>NC_091989.1:185773199-186073199 GCF_044704955.1 Pristiophorus japonicus
GTCTGTGATATGGTGGGTCTGTGATAGGGTGGGTCTGTGATAGGGTGGGTCTGTGATAGGGTGGGAGGTCTATGATAGGGTGGGTCTGTGATAGGGTGGGTCTGTTTTAGGGTGGGTCTGTGATAGGCTGTGTCTGTGATAGGGCGGGTCTGTTTTAGGGTGGGTCTGTGATAGGGTGAGTCTGTGATATGGTGGGTCTGTGATACGGTGGGAGGTCAATGATAGGGTGGGTCTGTGATAGGATGTGTCTGTGATAGGGTGGGTCTGTGATTGGGTGGGTCTTTGATAGGGTGGGTCTGTGATAGGTTGGGTCTGTGATAGGGTGGGAGGTCTGTGATAAGGTGGGTCTGTAATCGGGGGGGGGGGTTCTGTGATAGGGTGGGTCTGTGATAGGGTGGGTCTGTGATTGAGTGGGAGGTCTGTGATAGGGTGGGTCTGTGATAGGGGGGAAGGTCTGTGATAGGGTGGGTCTGTGATAGGGGGGGAGGTCTGTGATAGGGTGGGTCTGTGTTCGGGTGGGTCTGTGATAGGGTGGGTCTGTGATAGGGTGTGTCTGTGATAGGGTGGGTCTGTCATAGGCTGGTTTTTTTTTAGGGTGGGTCTGTGATAGGGTGGGTCTGTGATATGGTGGGTCTGTGATAGGGTGGGTCGGTGATTGGGTGGGAGGTCTATGATAGAGTGGGTCTGTGATAGGGTGGATCTGTGATAGGTTGGGTCTGTGATAGGGTGGGTCTGTTTTAGGGTGGGTCTGTGATAGGGTGGGTCTGTGATATGTGGGTCTGTGATTGGGTGGGAGGTCTATGATAGGGTGGGTCTGTGATAGGGTGTGTCTGTGATAGGGTGGGTCTGTGATCGGGTGGGTCTGTGATAGGGTGGGTCTGTAATAGGGTGGGTCTGTGATAGAGTGGGTCTGTGATAGGGGGTTCTGTGATTGAGTGGGAGGTCTGTGATAGGGTGGGTCTGTGATAGGGGGGAAGGTCTGTGATAGGATGGGTCTGTGATAGGGGGGGAGATCTGTGATAGGGTGGGTCTGGATAGGGTGGGTCTGTGATAGGGTGGGAGGTTTGTGATAGGGTGTGTCTGTGATAGTGTGGGTCTGTGATAGGGTGGGTCTGTGAAAGAGTGGGAGGTCTTGATAGGGTGGGTATGAGATAGTGTGGGTCTGTGATAGGGTGGGTCTGTGATAGGGTGGGAGGTCTGTGATAGGGTGGGTCTGTTTTAGGGTGGGTCTGTGATAGGGTGTGAGGTCTGTGATAGGGTGGGTCTGTGATAGGGTGAGTCTGTGATAGGGTGGGAGGTCTGTGATAGGGTGGGTCTGTGATAGGGTGGGTCTGTGATAGGGTGGGAGGTCTGTGATAGGGTGGGTCTGTTTTAGGGTGGGTCTGTGATAGGGTGGGAGGTCTGTGATAGGGTGGGTCTGTGATAGGGGGTTCTGTGATAGGGTGGGTCTGTGATAGGGTGGGTCTGTGATTGAGTGGGAGGTCTGTGATAGGGTGGGTCTGTGATAGGGGGGAAGGTCTGTGATAGGGTGGGTCTGTGATAGGGGGGGAGGTCTGTGATAGGGTGGGTCTGTGATAGGGTGAGTCTGTGATAGGGTGGGAGGTTTGTGATAGGGTGTGTCTGTGATAGGGTGGGTCTGTGATAGGGTGGGTCTGTGATAGGGTGGGTCTGTGAAAGAGTGGGAGGTCTTGATAGGGTGGGTATGTGATAGTGTGGGTCTGTGATAGGGTGGGTCTGTGATAGGGTGAGAGGTCTGTGATAGGGTGGGTCTGTTTTAGGGTGGGTCTGTGATAGGGTGGGAGGTCTGTGATAGGGTGGGTCTGTGATAGGGTGGGTCTGTGATAGGGGGGAATGTCTGTGATAGGGTGGGTCTGTGATAGGGTGGGTCTGTGATAGGGTGGGAGGTTTGTGGTAGGGTGTGTCTGTGATAGGGTGGGTCTGTGATAGGGTGGGTCTGTGATAGGGTGGGTCTGTGATAGGGTGGGACGTCTGTGATAGGGTGGGTCTGTGAAAGAGTGGGAGGTTTTGATAGGGTGGGTCTGTGATAGGGTGGGTCTGTGAAAGAGTGGGAGGTCTTGATAGGGTGGGTCTGTGATAGGGTGGGTCTGTTTTAGGGTGGGTCTGTGATAGGGTGGGAGGTCTGTGATAGGGTGGGTCTGTTTTAGGGTGGGTCTGTGATAGGGTGGGTCTGTGATAGGGAGGGTCTGTGATAGTGTGGGTCTGTGATAGGGTGGGTCTGTGATAGGGTGGGTCTGTTTTAGGGTGGGTCTGTTTTAGGGTGGGTCTGTGATAGGGTGGGTCTGTGATAGGGTGGGTCTGTGATAGAGTGGGTCTGTGATAGGCGGTTCAGTGATAAGGTGGGTCTGTGATATGGTGGATCTGTGATAGGAGGGTTCTGTGATAAGGTGGGTCTATAATAGTGGGGAGTTCTATGATAGGGTGGGTCTGTGATAGGGTGGGTCTGTGATAGAGTGGGACGTCTGTGATAGGGTGGTTTGTGATAGAGTGGGAGGTCTGTGATAGGGTGGGTCTGTGATAGGGTGAGTCTGTGATCGGGGGGAAGGTCTGTGATAGGGTGAGTCTGTGATAGGGGGGAAGGTCTGTGATCGGGGGAAAGTCTGTGATATGGTGGGTCTGTGATAGGGTGGGTCTGTGATAGGGTGGGAGGTCTGTGATAGGGTGGGTCTGTGATAGGGTGGGTCTGTGATAGGGTGGGAGGTCTGTGATAGGGTGGGAGGTCTGTGATAGGGTGGGTCTGTGATAGGGTGGGAGGTCTGTGATAGGGTGGGTCTGTGATAGGGTGGGTCTGTGATATGGTGGGTCTGTGATAGGGTGGGTCTGTGATAGGGTGGGTCTGTGATAGGTTGGGTCTGTGATATGGTGGGTCTGTGATAGGGTGGGTCTATGATCGGGTGGGTCTGTGATAGGGTGGGTCTGTGATAGGGTGGGTCTGTGATATGGTGGGTCTGTGATCGGGTGGGTCTGTGATAGGGTGGGTCTGTGATAGGTTGGGTCTGTGATATGGTGGGTCTGTGATAGGGTGGGTCTGTGATAGGGTGGGTCTGTGATAGGGTGGGAGGTCTATGATAGGGTGGGTCTGTGATAGGGTGGGTCTGTTTTAGGGTGGGTCTGTGATAGGCTGTGTCTGTGATAGGGTGGGTCTGTTTTAGGGTGGGTCTGTGATAGGGTGAGTCTGTGATATGGTGGGTCTGTGAGAGGGTGGGTCTGTGATAGAGTGGGTCTGTGATAGGGGGTTCTGTGATAGGGTGGGTCTGTGATAGGGTGTGTCTGTGATAGAGTGGGTCTGTGATAGGGGGTTCTGTGATAAGGGGTTCTGTGATAGGGTGGGTCTGTGATAGGGTGGGTCTGTGATAGGGTGGGTCTGTGATAGGGTGGGAGGTCTGTGATAGGGTGGGTCTGTTTTAGGGTGGGTCTGTGATAGGGTGGGAGGTCTGTGATAGGGTGGGTCTGTTTTAGGGTGGGTCTGTGATAGGGTGGGTCTGTGATAGGTTGTGTCTGTGATAGGTTGTGTCTGTGATAGGGTATGTCTGTAATAGGGTGGGTCTGTGATAGGCTGGTTCTGTTTTAGGGTGGGTCTGTGATAGGGTGGGTCTGTGATATGGTGGGTCTGAGATAGGGTGGGTCGGTGATTGGGTGGGAGGTCTATGATAGGGTGGGTCTGTGATAGGGTGGGTCTGTTTTAGGGTGGGTCTGTGATAGGGTGTGTCTGTGATAGGGTGGGTCTGTGATAGGGTGGGTCTGTTTTAGGGTGGGTCTGTGATAGGGTGGGTCTGTGATAGGGTGGGAGGTCTATGATAGGGTGGGTCTGTGATAGGGTGTGTCTGTGATAGGGTGGGAGGTCTGTGATAGGATGGGTCTGTGATAGGGGGGAAGGTCTGTGATAGGGTGGGTCTGTGATAGGGTGGTTTGTGATAGAGTGGGAGGTCTGGATAGGGTGGGTCTGTGATAGAGTGGGTCTGTGATAGGGGGTTCTGTGATAGGGTGGGTCTGTGATATGGTGGATCTGTGATAGGGTGGGTCTGTGATAGGGTGGGTCTGTTTTAGGGTGGGTCTGTGATAGGGTGGGTCTGTGATAGGGTGGGAGGTCTATGATAGGGTGGGTCTGTGATAGGGTGTGTCTGTGATAGGGTGGGAGGTCTGTGATAGGATGGGTCTGTGATAGGGGGGAAGGTCTGTGATAGGGTGGGTCTGTGATAGGGTGGTTTGTGATAGAGTGGGAGGTCTGTGATAGGGTGGGTCTGTGATAGAGTGGGTCTGTGATAGGGGGTTCTGTGATAGGGTGGGTCTGTGATATGGTGGATCTGTGATAGGTGGGTTCTGTGATAAGGTGGGTCTATAATAGTGGGGGGTTCTATGATAGGGTGGGTCAGTGATAGGGTGGTTTGTGACAGAGTGGGAGGTCTGTGATAGGATGGGTCTGTGATAGGGGGGAAGGTCTGTGATAGGGTGGGTCTGTGATTGGGTGGTTTGTGATAGAGTGGGAGGTCTGTGATAGGGTGGGTCTGTGATAGGGTGGGTCTGTGATAGGGTGGGTCTGTTTTAGGGTGGGTCTGTGATAGGGTGGGAGGTCTGTGATAGGGTGGGTCTGTGATATGGTGGGTCTGTGATAGGGTGGGTCTATGATCGGGTGGGTCTGTGATAGGGTGGGTCTGTGATAGGGTGGGTCTGTGATAGGGTGGGTCTGTGATAGGGTGGGTCTGTGATATGGTGGGTCTGTGATAGGGTGGGTCTGTGATAGGGTGGAAGGTCTATGATAGGGTGGGTCTGTGATAGGGTGGGTCTGTGACAGGGTGGGTCTGTTTTAGGGTGGGTCTGTGATAGGGTGGGTCTGTGATATGGTGGGTCTATGATAGGAGGGTTCTGTGATAAGGTGGGTCTGTGATAGGGTGGGTCTGTGATTGAGTGGGATGTCTGTGATAGGGTGGGTCTGTGATAGGGTGTGTCTGTGATAGGGTGGGAGGTCTGTGATAGGATGGGTCTGTGATAGGGGGGAAGGTCTGTGATAGGGTGGGTCTGTGATAGGGTGGTTTGTGATAGAGTGGGAGGTCTATGATAGGGTGGGTCTGTGATAGAGTGGGTCTGTGATAGGGGGTTCTGTGATAGGGTGGGTCTGTGATATGGTGGATCTGTGATAGGTGGGTTCTGTGATAAGGTGGGTCTATAATAGTGGGGGGTTCTATGATAGGGTGGGTCTGTGATAGGGTGGTTTGTGATACAGTGGGAGGTCTGTGATAGGATGGGTCTGTGATAGGGGGGAAGGTCTGTGATAGGGTGGGTCTGTGATTGGGTGGTTTGTGATAGAGTGGGAGGTCTGTGATAGGGTGGCTCTGTGATAGGGTGGGTCTGTGATAGGGTGGGTCTGTTTTAGGGTGGGTCTGTGATAGGGTGGGAGGTCTGTGATAGGGTGTGTCTGTTTTAGGGTGTGTCTGTGATAGGGTGGGTCTGTGATAGGGTGGGTCTGTGATAGGGTGGGAGGTCTATGATAGGGTGGGTCTGTGATAGTGTGGGTCTGTTTTAGGGTGGGTCTGTGATAGGGTGTGTCTGTGATAGGTTGGGTCTGTGATAGGGTGGGTCTGTGATAGGGTGGGTCTGTGACAGGGTGGGTCTGTTTTAGGGTGGGTCTGTGATAGGGTGGGTCTGTGATAGGGTGGGTCTGTGATATGGTGGGTCTGTGATATGGTGGATCTGTGATAGGAGGGTTCTGTGATAAGGTGGGTCTGTGATAGGGTGGGTCTGTGATTGAGTGGGAGGTCTGTGATAGGGTGGGTCTGTGATAGGGGGGAAGGTCTGTGATAGGGTGGGTCTGTGATAGAGTGGGTCTGTGATAGGGTGGGAGGTCTGTGATAGGGTGGGTCTGTGATAGGGTGGGAGGTCTGTGATAGGGTGGGTCTGTGATAGGGGGGAAGGTCTGTGATAGGGTGGGTCTGTGATTGGGTGGGTCTGTGATAGGGTGGGTCTGTGATAGGGTGGGAGGTCTGTGATATGGTGGGTCTGTGAAAGAGTGGGAGGTCTTGATAGGGTGGGTCTGTGATAGGGTGGGTCTGTGATAGGGTGGGTCTGTGATAGGGTGGGAGGTCTGTGATAGGCTGGGTATGTTTTAGGGTGGGTCTGTGATAGGGTGTGTCTGTGATAGGGTGGGTCTGTGATAGGGGGGAAGGTCTTGATAGGGTGGGTCTGTGATGGGGTGGGTCTGTGATAGGGTGGGTCTGTGATAGGGGGTTCTGTGATAGGGTGGGTCTGTGATATGGTGGATCTGTGATAGGAGGGTTCTGTGATAAGGTGGGTCTGTAATAGGGGGGCGTTCTGTGATAGGGTGGGTCTGTGATAGGGTGGGTCTGTGATTGAGTGGGATGTCTGTGATAGGGTGGGTCTGTGATAGGGGGGAAAGTCTGTGATAGGGTGGGTCTGTGATAGGGTGGGAGGTCTGTGATAGGGTGGGTCTGTGATAGGGTGTGTCTGTGATAGAGTGGGTCTGTGATAGGGGGTTCTGTGATAAGGGGTTCTGTGATAGGGTGGATCTGTGATATGGTGGATCTGTGATAGGAGGGTTCTGTGATAAGGTGGGTCTGTGATAGGGTGGGAGGTCTATGATAGGGTGGGTCTGTGATAGGGTGGGTCTGTTTTAGGGTGGGTCTGTGATAGGGTGGGTCTGTGATATGGTGGGCCTGTGATAGGGTGGGAGGTCTATGATAGGGTGAGTCTGTGATAGGGTGTGTCTGTGATAGGGTGGGTCTGTGATAGAGTGGGTCTGTGATAGGGGATTCTGTGATAGGGTGGGTCTGTGATAGGGTGTGTCTGTGATAGAGTGGGTCTGTGATAGGGGGTTCTGTGATAAGGGGTTCTGTGATAGGGTGGGTCTGTGATAGGGTGGGTCTGTGATAGGGTGGGTCTGTGATAGGGTGGGAGGTCTGTGATAGGGTGGGTCTGTTTTAGGGTGGGTCTGTGATAGGGTGGGAGGTCTGTGATAGGGTGGGTCTGTTTTAGGGTGGGTCTGTGATAGGGTGGGTCTGTGATAGGTTGTGTCTGTGATAGGTTGTGTCTGTGATAGGGTATGTCTGTAATAGGGTGGGTCTGTGATAGGCTGGTTCTGTTTTAGGGTGGGTCTGTGATAGGGTGGGTCTGTGATATGGTGGGTCTGAGATAGGGTGGGTCGGTGATTGGGTGGGAGGTCTATGATAGGGTGGGTCTGTGATAGGGTGGGTCTGTTTTAGGGTGGGTCTGTGATAGGGTGTGTCTGTGATAGGGTGGGTCTGTGATAGGGTGGGTCTGTTTTAGGGTGGGTCTGTGATAGGGTGGGTCTGTGATAGGGTGGGAGGTCTATGATAGGGTGGGTCTGTGATAGGGTGTGTCTGTGATAGGGTGGGAGGTCTGTGATAGGATGGGTCTGTGATAGGGGGGAAGGTCTGTGATAGGGTGGGTCTGTGATAGGGTGGTTTGTGATAGAGTGGGAGGTCTGTGATAGGGTGGGTCTGTGATAGAGTGGGTCTGTGATAGGGGGTTCTGTGATAGGGTGGGTCTGTGATATGGTGGATCTGTGATAGGTGGGTTCTGTGATAAGGTGGGTCTATAATAGTGGGGGGTTCTATGATAGGGTGGGTCAGTGATAGGGTGGTTTGTGACAGAGTGGGAGGTCTGTGATAGGATGGGTCTGTGATAGGGGGGAAGGTCTGTGATAGGGTGGGTCTGTGATTGGGTGGTTTGTGATAGAGTGGGAGGTCTGTGATAGGGTGGGTCTGTGATAGGGTGGGTCTGTGATAGGGTGGGTCTGTTTTAGGGTGGGTCTGTGATAGGGTGGGAGGTCTGTGATAGGGTGGGTCTGTGATATGGTGGGTCTGTGATAGGGTGGGTCTATGATCGGGTGGGTCTGTGATAGGGTGGGTCTGTGATAGGGTGGGTCTGTGATAGGGTGGGTCTGTGATAGGGTGGGTCTGTGATATGGTGGGTCTGTGATAGGGTGGGTCTGTGATAGGGTGGAAGGTCTATGATAGGGTGGATCTGTGATAGGGTGGGTCTGTGACAGGGTGGGTCTGTTTTAGGGTGGGTCTGTGATAGGGTGGGTCTGTGATATGGTGGGTCTATGATAGGAGGGTTCTGTGATAAGGTGGGTCTGTGATAGGGTGGGTCTGTGATTGAGTGGGAGGTCTGTGATAGGGTGGGTCTGTGATAGGGTGTGTCTGTGATAGGGTGGGAGGTCTGTGATAGGATGGGTCTGTGATAGGGGGGAAGGTCTGTGATAGGGTGGGTCTGTGATAGGGTGGTTTGTGATAGAGTGGGAGGTCTGTGATAGGGTGGGTCTGTGATAGAGTGGGTCTGTGATAGGGGGTTCTGTGATAGGGTGGGTCTGTGATATGGTGGATCTGTGATAGGTGCGTTCTGTGATAAGGTGGGTCTATAATAGTGGGGGGTTCTATGATAGGGTGGGTCTGTGATAGGGTGGTTTGTGATACAGTGGGAGGTCTGTGATAGGATGGGTCTGTGATAGGGGGGAAGGTCTGTGATAGGGTGGGTCTGTGATTGGGTGGTTTGTGATAGAGTGGGAGGTCTGTGATAGGGTGGCTCTGTGATAGGGTGGGTCTGTGATAGGGTGGGTCTGTTTTAGGGTGGGTCTGTGATAGGGTGGGAGGTCTGTGATAGGGTGTGTCTGTTTTAGGGTGTGTCTGTGATAGGGTGGGTCTGTGATAGGGTGGGTCTGTGATAGGGTGGGAGGTCTATGATAGGGTGGGTCTGTGATAGTGTGGGTCTGTTTTAGGGTGGGTCTGTGATAGGGTGTGTCTGTGATAGGTTGGGTCTGTGATAGGGTGGGTCTGTGATAGGGTGGGTCTGTGACAGGGTGGGTCTGTTTTAGGGTGGGTCTGTGATAGGGTGGGTCTGTGATAGGGTGGGTCTGTGATATGGTGGGTCTGTGATATGGTGGATCTGTGATAGGAGGGTTCTGTGATAAGGTGGGTCTGTGATAGGGTGGGTCTGTGATTGAGTGGGAGGTCTGTGATAGGGTGGGTCTGTGATAGGGGGGAAGGTCTGTGATAGGGTGGGTCTGTGATAGAGTGGGTCTGTGATAGGGTGGGAGGTCTGTGATAGGGTGGGTCTGTGATAGGGTGGGAGGTCTGTGATAGGGTCGGTCTGTGATAGGGGGGAAGGTCTGTGATAGGGTGGGTCTGTGATCGGGTGGGTCTGTGATAGGGTGGGTCTGTGATAGGGTGGGAGGTCTGTGATATGGTGGGTCTGTGAAAGAGTGGGAGGTCTTGATAGGGTGGGTCTGTGATAGGGTGGGTCTGTGATAGGGTGGGTCTGTGATAGGGTGGGAGGTCTGTGATAGGGTGGGTATGTTTTGGGGTGGGTCTGTGATAGGGTGTGTCTGTGATAGGGTGGGTCTGTGATAGGGGGGAAGGTCTTGATAGGGTGGGTCTGTGATGGGGTGGGTCTATGATAGGGTGGGTCTGTGATAGGGTGGGTCTGTGATAGGGTGGGTCTGTGATAGGGTGGGTCTGTGATAGAGTGGGTCTGTGATAGGGGGTTCTGTGATAGGGTGGGTCTGTGATATGGTGGATCTGTGATAGGAGGGTTCTGTGATAAGGTGGGTCTGTAATAGGGGGGCGTTCTGTGATAGGGTGGGTCTGTGATAGGGTGGGTCTGTGATTGAGTGGGATGTCTGTGATAGGGTGGGTCTGTGATAGGGGGGAAGGTCTGTGATAGGGTGGGTCTGTGATAGGGTGGGAGGTCTGTGATAGGGTGGGTCTGTGATAGGGTGGGTCTGTGATAGGGTGGGTCTGTGATAGGGGGGAAGGTCTGTGATAGGGTGGGTCTGTGATAGGGTGGGAGGTTTGTGACAGGGTGTGTCTGTGATAGGGTGGGTCTGTGATAGGGTGGGTCTGTGATTGGGTGGGAGGTCTGTGATAGGGTGGGTCTGTGAAAGAGCGGGAGGTCTGTGATAGGGTGGGTCTGTGATAGGGTGGATCTGTGATAGGGTGGGTCTGTGATAGGGTGGGAGGTCTGTGATAGGGTGGGTCTGTTTTAGGGTGGGTCTGTGATTGGGTGGGAGGTCTGTGATAGGGTGGGTCTGTTTTAGGGTGGGTCTGTGATAGGGTGGGTCTGTGTTCGGGTGGGTCTGTGATAGGGTGGGTCTGTGATAGGGTGTGTCTGTGATAGGGTGGGTCTGTCATAGGCTGGTTCTTTTTTAGGGTGGGTCTGTGATAGGGTGGGTCTGTGATATGGTGGGTCTGTGATAGGGTGGGTCGGTGATTGGGTGGGAGGTCTATGATAGGGTGGGTCTGTGATAGGGTGGGTCTGTGATAGGTTGGGTCTGTGATAGGTTGGGTCTGTTTTAGGGTGGGTCTGTGATAGGGTGGGTCTGTGATATGGTGGGTCTGTGATTGGGTGGGAGGTCTATGATAGGGTGGGTCTGTGATAGGGTGTGTCTGTGATAGGGTGGGTCTGTGATCGGGTGGGTCTGTGATAGGGTGGGTCTGTGATAGGGTGGGTCTGTGATAGAGTGGGTCTGTGATAGGGGGTTCTGTGATCGGGTGGGTCTGTGATATGGTGGATCAGTGATAGGAGGGTTCTGTAATTAGGTGGGTCTTTAATAGTGGGGGGTTCTATGATAGGGTGGGTCTGTGATAGGGTGGGTGTGTGATAGGGTGGGAGGTCGGTGATAGGGTGGGTCTGTGATAGGGGGAAGGTCTGTGATAGGGTGGGTCTGTGATACGGTGGTTTGTGATCGAGTGGGAGGTCTGTGATAGGGTGGGTCTGTGATAGGGTGGGTCTGTGATAGGGTGTGTCTGTGATAGGGTGGGTCTGTGATAGGGTGGGTCTGTTTTAGGGTGGGTCTGTTTTAGGGTGGGTCTGTGATAGGGTGGGTCTGTGATAGCGTGGGTCTGTTTTAGGGTGGGTCTATGATAGGGTGGGAGGTCTGTGATAGGGTGGGTCTGTTTTAGGATGGGTCTGTGATAGGGTGGGTCTGTGATATGGTGGGTCTGTGATAGGGTGGGTCTGTGATAGGGTGGGTCTGTGATAGGGTGGGTCTGTGATAGGGTGGGTCTGTGATATGGTGGGTCTGTGATAGGGTGGGTCTGTGATAGGGTGGGTCTGTGATAGGTTGGGTCTGTGATATGGTGGGTCTGTGATAGGGTGGGTCTCTGATCGGGTGGGTCTGTGATAGGGTGGGTCTGTGATAGGGTGGGTCTGTGATCGGGTGGGTCTGTGATAGGGTGGGTCTGTGATAGGGTGGGTCTGTGATAGGTTGGGTCTGTGATATGGTGGGTCTGTGATAGGGTGGGTCTGTGATAGGGTGGGTCTGTGATAGGGTGGGAGGTCTATGATAGGGTGGGTCTGTGATAGGGTGGGTCTGTTTTAGGGTGGGTCTGTGATAGGCTGTGTCTGTGATAGGGTGGGTCTGTTTTAGGGTGGGTCTGTGATAGGGTGAGTCTGTGATATGGTGGGTCTGTGATACGGTGGGAGGTCAATGATAGGGTGGGTCTGTGATAGGATGTGTCTGTGATAGGGTGGGTCTGTGATAGGGTGGGTCTTTGATAGGGTGGGTCTGTGATAGGTTGGGTCTGTGATAGGGTGGGAGGTCTGTGATAAGGTGGGTCTGTAATCGGGGGGGGGGGGTTCTGTGATAGGGTGGGTCTGTGATAGGGTGGGTCTGTGATTGAGTGGGAGGTCTGTGATAGGGTGGGTCTGTGATAGGGGGGAAGGTCTGTGATAGGGTGGGTCTGTGATAGGGGGGGAGGTCTGTGATAGGGTGGGTCTGTGTTCGGGTGGGTCTGTGATAGGGTGGGTCTGTGATAGGGTGTGTCTGTGATAGGGTGGGTCTGTCATAGGCTGGTTTTTTTTTAGGGTGGGTCTGTGATAGGGTGGGTCTGTGATATGGTGGGTCTGTGATAGGGTGGGTCGGTGATTGGGTGGGAGGTCTATGATAGAGTGGGTCTGTGATAGGGTGGATCTGTGATAGGTTGGGTCTGTGATAGGGTGGGTCTGTTTTAGGGTGGGTCTGTGATAGGGTGGGTCTGTGATATGTGGGTCTGTGATTGGGTGGGAGGTCTATGATAGGGTGGGTCTGTGATAGGGTGGGTCTGTGATAGGGTGGGAGGTCTATGATAGGGTGGGTCTGTGATAGGGTGGGTCTGTTTTAGGGTGGGTCTGTGATAGGCTGTGTCTGTGATAGGGTGGGTCTGTTTTAGGGTGGGTCTGTGATAGGGTGAGTCTGTGATATGGTGGGTCTGTGATACGGTGGGAGGTCAATGATAGGGTGGGTCTGTTAAAGGATGTGTCTGTGATAGGGTGGGTCTGTGATAGGGTGGGTCTTTGATAGGGTGGGTCTGTGATAGGTTGGGTCTGTGATAGGGTGGGAGGTCTGTGATAAGGTGGGTCTGTAATCGGGGGGGGGGGGTTCTGTGATAGGGTGGGTCTGTGATAGGGTGGGTCTGTGATTGAGTGGGAGGTCTGTGATAGGGTGGGTCTGTGATAGGGGGGAAGGTCTGTGATAGGGTGGGTCTGTGATAGGGGGGGAGGTCTGTGATAGGGTGGGTCTGTGTTCGGGTGGGTCTGTGATAGGGTGGGTCTGTGATAGGGTGTGTCTGTGATAGGGTGGGTCTGTCATAGGCTGGTTTTTTTTTAGGGTGGGTCTGTGATAGGGTGGGTCTGTGATATGGTGGGTCTGTGATAGGGTGGGTCGGTGATTGGGTGGGAGGTCTATGATAGAGTGGGTCTGTGATAGGGTGGATCTGTGATAGGTTGGGTCTGTGATAGGGTGGGTCTGTTTTAGGGTGGGTCTGTGATAGGGTGGGTCTGTGATATGTGGGTCTGTGATTGGGTGGGAGGTCTATGATAGGGTGGGTCTGTGATAGGGTGTGTCTGTGATAGGGTGGGTCTGTGATCGGGTGGGTCTGTGATAGGGTGGGTCTGTAATAGGGTGGGTCTGTGATAGAGTGGGTCTGTGATAGGGGGTTCTGTGATTGAGTGGGAGGTCTGTGATAGGGTGGGTCTGTGATAGGGGGGAAGGTCTGTGATAGGATGGGTCTGTGATAGGGGGGGAGATCTGTGATAGGGTGGGTCTGGATAGGGTGGGTCTGTGATAGGGTGGGAGGTTTGTGATAGGGTGTGTCTGTGATAGGGTGGGTCTGTGATAGGGTGGGTCTGTGAAAGAGTGGGAGGTCTTGATAGGGTGGGTATGAGATAGTGTGGGTCTGTGATAGGGTGGGTCTGTGATAGGGTGGGAGGTCTGTGATAGGGTGGGTCTGTTTTAGGGTGGGTCTGTGATAGGGTGGGAGGTCTGTGATAGGGTGGGTCTGTGATAGGGTGAGTCTGTGATAGGGTGGGAGGTCTGTGAAAGGGTGGGTCTGTGATAGGGTGGGTCTGTGATAGGGTGGGAGGTCTGTGATAGGGTGGGTCTGTTTTAGGGTGGGTCTGTGATAGGGTGGGAGGTCTGTGATAGGGTGGGTCTGTGATAGGGGGTTCTGTGATAGGGTGGGTCTGTGATAGGGTGGGTCTGTGATTGAGTGGGAGGTCTGTGATAGGGTGGGTCTGTGATAGGGGGGAAGGTCTGTGATAGGGTGGGTCTGTGATAGGGGGGGAGGTCTGTGATAGGGTGGGTCTGTGATAGGGTGAGTCTGTGATAGGGTGGGAGGTTTGTGATAGGGTGTGTCTGTGATAGGGTGGGTCTGTGATAGGGTGGGTCTGTGATAGGGTGGGTCTGTGAAAGAGTGGGAGGTCTTGATAGGGTGGGTATGTGATAGTGTGGGTCTGTGATAGGGTGGGTCTGTGATAGGGTGGGAGGTCTGTGATAGGGTGGGTCTGTTTTAGGGTGGGTCTGTGATAGGGTGGGAGGTCTGTGATAGGGTGGGTCTGTGATAGGGTGGGTCTGTGATAGGGGGGAATGTCTGTGATAGGGTGGGTCTGTGATAGGGTGGGTCTGTGATAGGGTGGGAGGTTTGTGGTAGGGTGTGTCTGTGATAGGGTGGGTCTGTGATAGGGTGGGTCTGTGATAGGGTGGGTCTGTGATAGGGTGGGAGGTCTGTGATAGGGTGGGTCTGTGAAAGAGTGGGAGGTTTTGATAGGGTGGGTCTGTGATAGGGTGGGTCTGTGAAAGAGTGGGAGGTCTTGATAGGGTGGGTCTGTGATAGGGTGGGTCTGTTTTAGGGTGGGTCTGTGATAGGGTGGGAGGTCTGTGATAGGGTGGGTCTGTTTTAGGGTGGGTCTGTGATAGGGTGGGTCTGTGATAGGGTGGCTCTGTGATAGTGTGGGTCTGTGATAGGGTGGGTCTGTGATAGGGTGGGTATGTTTTAGGGTGGGTCTGTGATAGGGTGTGTCTGTGATAGGTTGGGTCTGTGATAGGGTGGGTCTGTTTTAGGGTGGGTCTGTTTTAGGGTGGGTCTGTGATAGGGTGGGTCTGTGATAGGGTGGGTCTGTGATAGAGTGGGTCTGTGATAGGCGGTTCAGTGATAAGGTGGGTCTGTGATATGGTGGATCTGTGATAGGAGGGTTCTGTGATAAGGTGGGTCTATAATAGTGGGGGGTTCTATGATAGGGTGGGTCTGTGATAGGGTGGGTCTGTGATAGAGTGGGAGGTCTGTGATAGGGTGGTTTGTGATAGAGTGGGAGGTCTGTGATAGGGTGGGTCTGTGATAGGGTGAGTCTGTGATCGGGGGGAAGGTCTGTGATAGGGTGAGTCTGTGATAGGGGGGAAGGTCTGTGATCGGGGGAAAGTCTGTGATATGGTGGGTCTGTGATAGGGTGGGTCTGTGATAGGGTGGGAGGTCTGTGATAGGGTGGGAGGTCTGTGATAGGGTGGGTCTGTGATAGGGTGGGAGGTCTGTGATAGGGTGGGTCTGTGATAGGGTGGGTCTGTGATATGGTGGGTCTGTGATAGGGTGGGTCTGTGATAGGGTGGGTCTGTGATAGGTTGGGTCTGTGATATGGTGGGTCTGTGATAGGGTGGGTCTATGATCGGGTGGGTCTGTGATAGGGTGGGTCTGTGATAGGGTGGGTCTGTGATATGGTGGGTCTGTGATCGGGTGGGTCTGTGATAGGGTGGGTCTGTGATAGGTTGGGTCTGTGATATGGTGGGTCTGTGATAGGGTGGGTCTGTGATAGGGTGGGTCTGTGATAGGGTGGGAGGTCTATGATAGGGTGGGTCTGTGATAGGATGGGTCTGTTTTAGGTTGGGTCTGTGATAGGCTGTGTCTGTGATAGGGTGGGTCTGTTTTAGGGTGGGTCTGTGATAGGGTGAGTCTGTGATATGGTGGGTCTGTGATAGGGTGGGAGGTCAATGATAGGGTGGGTCTGTGATAGGGTGTGTCTGTGATAGGAGGGTTCTGTGATAAGGTGGGTCTGTAATAGGGGGGCGTTCTGTGATAGGGTGGGTCTGTGATAGGGTGGGTCTGTGATTGAGTGGGATGTCTGCGATAGGGTGGGTCTGTGATAGGGTGGGTCTGTGATAGGGTGGGTCTGTGAAAGAGCGGGAGGTCTGTGATAGGGTGGGTCTGTGATAGGGTGGGTCTGTGATAGGGTGGGTCTGTGATAGGGTGGGAGGTCTGTGATAGGGTGGGTCTGTTTTAGGGTGGGTCTGTGATAGGGTGGGTCTGTGTTCGGGTGGGTCTGTGATAGGGTGGGTCTGTGATAGGGTGTGTCTGTGATAGGGTGGGTCTGTCATAGGCTGGTTCTTTTTTAGGGTGGGTCTGTGATAGGGTGGGTCTGTGATATGGTGGGTCTGTGATAGGGTGGGTCGGTGATTGTTGTGGGAGGTCTATGATAGGGTGGGTCTGTGATAGGGTGGGTCTGTGATAGGTTGGGTCTGTGATAGGGTGGGTCTGTTTTAGGGTGGGTCTGTGATAGGGTGGGTCTGTGATATGGTGGGTCTGTGATTGGGTGGGAGGTCTATGATAGGGTGGGTCTGTGATAGGGTGTGTCTGTGATAGGGTGGGTCTGTGATCGGGTGGGTCTGTGATAGGGTGGGTCTGTGATAGGGTGGGTCTGTGATAGAGTGGGTCTGTGATAGGGGGTTCTGTGATCGGGTGGGTCTGTGATATGGTGGATCTGTGATAGGAGGGTTCTGTAATTAGGTGGGTCTTTAATAGTGGGGGGTTCTATGATAGGGTGGGTCTGTGATAGGGTGGGTGTGTGATAGGGTGGGAGGTCGGTGATAGGGTGGGTCTGTGATAGGGGGAAGGTCTGTGATAGGGTGGGTCTGTGATACGGTGGTTTGTGATCGAGTGGGAGGTCTGTGATAGGGTGGGTCTGTGATAGGGTGTGTCTGTGATAGGGTGTGTCTGTGATAGGGTGGGAGGTCTGTGATAGGGTGGGTCTGTGATAGGGGGGAAGGTCTGTGATAGGGTGGGTCTGTTTTAGGGTGGGTCTGTGATTGGGTGGGAGGTCTGTGATAGGGTGGGTCTGTTTTAGGGTGGGTCTGTGATAGGGTGGGTCTGTGATAGGGTGGGTCTGTCATAGGCTGGTTCTTTTTTAGGGTGGGTCTATGATAGGGTGGGAGGTCTGTGATAGGGTGGGTCTGTTTTAGGATGGGTCTGTGATAGGGTGGGTCTGTGATAGAGTGGGTCTGTGATAGGGTGGGAGGTCTGTGATAGGGTGTGTCTGTTTTAGGGTGTGTCTGTGATAGGGTGGGTCTGTGATAGGGTGGGTCTGTGATAGGGTGGGAGGTCTATGATAGGGTGGGTCTGTGATAGTGTGGGTCTGTTTTAGGGTGGGTCTGTGATAGGGTGTGTCTGTGATAGGTTGGGTCTGTGATAGGGTGGGTCTGTGATAGGGTGGGTCTGTGACAGGGTGGGTCTGTTTTAGGGTGGGTCTGTGATAGGGTGGGTCTGTGATAGGGTGGGTCTGTGATATGGCGGGTCTGTGATATGGTGGATCTGTGATAGGGGGGAAGGTCTGTGATAGGGTGGGTCTGTGATAGAGTGGGTCTGTGATAGGGTGGGAGGTCTGTGATAGGGTGGGTCTGTGATAGGGGGGAAGGTCTGTGATAGGGTGGGTCTGTGATAGAGTGGGTCTGTGATAGGGTGGGACGTCTGTGATAGGGTGGGTCTGTGATAGGGTGGGAGGTCTGTGATAGGGTGGGTCTGTGATAGGGGGGAAGGTCTGTGATAGGGTGGGTCTGTTTTAGGGTGGGTCTGTGATTGGGTGGGAGGTCTGTGATAGGGTGGGTCTGTTTTAGGGTGGGTCTGTGATAGGGTGGGTCTGTGATAGGGTGGGTCTGTCATAGGCTGGTTCTTTTTTAGGGTGGGTCTGTGATAGGGTGGGTCTGTGATATGGTGGGTCTGTGATAGGGTGGGTCGGTGATTGGGTGGGAGGTCTATGATAGGGTGGGTCTGTGATAGGGTGGGTCTGTGATAGGTTGGGTCTGTGATAGGGTGGGTCTGTTTTAGGGTAGGTCTGTGATAGGGTGGGTCTGTGATATGGTGGGTCTGTGATTGGATGGGAGGTCTATGATAGGGTGGGTCTGTGATAGGGTGTGTCTGTGATAGGGTGGGTCTGTGATCGGGTGGGTCTGTGATAGGGTGGGTCTGTGATAGGGTGGGTCTGTGATAGAGTGGGTCTGTGATAGGGGGTTCTGTGATCGGGTGGGTCTGTGATATGGTGGATCTGTGATAGGAGGGTTCTGTAATTAGGTGGGTCTTTAATAGTGGGGGGTTCTATGATAGGGTGGGTCTGTGATAGGGTGGGTGTGTGATAGGGTGGGAGGTCGGTGATAGGGTGGGTCTGTGATAGGGGGAAGGTCTGTGATAGGGTGGGTCTGTGATACGGTGGTTTGTGATCGAGTGGGAGGTCTGTGATAGGGTGGGTCTGTGATAGGGTGTGTCTGTGATAGGGTGGGTCTGTGATAGGGTGGGTCTGTGATAGGCTGTGTCTGTGATAGGGTGGGTCTGTTTTAGGGTGGGTCTGTGATAGGGTGAGTCTGTGATATGGTGGGTCTGTGAGAGGGTGGGTCTGTGATAGAGTGGGTCTGTGATAGGGGGTTCTGTGATAGGGTGGGTCTGTGATAGGGTGTGTCTGTGATAGAGTGGGTCTGTGATAGGGGGTTCTGTGATAAGGGGTTCTGTGATAGGGTGGGTCTGTGATAGGGTGGGTCTGTGATAGGGTGGGTCTGTGATAGGGTGGGAGGTCTGTGATAGGGTGGGTCTGTTTTAGGGTGGGTCTGTGATAGGGTGGGAGGTCTGTGATAGGGTGGGTCTGTTTTAGGGTGGGTCTGTGATAGGGTGGGTCTGTGATAGGTTGTGTCTGTGATAGGTTGTGTCTGTGATAGGGTATGTCTGTAATAGGGTGGGTCTGTGATAGGCTGGTTCTGTTTTAGGGTGGGTCTGTGATAGGGTGGGTCTGTGATATGGTGGGTCTGAGATAGGGTGGGTCGGTGATTGGGTGGGAGGTCTATGATAGGGTGGGTCTGTGATAGGGTGGGTCTGTTTTAGGGTGGGTCTGTGATAGGGTGTGTCTGTGATAGGGTGGGTCTGTGATAGGGTGGGTCTGTTTTAGGGTGGGTCTGTGATAGGGTGGGTCTGTGATAGGGTGGGAGGTCTATGATAGGGTGGGTCTGTGATAGGGTGTGTCTGTGATAGGGTGGGAGGTCTGTGATAGGATGGGTCTGTGATAGGGGGGAAGGTCTGTGATAGGGTGGGTCTGTGATAGGGTGGTTTGTGATAGAGTGGGAGGTCTGGATAGGGTGGGTCTGTGATAGAGTGGGTCTGTGATAGGGGGTTCTGTGATAGGGTGGGTCTGTGATATGGTGGATCTGTGATAGGGTGGGTCTGTGATAGGGTGGGTCTGTTTTAGGGTGGGTCTGTGATAGGGTGGGTCTGTGATAGGGTGGGAGGTCTATGATAGGGTGGGTCTGTGATAGGGTGTGTTTGTGATAGGGTGGGAGGTCTGTGATAGGATGGGTCTGTGATAGGGGGGAAGGTCTGTGATAGGGTGGGTCTGTGATAGGGTGGTTTGTGATAGAGTGGGAGGTCTGTGATAGGGTGGGTCTGTGATAGAGTGGGTCTGTGATAGGGGGTTCTGTGATAGGGTGGGTCTGTGATATGGTGGATCTGTGATAGGTGGGTTCTGTGATAAGGTGGGTCTATAATAGTGGGGGGTTCTATGATAGGGTGGGTCAGTGATAGGGTGGTTTGTGACAGAGTGGGAGGTCTGTGATAGGATGGGTCTGTGATAGGGGGGAAGGTCTGTGATAGGGTGGGTCTGTGATTGGGTGGTTTGTGATAGAGTGGGAGGTCTGTGATAGGGTGGGTCTGTGATAGGGTGGGTCTGTGATAGGGTGGGTCTGTTTTAGGGTGGGTCTGTGATAGGGTGGGAGGTCTGTGATAGGGTGGGTCTGTGATATGGTGGGTCTGTGATAGGGTGGGTCTATGATCGGGTGGGTCTGTGATAGGGTGGGTCTGTGATAGGGTGGGTCTGTGATAGGGTGGGTCTGTGATAGGGTGGGTCTGTGATATGGTGGGTCTGTGATAGGGTGGGTCTGTGATAGGGTGGAAGGTCTATGATAGGGTGGGTCTGTGATAGGGTGGGTCTGTGACAGGGTGGGTCTGTTTTAGGGTGGGTCTGTGATAGGGTGGGTCTGTGATATGGTGGGTCTATGATAGGAGGGTTCTGTGATAAGGTGGGTCTGTGATAGGGTGGGTCTGTGATTGAGTGGGATGTCTGTGATAGGGTGGGTCTGTGATAGGGTGTGTCTGTGATAGGGTGGGAGGTCTGTGATAGGATGGGTCTGTGATAGGGGGGAAGGTCTGTGATAGGGTGGGTCTGTGATAGGGTGGTTTGTGATAGAGTGGGAGGTCTGTGATAGGGTGGGTCTGTGATAGAGTGGGTCTGTGATAGGGGGTTCTGTGATAGGGTGGGTCTGTGATATGGTGGATCTGTGATAGGTGGGTTCTGTGATAAGGTGGGTCTATAATAGTGGGGGGTTCTATGATAGGGTGGGTCTGTGATAGGGTGGTTTGTGATACAGTGGGAGGTCTGTGATAGGATGGGTCTGTGATAGGGGGGAAGGTCTGTGATAGGGTGGGTCTGTGATTGGGTGGTTTGTGATAGAGTGGGAGGTCTGTGATAGGGTGGCTCTGTGATAGGGTGGGTCTGTGATAGGGTGGGTCTGTTTTAGGGTGGGTCTGTGATAGGGTGGGAGGTCTGTGATAGGGTGTGTCTGTTTTAGGGTGTGTCTGTGATAGGGTGGGTCTGTGATAGGGTGGGTCTGTGATAGGGTGGGAGGTCTATGATAGGGTGGGTCTGTGATAGTGTGGGTCTGTTTTAGGGTGGGTCTGTGATAGGGTGTGTCTGTGATAGGTTGGGTCTGTGATAGGGTGGGTCTGTGATAGGGTGGGTCTGTGACAGGGTGGGTCTGTTTTAGGGTGGGTCTGTGATAGGGTGGGTCTGTGATAGGGTGGGTCTGTGATATGGTGGGTCTGTGATATGGTGGATCTGTGATAGGAGGGTTCTGTGATAAGGTGGGTCTGTGATAGGGTGGGTCTGTGATTGAGTGGGAGGTCTGTGATAGGGTGGGTCTGTGATAGGGGGGAAGGTCTGTGATAGGGTGGGTCTGTGATAGAGTGGGTCTGTGATAGGGTGGGAGGTCTGTGATAGGGTGGGTCTGTGATAGGGTGGGAGGTCTGTGATAGGGTGGGTCTGTGATAGGGGGGAAGGTCTGTGATAGGGTGGGTCTGTGATAGGGTGGGTCTGTGATAGGGTGGGTCTGTGATAGGGTGGGAGGTCTGTGATATGGTGGGTCTGTGAAAGAGTGGGAGGTCTTGATAGGGTGGGTCTGTGATAGGGTGGGTCTGTGATAGGGTGGGTCTGTGATAGGGTGGGAGGTCTGTGATAGGCTGGGTATGTTTTAGGGTGGGTCTGTGATAGGGTGTGTCTGTGATAGGGTGGGTCTGTGATAGGGGGGAAGGTCTTGATAGGGTGGGTCTGTGATGGGGTGGGTCTGTGATAGGGTGGGTCTGTGATAGGGGGTTCTGTGATAGGGTGGGTCTGTGATATGGTGGATCTGTGATAGGAGGGTTCTGTGATAAGGTGGGTCTGTAATAGGGGGGCGTTCTGTGATAGGGTGGGTCTGTGATAGGGTGGGTCTGTGATTGAGTGGGATGTCTGTGATAGGGTGGGTCTGTGATAGGGGGGAAAGTCTGTGATAGGGTGGGTCTGTGATAGGGTGGGAGGTCTGTGATAGGGTGGGTCTGTGATAGGGTGTGTCTGTGATAGAGTGGGTCTGTGATAGGGGGTTCTGTGATAAGGGGTTCTGTGATAGGGTGGGTCTGTGATATGGTGGATCTGTGATAGGAGGGTTCTGTGATAAGGTGGGTCTGTGATAGGGTGGGAGGTCTATGATAGGGTGGGTCTGTGATAGGGTGGGTCTGTTTTAGGGTGGGTCTGTGATAGGGTGGGTCTGTGATATGGTGGGCCTGTGATAGGGTGGGAGGTCTATGATAGGGTGAGTCTGTGATAGGGTGTGTCTGTGATAGGGTGGGTCAGTGATAGAGTGGGTCTGTGATAGGGGGTTCTGTGATAGGGTGGGTCTGTGATAGGGTGTGTCTGTGATAGAGTGGGTCTGTGATAGGGGGTTCTGTGATAAGGGGTTCTGTGATAGGGTGGGTCTGTGATAGGGTGGGTCTGTGATAGGGTGGGTCTGTGATAGGGTGGGAGGTCTGTGATAGGGTGGGTCTGTTTTAGGGTGGGTCTGTGATAGGGTGGGAGGTCTGTGATAGGGTGGGTCTGTTTTAGGGTGGGTCTGTGATAGGGTGGGTCTGTGATAGGTTGTGTCTGTGATAGGTTGTGTCTGTGATAGGGTATGTCTGTAATAGGGTGGGTCTGTGATAGGCTGGTTCTGTTTTAGGGTGGGTCTGTGATAGGGTGGGTCTGTGATATGGTGGGTCTGAGATAGGGTGGGTCGGTGATTGGGTGGGAGGTCTATGATAGGGTGGGTCTGTGATAGGGTGGGTCTGTTTTAGGGTGGGTCTGTGATAGGGTGTGTCTGTGATAGGGTGGGTCTGTGATAGGGTGGGTCTGTTTTAGGGTGGGTCTGTGATAGGGTGGGTCTGTGATAGGGTGGGAGGTCTATGATAGGGTGGGTCTGTGATAGGGTGTGTCTGTGATAGGGTGGGAGGTCTGTGATAGGATGGGTCTGTGATAGGGGGGAAGGTCTGTGATAGGGTGGGTCTGTGATAGGGTGGTTTGTGATAGAGTGGGAGGTCTGTGATAGGGTGGGTCTGTGATAGAGTGGGTCTGTGATAGGGGGTTCTGTGATAGGGTGGGTCTGTGATATGGTGGATCTGTGATAGGTGGGTTCTGTGATAAGGTGGGTCTATAATAGTGGGGGGTTCTATGATAGGGTGGGTCAGTGATAGGGTGGTTTGTGACAGAGTGGGAGGTCTGTGATAGGATGGGTCTGTGATAGGGGGGAAGGTCTGTGATAGGGTGGGTCTGTGATTGGGTGGTTTGTGATAGAGTGGGAGGTCTGTGATAGGGTGGGTCTGTGATAGGGTGGGTCTGTGATAGGGTGGGTCTGTTTTAGGGTGGGTCTGTGATAGGGTGGGAGGTCTGTGATAGGGTGGGTCTGTGATATGGTGGGTCTGTGATAGGGTGGGTCTATGATCGGGTGGGTCTGTGATAGGGTGGGTCTGTGATAGGGTGGGTCTGTGATAGGGTGGGTCTGTGATATGGTGGGTCTGTGATAGGGTGGGTCTGTGATAGGGTGGAAGGTCTATGATAGGGTGGATCTGTGATAGGGTGGGTCTGTGACAGGGTGGGTCTGTTTTAGGGTGGGTCTGTGATAGGGTGGGTCTGTGATATGGTGGGTCTATGATAGGAGGGTTCTGTGATAAGGTGGGTCTGTGATAGGGTGGGTCTGTGATTGAGTGGGAGGTCTGTGATAGGGTGGGTCTGTGATAGGGTGTGTCTGTGATAGGGTGGGAGGTCTGTGATAGGATGGGTCTGTGATAGGGGGGAAGGTCTGTGATAGGGTGGGTCTGTGAAAGGGTGGTTTGTGATAGAGTGGGAGGTCTGTGATAGGGTGGGTCTGTGATAGAGTGGGTCTGTGATAGGGGGTTCTGTGATAGGGTGGGTCTGTGATATGGTGGATCTGTGATAGGTGCGTTCTGTGATAAGGTGGGTCTATAATAGTGGGGGGTTCTATGATAGGGTGGGTCTGTGATAGGGTGGTTTGTGATACAGTGGGAGGTCTGTGATAGGATGGGTCTGTGATAGGGGGGAAGGTCTGTGATAGGGTGGGTCTGTGATTGGGTGGTTTGTGATAGAGTGGGAGGTCTGTGATAGGGTGGCTCTGTGATAGGGTGGGTCTGTGATAGGGTGGGTCTGTTTTAGGGTGGGTCTGTGATAGGGTGGGAGGTCTGTGATAGGGTGTGTCTGTTTTAGGGTGTGTCTGTGATAGGGTGGGTCTGTGATAGGGTGGGTCTGTGATAGGGTGGGAGGTCTATGATAGGGTGGGTCTGTGATAGTGTGGGTCTGTTTTAGGGTGGGTCTGTGATAGGGTGTGTCTGTGATAGGTTGGGGCTGTGATAGGGTGGGTCTGTGATAGGGTGGGTCTGTGACAGGGTGGGTCTGTTTTAGGGTGGGTCTGTGATAGGGTGGGTCTGTGATAGGGTGGGAGGTCTGTGATAGGGTCGGTCTGTGATAGGGGGGAAGGTCTGTGATAGGGTGGGTCTGTGATCGGGTGGGTCTGTGATAGGGTGGGTCTGTGATAGGGTGGGAGGTCTGTGATATGGTGGGTCTGTGAAAGAGTGGGAGGTCTTGATAGGGTGGGTCTGTGATAGGGTGGGTCTGTGATAGGGTGGGTCTGTGATAGGGTGGGAGGTCTGTGATAGGGTGGGTATGTTTTGGGGTGGGTCTGTGATAGGGTGTGTCTGTGATAGGGTGGGTCTGTGATAGGGGGGAAGGTCTTGATAGGGTGGGTCTGTGATGGGGTGGGTCTATGATAGGGTGGGTCTGTGATAGGGTGGGTCTGTGATAGGGTGGGTCTGTGATAGGGTGGGTCTGTGATAGAGTGGGTCTGTGATAGGGGGTTCTGTGATAGGGTGGGTCTGTGATATGGTGGATCTGTGATAGGAGGGTTCTGTGATAAGGTGGGTCTGTAATAGGGGGGCGTTCTGTGATAGGGTGGGTCTGTGATAGGGTGGGTCTGTGATTGAGTGGGATGTCTGTGATAGGGTGGGTCTGTGATAGGGGGGAAGGTCTGTGATAGGGTGGGTCTGTGATAGGGTGGGAGGTCTGTGATAGGGTGGGTCTGTGATAGGGTGGGTCTGTGATAGGGGGGAAGGTCTGTGATAGGGTGGGTCTGTGATAGGGTGGGAGGTTTGTGACAGGGTGTGTCTGTGATAGGGTGGGTCTGTGATAGGGTGGGTCTGTGATTGGGTGGGAGGTCTGTGATAGGGTGGGTCTGTGAAAGAGCGGGAGGTCTGTGATAGGGTGGGTCTGTGATAGGGTGGATCTGTGATAGGGTGGGTCTGTGATAGGGTGGGAGGTCTGTGACAGGGTGGGTCTGTTTTAGGGTGGGTCTGTGATTGGGTGGGAGGTCTGTGATAGGGTGGGTCTGTTTTAGGGTGGGTCTGTGATAGGGTGGGTCTGTGTTCGGGTGGGTCTGTGATAGGGTGGGTCTGTGATAGGGTGTGTCTGTGATAGGGTGGGTCTGTCATAGGCTGGTTCTTTTTTAGGGTGGGTCTGTGATAGGGTGGGTCTGTGATATGGTGGGTCTGTGATAGGGTGGGTCGGTGATTGGGTGGGAGGTCTATGATAGGGTGGGTCTGTGATAGGGTGGGTCTGTGATAGGTTGGGTCTGTGATAGGTTGGGTCTGTTTTAGGGTGGGTCTGTGATAGGGTGGGTCTGTGATATGGTGGGTCTGTGATTGGGTGGGAGGTCTATGATAGGGTGGGTCTGTGATAGGGTGTGTCTGTGATAGGGTGGGTCTGTGATCGGGTGGGTCTGTGATAGGGTGGGTCTGTGATAGGGTGGGTCTGTGATAGAGTGGGTCTGTGATAGGGGGTTCTGTGATCGGGTGGGTCTGTGATATGGTGGATCAGTGATAGGAGGGTTCTGTAATTAGGTGGGTCTTTAATAGTGGGGGGTTCTATGATAGGGTGGGTCTGTGATAGGGTGGGTGTGTGATAGGGTGGGAGGTCGGTGATAGGGTGGGTCTGTGATAGGGGGAAGGTCTGTGATAGGGTGGGTCTGTGATACGGTGGTTTGTGATCGAGTGGGAGGTCTGTGATAGGGTGGGTCTGTGATAGGGTGGGTCTGTGATAGGGTGTGTCTGTGATAGGGTGGGTCTGTGATAGGGTGGGTCTGTTTTAGGGTGGGTCTGTTTTAGGGTGGGTCTGTGATAGGGTGGGTCTGTGATAGCGTGGGTCTGTTTTAGGGTGGGTCTATGATAGGGTGGGAGGTCTGTGATAGGGTGGGTCTGTTTTAGGATGGGTCTGTGATAGGGTGGGTCTGTGATATGGTGGGTCTGTGATAGGGTGGGTCTGTGATAGGGTGGGTCTGTGATAGGGTGGGTCTGTGATAGGGTGGGTCTGTGATATGGTGGGTCTGTGATAGGGTGGGTCTGTGATAGGGTGGGTCTGTGATAGGTTGGGTCTGTGATATGGTGGGTCTGTGATAGGGTGGGTCTCTGATCGGGTGGGTCTGTGATAGGGTGGGTCTGTGATAGGGTGGGTCTGTGATCGGGTGGGTCTGTGATAGGGTGGGTCTGTGATAGGGTGGGTCTGTGATAGGTTGGGTCTGTGATATGGTGGGTCTGTGATAGGGTGGGTCTGTGATAGGGTGGGTCTGTGATAGGGTGGGAGGTCAATGATAGGGTGGGTCTGTGATAGGGTGGGTCTGTTTTAGGGTGGGTCTGTGATAGGCTGTGTCTGTGATAGGGTGGGTCTGTTTTAGGGTGGGTCAGTGATAGGGTGAGTCTGTGATATGGTGGGTCTGTGATACGGTGGGAGGTCAATGATAGGGTGGGTCTGTGATAGGATGTGTCTGTGATAGGGTGGGTCTGTGATA
Organism: Pristiophorus japonicus; assembly: GCF_044704955.1. Taxonomy (NCBI): domain Eukaryota; kingdom Metazoa; phylum Chordata; class Chondrichthyes; family Pristiophoridae; genus Pristiophorus; species Pristiophorus japonicus. The sequence goes on from NC_091989.1 coordinate 185,799,214, forward strand.
GGGTGGGTCTTTGATAGGGTGGGTCTGTGATAGGTTGGGTCTGTGATAGGGTGGGAGGTCTGTGATAAGGTGGGTCTGTAATCGGGGGGGGGGGGTTCTGTGATAGGGTGGGTCTGTGATAGGGTGGGTCTGTGATTGAGTGGGAGGTCTGTGATAGGGTGGGTCTGTGATAGGGGGGAAGGTCTGTGATAGGGTGGGTCTGTGATAGGGGGGGAGGTCTGTGATAGGGTGGGTCTGTGTTCGGGTGGGTCTGTGATAGGGTGGGTCTGTGATAGGGTGTGTCTGTGATAGGGTGGGTCTGTCATAGGCTGGTTTTTTTTTAGGGTGGGTCTGTGATAGGGTGGGTCTGTGATATGGTGGGTCTGTGATAGGGTGGGTCGGTGATTGGGTGGGAGGTCTATGATAGAGTGGGTCTGTGATAGGGTGGATCTGTGATAGGTTGGGTCTGTGATATGTGGGTCTGTGATTGGGTGGGAGGTCTATGATAGGGTGGGTCTGTGATAGGGTGTGTCTGTGATAGGGTGGGTCTGTGATCGGGTGGGTCTGTGATAGGGTGGGTCTGTAATAGGGTGGGTCTGTGATAGAGTGGGTCTGTGATAGGGGGTTCTGTGATTGAGTGGGAGGTCTGTGATAGGGTGGGTCTGTGATAGGGGGGAAGGTCTGTGATAGGATGGGTCTGTGATAGGGGGGGAGATCTGTGATAGGGTGGGTCTGGATAGGGTGGGTCTGTGATAGGGTGGGAGGTTTGTGATAGGGTGTGTCTGTGATAGGGTGGGTCTGTGATAGGGTGGGTCTGTGAAAGAGTGGGAGGTCTTGATAGGGTGGGTATGAGATAGTGTGGGTCTGTGATAGGGTGGGTCTGTGATAGGGTGGGAGGTCTGTGATAGGGTGGGTCTGTTTTAGGGTGGGTCTGTGATAGGGTGGGAGGTCTGTGATAGGGTGGGTCTGTGATAGGGTGAGTCTGTGATAGGGTGGGAGGTCTGTGATAGGGTGGGTCTGTGATAGGGTGGGTCTGTGATAGGGTGGGAGGTCTGTGATAGGGTGGGTCTGTTTTAGGGTGGGTCTGTGATAGGGTGGGAGGTCTGTGATAGGGTGGGTCTGTGATAGGGGGTTCTGTGATAGGGTGGGTCTGTGATAGGGTGGGTCTGTGATTGAGTGGGAGGTCTGTGATAGGGTGGGTCTGTGATAGGGGGGAAGGTCTGTGATAGGGTGGGTCTGTGATAGGGGGGGAGGTCTGTGATAGGGTGGGTCTGTGATAGGGTGAGTCTGTGATAGGGTGGGAGGTTTGTGATAGGGTGTGTCTGTGATAGGGTGGGTCTGTGATAGGGTGGGTCTGTGATAGGGTGGGTCTGTGAAAGAGTGGGAGGTCTTGATAGGGTGGGTATGTGATAGTGTGGGTCTGTGATAGGGTGGGTCTGTGATAGGGTGGGAGGTCTGTGATAGGGTGGGTCTGTTTTAGGGTGGGTCTGTGATAGGGTGGGAGGTCTGTGATAGGGTGGGTCTGTGATAGGGTGGGTCTGTGATAGGGGGGAATGTCTGTGATAGGGTGGGTCTGTGATAGGGTGGGTCTGTGATAGGGTGGGAGGTTTGTGGTAGGGTGTGTCTGTGATAGGGTGGGTCTGTGATAGGGTGGGTCTGTGATAGGGTGGGTCTGTGATAGGGTGGGAGGTCTGTGATAGGGTGGGTCTGTGAAAGAGTGGGAGGTTTTGATAGGGTGGGTCTGTGATAGGGTGGGTCTGTGAAAGAGTGGGAGGTCTTGATAGGGTGGGTCTGTGATAGGGTGGGTCTGTTTTAGGGTGGGTCTGTGATAGGGTGGGAGGTCTGTGATAGGGTGGGTCTGTTTTAGGGTGGGTCTGTGATAGGGTGGGTCTGTGATAGGGTGGCTCTGTGATAGTGTGGGTCTGTGATAGGGTGGGTCTGTGATAGGGTGGGTCTGTTTTAGGGTGGGTCTGTTTTAGGGTGGGTCTGTGATAGGGTGGGTCTGTGATAGGGTGGGTCTGTGATAGAGTGGGTCTGTGATAGGCGGTTCAGTGATAAGGTGGGTCTGTGATATGGTGGATCTGTGATAGGAGGGTTCTGTGATAAGGTGGGTCTATAATAGTGGGGGGTTCTATGATAGGGTGGGTCTGTGATAGGGTGGGACGTCTGTGATAGGGTGGTTTGTGATAGAGTGGGAGGTCTGTGATAGGGTGGGTCTGTGATAGGGTGAGTCTGTGATCGGGGGGAAGGTCTGTGATAGGGTGAGTCTGTGATAGGGGGGAAGGTCTGTGATCGGGGGAAAGTCTGTGATATGGTGGGTCTGTGATAGGGTGGGTCTGTGATAGGGTGGGAGGTCTGTGATAGGGTGGGAGGTCTGTGATAGGGTGGGTCTGTGATAGGGTGGGAGGTCTGTGATAGGGTGGGTCTGTGATAGGGTGGGTCTGTGATATGGTGGGTCTGTGATAGGGTGGGTCTGTGATAGGGTGGGTCTGTGATAGGTTGGGTCTGTGATATGGTGGGTCTGTGATAGGGTGGGTCTATGATCGGGTGGGTCTGTGATAGGGTGGGTCTGTGATAGGGTGGGTCTGTGATATGGTGGGTCTGTGATCGGGTGGGTCTGTGATAGGGTGGGTCTGTGATAGGTTGGGTCTGTGATATGGTGGGTCTGTGATAGGGTGGGTCTGTGATAGGGTGGGTCTGTGATAGGGTGGGAGGTCTATGATAGGGTGGGTCTGTGATAGGGTGGGTCTGTTTTAGGTTGGGTCTGTGATAGGCTGTGTCTGTGATAGGGTGGGTCTGTTTTAGGGTGGGTCTGTGATAGGGTGAGTCTGTGATATGGTGGGTCTGTGATAGGGTGGGAGGTCAATGATAGGGTGGGTCTGTGATAGGGTGTGTCTGTGATAGGAGGGTTCTGTGATAAGGTGGGTCTGTAATAGGGGGGCGTTCTGTGATAGGGTGGGTCTGTGATAGGGTGGGTCTGTGATTGAGTGGGATGTCTGCGATAGGGTGGGTCTGTGATAGGGTGGGTCTGTGATAGGGTGGGTCTGTGAAAGAGCGGGAGGTCTGTGATAGGGTGGGTCTGTGATAGGGTGGGTCTGTGATAGGGTGGGTCTGTGATAGGGTGGGAGGTCTATGATAGGGTGGGTCTGTTTTAGGGTGGGTCTGTGATAGGGTGGGTCTGTGTTCGGGTGGGTCTGTGATAGGGTGGGTCTGTGATAGGGTGTGTCTGTGATAGGGTGGGTCTGTCATAGGCTGGTTCTTTTTTAGGGTGGGTCTGTGATAGGGTGGGTCTGTGATATGGTGGGTCTGTGATAGGGTGGGTCGGTGATTGTTGTGGGAGGTCTATGATAGGGTGGGTCTGTGATAGGGTGGGTCTGTGATAGGTTGGGTCTGTGATAGGGTGGGTCTGTTTTAGGGTGGGTCTGTGATAGGGTGGGTCTGTGATATGGTGGGTCTGTGATTGGGTGGGAGGTCTATGATAGGGTGGGTCTGTGATAGGGTGTGTCTGTGATAGGGTGGGTCTGTGATCGGGTGGGTCTGTGATAGGGTGGGTCTGTGATAGGGTGGGTCTGTGATAGAGTGGGTCTGTGATAGGGGGTTCTGTGATCGGGTGGGTCTGTGATATGGTGGATCTGTGATAGGAGGGTTCTGTAATTAGGTGGGTCTTTAATAGTGGGGGGTTCTATGATAGGGTGGGTCTGTGATAGGGTGGGTGTGTGATAGGGTGGGAGGTCGGTGATAGGGTGGGTCTGTGATAGGGGGAAGGTCTGTGATAGGGTGGGTCTGTGATACGGTGGTTTGTGATCGAGTGGGAGGTCTGTGATAGGGTGGGTCTGTGATAGGGTGTGTCTGTGATAGGGTGTGTCTGTGATAGGGTGGGTCTGTTTTAGGGTGGGTCTGTTTTAGGGTGGGTCTGTTTTAGGGTGGGTCTGTGATAGGGTGGGTCTGTGATAGCGTGGGTCTGTTTTAGGGTGGGTCTATGATAGGGTGGGAGGTCTGTGATAGGGTGGGTCTGTTTTAGGATGGGTCTGTGATAGGGTGGGTCTGTGATAGAGTGGGTCTGTGATAGGGTGGGAGGTCTGTGATAGGGTGTGTCTGTTTTAGGGTGTGTCTGTGATAGGGTGGGTCTGTGATAGGGTGGGTCTGTGATAGGGTGGGAGGTCTATGATAGGGTGGGTCTGTGATAGTGTGGGTCTGTTTTAGGGTGGGTCTGTGATAGGGTGTGTCTGTGATAGGTTGGGTCTGTGATAGGGTGGGTCTGTGATAGGGTGGGTCTGTGACAGGGTGGGTCTGTTTTAGGGTGGGTCTGTGATAGGGTGGGTCTGTGATAGGGTGGGTCTGTGATATGGCGGGTCTGTGATATGGTGGATCTGTGATAGGAGGGTTCTGTGATAAGGTGGGTCTGTGATAGGGTGGGTCTGTGATTGAGTGGGAGGTCTGTGATAGGGTGGGTCTGTGATAGGGGGGAAGGTCTGTGATAGGGTGGGTCTGTGATAGAGTGGGTCTGTGATAGGGTGGGAGGTCTGTGATAGGGTGGGTCTGTGATAGGGTGGGAGGTCTGTGATAGGGTGGGTCTGTGATAGGGGGGAAGGTCTGTGATAGGGTGGGTCTGTTTTAGGGTGGGTCTGTGATTGGGTGGGAGGTCTGTGATAGGGTGGGTCTGTTTTAGGGTGGGTCTGTGATAGGGTGGGTCTGTGATAGGGTGGGTCTGTCATAGGCTGGTTCTTTTTTAGGGTGGGTCTATGATAGGGTGGGAGGTCTGTGATAGGGTGGGTCTGTTTTAGGATGGGTCTGTGATAGGGTGGGTCTGTGATAGAGTGGGTCTGTGATAGGGTGGGAGGTCTGTGATAGGGTGTGTCTGTTTTAGGGTGTGTCTGTGATAGGGTGGGTCTGTGATAGGGTGGGTCTGTGATAGGGTGGGAGGTCTATGATAGGGTGGGTCTGTGATAGTGTGGGTCTGTTTTAGGGTGGGTCTGTGATAGGGTGTGTCTGTGATAGGTTGGGTCTGTGATAGGGTGGGTCTGTGATAGGGTGGGTCTGTGACAGGGTGGGTCTGTTTTAGGGTGGGTCTGTGATAGGGTGGGTCTGTGATAGGGTGGGTCTGTGATATGGCGGGTCTGTGATATGGTGGATCTGTGATAGGGGGGAAGGTCTGTGATAGGGTGGGTCTGTGATAGAGTGGGTCTGTGATAGGGTGGGAGGTCTGTGATAGGGTGGGTCTGTGATAGGGGGGAAGGTCTGTGATAGGGTGGGTCTGTGATAGAGTGGGTCTGTGATAGGGTGGGACGTCTGTGATAGGGTGGGTCTGTGATAGGGTGGGAGGTCTGTGATAGGGTGGGTCTGTGATAGGGGGGAAGGTCTGTGATAGGGTGGGTCTGTTTTAGGGTGGGTCTGTGATTGGGTGGGAGGTCTGTGATAGGGTGGGTCTGTTTTAGGGTGGGTCTGTGATAGGGTGGGTCTGTGATAGGGTGGGTCTGTCATAGGCTGGTTCTTTTTTAGGGTGGGTCTGTGATAGGGGGGAATGTCTGTGATAGGGTGGGTCTGTGATAGGGTGGGTCTGTGATAGGGTGGGAGGTTTGTGGTAGGGTGTGTCTGTGATAGGGTGGGTCTGTGATAGGGTGGGTCTGTGATAGGGTGGGTCTGTGATAGGGTGGGAGGTCTGTGATAGGGTGGGTCTGTGAAAGAGTGGGAGGTTTTGATAGGGTGGGTCTGTGATAGGGTGGGTCTGTGATATGGTGGGTCTGTGATAGGGTGGGTCTGTGATAGGGTGGGTCTGTGATAGGTTGGGTCTGTGATATGGTGGGTCTGTGATAGGGTGGGTCTCTGATCGGGTGGGTCTGTGATAGGGTGGGTCTGTGATAGGGTGGGTCTGTGATCGGGTGGGTCTGTGATAGGGTGGGTCTGTGATAGGGTGGGTCTGTGATAGGTTGGGTCTGTGATATGGTGGGTCTGTGATAGGGTGGGTCTGTGATAGGGTGGGTCTGTGATAGGGTGGGAGGTCAATGATAGGGTGGGTCTGTGATAGGGTGGGTCTGTTTTAGGGTGGGTCTGTGATAGGCTGTGTCTGTGATAGGGTGGGTCTGTTTTAGGGTGGGTCAGTGATAGGGTGAGTCTGTGATATGGTGGGTCTGTGATACGGTGGGAGGTCAATGATAGGGTGGGTCTGTGATAGGATGTGTCTGTGATAGGGTGGGTCTGTGATAGGGTGGGTCTTTGATAGGGTGGGTCTGTGATAGGTTGGGTCTGTGATAGGGTGGGAGGTCTGTGATAAGGTGGGTCTGTAATCGGGGGGGGGGGGTTCTGTGATAGGGTGGGTCTGTGATAGGGTGGGTCTGTGATTGAGTGGGAGGTCTGTGATAGGGTGGGTCTGTGATAGGGGGGAAGGTCTGTGATAGGGTGGGTCTGTGATAGGGGGGGAGGTCTGTGATAGGGTGGGTCTGTGTTCGGGTGGGTCTGTGATAGGGTGGGTCTGTGATAGGGTGTGTCTGTGATAGGGTGGGTCTGTCATAGGCTGGTTTTTTTTTAGGGTGGGTCTGTGATAGGGTGGGTCTGTGATATGGTGGGTCTGTGATAGGGTGGGTCGGTGATTGGGTGGGAGGTCTATGATAGAGTGGGTCTGTGATAGGGTGGATCTGTGATAGGTTGGGTCTGTGATAGGGTGGGTCTGTTTTAGGGTGGGTCTGTGATAGGGTGGGTCTGTGATATGTGGGTCTGTGATTGGGTGGGAGGTCTATGATAGGGTGGGTCTGTGATAGGGTGTGTCTGTGATAGGGTGGGTCTGTGATCGGGTGGGTCTGTGATAGGGTGGGTCTGTAATAGGGTGGGTCTGTGATAGAGTGGGTCTGTGATAGGGGGTTCTGTGATTGAGTGGGAGGTCTGTGATAGGGTGGGTCTGTGATAGGGGGGAAGGTCTGTGATAGGATGGGTCTGTGATAGGGGGGGAGATCTGTGATAGGGTGGGTCTGGATAGGGTGGGTCTGTGATAGGGTGGGAGGTTTGTGATAGGGTGTGTCTGTGATAGGGTGGGTCTGTGATAGGGTGGGTCTGTGAAAGAGTGGGAGGTCTTGATAGGGTGGGTATGAGATAGTGTGGGTCTGTGATAGGGTGGGTCTGTGATAGGGTGGGAGGTCTGTGATAGGGTGGGTCTGTTTTAGGGTGGGTCTGTGATAGGGTGGGAGGTCTGTGATAGGGTGGGTCTGTGATAGGGTGAGTCTGTGATAGGGTGGGAGGTCTGTGATAGGGTGGGTCTGTGATAGGGTGGGTCTGTGATAGGGTGGGAGGTCTGTGATAGGGTGGGTCTGTTTTAGGGTGGGTCTGTGATAGGGTGGGAGGTCTGTGATAGGGTGGGTCTGTGATAGGGGGTTCTGTGATAGGGTGGGTCTGTGATAGGGTGGGTCTGTGATTGAGTGGGAGGTCTGTGATAGGGTGGGTCTGTGATAGGGGGGAAGGTCTGTGATAGGGTGGGTCTGTGATAGGGGGGGAGGTCTGTGATAGGGTGGGTCTGTGATAGGGTGAGTCTGTGATAGGGTGGGAGGTTTGTGATAGGGTGTGTCTGTGATAGGGTGGGTCTGTGATAGGGTGGGTCTGTGATAGGGTGGGTCTGTGAAAGAGTGGGAGGTCTTGATAGGGTGGGTATGTGATAGTGTGGGTCTGTGATAGGGTGGGTCTGTGATAGGGTGGGAGGTCTGTGATAGGGTGGGTCTGTTTTAGGGTGGGTCTGTGATAGGGTGGGAGGTCTGTGATAGGGTGGGTCTGTGATAGGGTGGGTCTGTGATAGGGGGGAATGTCTGTGATAGGGTGGGTCTGTGATAGGGTGGGTCTGTGATAGGGTGGGAGGTTTGTGGTAGGGTGTGTCTGTGATAGGGTGGGTCTGTGATAGGGTGGGTCTGTGATAGGGTGGGTCTGTGATAGGGTGGGAGGTCTGTGATAGGGTGGGTCTGTGAAAGAGTGGGAGGTTTTGATAGGGTGGGTCTGTGATAGGGTGGGTCTGTGAAAGAGTGGGAGGTCTTGATAGGGTGGGTCTGTGATAGGGTGGGTCTGTTTTAGGGTGGGTCTGTGATAGGGTGGGAGGTCTGTGATAGGGTGGGTCTGTTTTAGGGTGGGTCTGTGATAGGGTGGGTCTGTGATAGGGTGGCTCTGTGATAGTGTGGGTCTGTGATAGGGTGGGTCTGTGATAGGGTGGGTCTGTTTTAGGGTGGGTCTGTTTTAGGGTGGGTCTGTGATAGGGTGGGTCTGTGATAGGGTGGGTCTGTGATAGAGTGGGTCTGTGATAGGCGGTTCAGTGATAAGGTGGGTCTGTGATATGGTGGATCTGTGATAGGAGGGTTCTGTGATAAGGTGGGTCTATAATAGTGGGGGGTTCTATGATAGGGTGGGTCTGTGATAGGGTGGGACGTCTGTGATAGGGTGGTTTGTGATAGAGTGGGAGGTCTGTGATAGGGTGGGTCTGTGATAGGGTGAGTCTGTGATCGGGGGGAAGGTCTGTGATAGGGTGAGTCTGTGATAGGGGGGAAGGTCTGTGATCGGGGGAAAGTCTGTGATATGGTGGGTCTGTGATAGGGTGGGTCTGTGATAGGGTGGGAGGTCTGTGATAGGGTGGGAGGTCTGTGATAGGGTGGGTCTGTGATAGGGTGGGAGGTCTGTGATAGGGTGGGTCTGTGATAGGGTGGGTCTGTGATATGGTGGGTCTGTGATAGGGTGGGTCTGTGATAGGGTGGGTCTGTGATAGGTTGGGTCTGTGATATGGTGGGTCTGTGATAGGGTGGGTCTATGATCGGGTGGGTCTGTGATAGGGTGGGTCTGTGATAGGGTGGGTCTGTGATATGGTGGGTCTGTGATCGGGTGGGTCTGTGATAGGGTGGGTCTGTGATAGGTTGGGTCTGTGATATGGTGGGTCTGTGATAGGGTGGGTCTGTGATAGGGTGGGTCTGTGATAGGGTGGGAGGTCTATGATAGGGTGGGTCTGTGATAGGGTGGGTCTGTTTTAGGTTGGGTCTGTGATAGGCTGTGTCTGTGATAGGGTGGGTCTGTTTTAGGGTGGGTCTGTGATAGGGTGAGTCTGTGATATGGTGGGTCTGTGATAGGGTGGGAGGTCAATGATAGGGTGGGTCTGTGATAGGGTGTGTCTGTGATAGGAGGGTTCTGTGATAAGGTGGGTCTGTAATAGGGGGGCGTTCTGTGATAGGGTGGGTCTGTGATAGGGTGGGTCTGTGATTGAGTGGGATGTCTGCGATAGGGTGGGTCTGTGATAGGGTGGGTCTGTGATAGGGTGGGTCTGTGAAAGAGCGGGAGGTCTGTGATAGGGTGGGTCTGTGATAGGGTGGGTCTGTGATAGGGTGGGTCTGTGATAGGGTGGGAGGTCTATGATAGGGTGGGTCTGTTTTAGGGTGGGTCTGTGATAGGGTGGGTCTGTGTTCGGGTGGGTCTGTGATAGGGTGGGTCTGTGATAGGGTGTGTCTGTGATAGGGTGGGTCTGTCATAGGCTGGTTCTTTTTTAGGGTGGGTCTGTGATAGGGTGGGTCTGTGATATGGTGGGTCTGTGATAGGGTGGGTCGGTGATTGTTGTGGGAGGTCTATGATAGGGTGGGTCTGTGATAGGGTGGGTCTGTGATAGGTTGGGTCTGTGATAGGGTGGGTCTGTTTTAGGGTGGGTCTGTGATAGGGTGGGTCTGTGATATGGTGGGTCTGTGATTGGGTGGGAGGTCTATGATAGGGTGGGTCTGTGATAGGGTGTGTCTGTGATAGGGTGGGTCTGTGATCGGGTGGGTCTGTGATAGGGTGGGTCTGTGATAGGGTGGGTCTGTGATAGAGTGGGTCTGTGATAGGGGGTTCTGTGATCGGGTGGGTCTGTGATATGGTGGATCTGTGATAGGAGGGTTCTGTAATTAGGTGGGTCTTTAATAGTGGGGGGTTCTATGATAGGGTGGGTCTGTGATAGGGTGGGTGTGTGATAGGGTGGGAGGTCGGTGATAGGGTGGGTCTGTGATAGGGGGAAGGTCTGTGATAGGGTGGGTCTGTGATACGGTGGTTTGTGATCGAGTGGGAGGTCTGTGATAGGGTGGGTCTGTGATAGGGTGTGTCTGTGATAGGGTGTGTCTGTGATAGGGTGGGTCTGTTTTAGGGTGGGTCTGTTTTAGGGTGGGTCTGTTTTAGGGTGGGTCTGTGATAGGGTGGGTCTGTGATAGCGTGGGTCTGTTTTAGGGTGGGTCTATGATAGGGTGGGAGGTCTGTGATAGGGTGGGTCTGTTTTAGGATGGGTCTGTGATAGGGTGGGTCTGTGATAGAGTGGGTCTGTGATAGGGTGGGAGGTCTGTGATAGGGTGTGTCTGTTTTAGGGTGTGTCTGTGATAGGGTGGGTCTGTGATAGGGTGGGTCTGTGATAGGGTGGGAGGTCTATGATAGGGTGGGTCTGTGATAGTGTGGGTCTGTTTTAGGGTGGGTCTGTGATAGGGTGTGTCTGTGATAGGTTGGGTCTGTGATAGGGTGGGTCTGTGATAGGGTGGGTCTGTGACAGGGTGGGTCTGTTTTAGGGTGGGTCTGTGATAGGGTGGGTCTGTGATAGGGTGGGTCTGTGATATGGCGGGTCTGTGATATGGTGGATCTGTGATAGGAGGGTTCTGTGATAAGGTGGGTCTGTGATAGGGTGGGTCTGTGATTGAGTGGGAGGTCTGTGATAGGGTGGGTCTGTGATAGGGGGGAAGGTCTGTGATAGGGTGGGTCTGTGATAGAGTGGGTCTGTGATAGGGTGGGAGGTCTGTGATAGGGTGGGTCTGTGATAGGGTGGGAGGTCTGTGATAGGGTGGGTCTGTGATAGGGGGGAAGGTCTGTGATAGGGTGGGTCTGTTTTAGGGTGGGTCTGTGATTGGGTGGGAGGTCTGTGATAGGGTGGGTCTGTTTTAGGGTGGGTCTGTGATAGGGTGGGTCTGTGATAGGGTGGGTCTGTCATAGGCTGGTTCTTTTTTAGGGTGGGTCTATGATAGGGTGGGAGGTCTGTGATAGGGTGGGTCTGTTTTAGGATGGGTCTGTGATAGGGTGGGTCTGTGATAGAGTGGGTCTGTGATAGGGTGGGAGGTCTGTGATAGGGTGTGTCTGTTTTAGGGTGTGTCTGTGATAGGGTGGGTCTGTGATAGGGTGGGTCTGTGATAGGGTGGGAGGTCTATGATAGGGTGGGTCTGTGATAGTGTGGGTCTGTTTTAGGGTGGGTCTGTGATAGGGTGTGTCTGTGATAGGTTGGGTCTGTGATAGGGTGGGTCTGTGATAGGGTGGGTCTGTGACAGGGTGGGTCTGTTTTAGGGTGGGTCTGTGATAGGGTGGGTCTGTGATAGGGTGGGTCTGTGATATGGCGGGTCTGTGATATGGTGGATCTGTGATAGGGGGGAAGGTCTGTGATAGGGTGGGTCTGTGATAGAGTGGGTCTGTGATAGGGTGGGAGGTCTGTGATAGGGTGGGTCTGTGATAGGGGGGAAGGTCTGTGATAGGGTGGGTCTGTGATAGAGTGGGTCTGTGATAGGGTGGGACGTCTGTGATAGGGTGGGTCTGTGATAGGGTGGGAGGTCTGTGATAGGGTGGGTCTGTGATAGGGGGGAAGGTCTGTGATAGGGTGGGTCTGTTTTAGGGTGGGTCTGTGATTGGGTGGGAGGTCTGTGATAGGGTGGGTCTGTTTTAGGGTGGGTCTGTGATAGGGTGGGTCTGTGATAGGGTGGGTCTGTCATAGGCTGGTTCTTTTTTAGGGTGGGTCTGTGATAGGGTGGGTCTGTGATATGGTGGGTCTGTGATAGGGTGGGTCGGTGATTGGGTGGGAGGTCTATGATAGGGTGGGTCTGTGATAGGGTGGGTCTGTGATAGGTTGGGTCTGTGATAGGGTGGGTCTGTTTTAGGGTAGGTCTGTGATAGGGTGGGTCTGTGATATGGTGGGTCTGTGATTGGATGGGAGGTCTATGATAGGGTGGGTCTGTGATAGGGTGTGTCTGTGATAGGGTGGGTCTGTGATCGGGTGGGTCTGTGATAGGGTGGGTCTGTGATAGGGTGGGTCTGTGATAGAGTGGGTCTGTGATAGGGGGTTCTGTGATCGGGTGGGTCTGTGATATGGTGGATCTGTGATAGGAGGGTTCTGTAATTAGGTGGGTCTTTAATAGTGGGGGGTTCTATGATAGGGTGGGTCTGTGATAGGGTGGGTGTGTGATAGGGTGGGAGGTCGGTGATAGGGTGGGTCTGTGATAGGGGGAAGGTCTGTGATAGGGTGGGTCTGTGATACGGTGGTTTGTGATCGAGTGGGAGGTCTGTGATAGGGTGGGTCTGTGATAGGGTGTGTCTGTGATAGGGTGGGTCTGTTTTAGGGTGGGTCTGTTTTAGGGTGGGTCTGTGATAGGGTGGGTCTGTGATAGCGTGGGTCTGTTTTAGGGTGGGTCTATGATAGGGTGGGAGGTCTGTGATAGGGTGGGTCTGTTTTAGGATGGGTCTGTGATAGGGTGGGTCTGTGATATGGTGGGTCTGTGATAGGGTGGGTCTGTGATAGGGTGGGTCTGTGATAGGGTGGGAGGTCAGTGATAGGGTGGGTCTGTTTTAGGGTGGGTCTGTGATTGGGTGGGAGGTCTGTGATAGGGTGGGTCTGTGATAGGGTGGGTCTGTGATAGGGTGTGTCTGTGATAGGGTGGGTCTGTCATAGGCTGGTTCTTTTTTAGGGTGGGTCTGTGATAGGGTGGGTCTGTGATATGGTGGGTCTGTGATAGGGTGGGTCGGTGATTGGGTGGGAGGTCTATGATAGGGTGGGTCTGTGATAGGGTGGGTCTGTGATAGGTTGGGTCTGTGATAGGGTGGGTCTGTTTTAGGGTGGGTCTGTGATAGGGTGGGTCTGTGATATGGTGGTTCTGTGATTGGGTGGGAGGTCTATGATAGGGTGGGTCTGTGATAGGGGGTTCTGTGATCGGGTGGGTCTGTGATATGGTGGATCTGTGATAGGAGGGTTCTGTAATTAGGTGGGTCTTTAATAGTGGGGGGTTCTATGATAGGGTGGGTCTGTGATAGGGTGGGTGTGTGATAGGGTGGGAGGTCGGTGATAGGGTGGGTCTGTGATAGGGGGAAGGTCTGTGATAGGGTGGGTCTGTGATACGGTGGTTTGTGATCGAGTGGGAGGTCTGTGATAGGGTGGGTCTGTGATAGGGTGGGTCTGTGATAGGGTGTGTCTGTGATAGGGTGGGTCTGTTTTAGGGTGGGTCTGTTTTAGGGTGGGTCTGTGATAGGGTGGGTCTGTGATAGCGTGGGTCTGTTTTAGGGTGGGTCTATGATAGGGTGGGAGGTCTGTGATAGGGTGGGTCTGTTTTAGGATGGGTCTGTGATAGGGTGGGTCTGTGATAGGGTGGGTCTGTGATAGGGTGGGTCTGTGATAGGGTGGGTCTGTGATAGGGTGGGTCTGTGATAGGTTGGGTCTGTGATATGGTGGGTCTGTGATAGGGTGGGTCTCTGATCGGGTGGGTCTGTGATAGGGTGGGTCTGTGATAGGGTGGGTCTGTGATCGGGTGGGTCTGTGATAGGGTGGGTCTGTGATAGGGTGGGTCTGTGATAGGGTGGGAGGTCTATGATAGGGTGGGTCTGTGATAGGGTGGGTCTGTTTTAGGGTGGGTCTGTGATAGGCTGTGTCTGTGATAGGGTGGGTCTGTTTTAGGGTGGGTCTGTGATAGGGTGAGTCTGTGATATGGTGGGTCTGTGATACGGTGGGAGGTCAATGATAGGGTGGGTCTGTGATAGGATGTGTCTGTGATAGGGTGGGTCTGTGATAGGGTGGGTCTTTGATAGGGTGGGTCTGTGATAGGTTGGGTCTGTGATAGGGTGGGAGGTCTGTAATAAGGTGGGTCTGTGATAGGGTGGGAGGTCTATGATAGGGTGGGTCTGTGATAGGGTGGGTCTGTTTTAGGGTGGGTCTGTGATAGGCTGTGTCTGTGATAGGGTGGGTCTGTTTTAGGGTGGGTCTGTGATAGGGTGAGTCTGTGATATGGTGGGTCTGTGATACGGTGGGAGGTCAATGATAGGGTGGGTCTGTGATAGGATGTGTCTGTGATAGGGTGGGTCTGTGATAGGGTGGGTCTTTGATAGGGTGGGTCTGTGATAGGTTGGGTCTGTGATAGGGTGGGAGGTCTGTAATAAGGTGGGTCTGTAATCGGGGGGGGGGTTCTGTGATAGGGTGGGTCTGTGATAGGGTGGGTCTGTGATTGAGTGGGAGGTCTGTGATAGGGTGGGTCTGTGATAGGGGGGCAGGTCTGTGATAGGGTGGGTCTGTGATAGGGGGGGAGGTCTGTGATAGGGTGGGTCTGTGTTCGGGTGGGTCTGTGATAGGGTGGGTCTGTGATAGGGTGTGTCTGTGATAGGGTGGGTCTGTCATAGGCTGGTTCTTTTTTAGGGTGGGTCTGTCATAGGGTGGGTCTGTGATATGGTGGGTCTGTGATAGGGTGGGTCGGTGATTGGGTGGGAGGTCTATGATAGAGTGGGTCTGTGATAGGGTGGATCTGTGATAGGTTGGGTCTGTGATAGGGTGGGTCTGTTTTAGGGTGGGTCTGTGATAGGGTGGGTCTGTGATATGTGGGTCTGTGATTGGGTGGGAGGTCTATGATAGGGTGGGTCTGTGATAGGGTGTGTCTGTGATAGGGTGGGTCTGTGATCGGGTGGGTCTGTGATAGGGTGGGTCTGTGATAGGGTGGGTCTGTGATAGAGTGGGTCTGTGATAGGGTGGGTCTGTGAAAGAGTGGGAGGTCTTGATAGGGTGGGTCTGTGATAGGGGGGAAGGTCTGTGATAGGGTGGGTCTGTGATAGAGTGGGTCTGTGATAGGGTGGGAGGTCTGTGATAGGGTGGGTCTGTGATAGGGTGGGAGGTCTGTGATAGGGTGGGTCTGTGATAGGGGGGAAGGTCTGTGATAGGGTGGGTCTGTTTTAGGGTGGGTCTGTGATTGGGTGGGAGGTCTGTGATAGGGTGGGTCTGTTTTAGGGTGGGTCTGTGATAGGGTGGGTCTGTGATAGGGTGGGTCTGTCATAGGCTGGTTCTTTTTTAGGGTGGGTCTATGATAGGGTGGGAGGTCTGTGATAGGGTGGGTCTGTTTTAGGATGGGTCTGTGATAGGGTGGGTCTGTGATAGAGTGGGTCTGTGATAGGGTGGGAGGTCTGTGATAGGGTGTGTCTGTTTTAGGGTGTGTCTGTGATAGGGTGGGTCTGTGATAGGGTGGGTCTGTGATAGGGTGGGAGGTCTATGATAGGGTGGGTCTGTGATAGTGTGGGTCTGTTTTAGGGTGGGTCTGTGATAGGGTGTGTCTGTGATAGGTTGGGTCTGTGATAGGGTGGGTCTGTGATAGGGTGGGTCTGTGACAGGGTGGGTCTGTTTTAGGGTGGGTCTGTGATAGGGTGGGTCTGTGATAGGGTGGGTCTGTGATATGGCGGGTCTGTGATATGGTGGATCTGTGATAGGGGGGAAGGTCTGTGATAGGGTGGGTCTGTGATAGAGTGGGTCTGTGATAGGGTGGGAGGTCTGTGATAGGGTGGGTCTGTGATAGAGTGGGTCTGTGATAGGGTGGGAGGTCTGTGATAGGGTGGGTCTGTGATAGGGTGGGAGGTCTGTGATAGGGTGGGTCTGTGATAGGGGGGAAGGTCTGTGATAGGGTGGGTCTGTTTTAGGGTGGGTCTGTGATTGGGTGGGAGGTCTGTGATAGGGTGGGTCTGTTTTAGGGTGGGTCTGTGATAGGGTGGGTCTGTGATAGGGTGGGTCTGTCATAGGCTGGTTCTTTTTTAGGGTGGGTCTGTGATAGGGTGGGTCTGTGATATGGTGGGTCTGTGATAGGGTGGGTCGGTGATTGGGTGGGAGGTCTATGATAGGGTGGGTCTGTGATAGGGTGGGTCTGTGATAGGTTGGGTCTGTGATAGGGTGGGTCTGTTTTAGGGTGGGTCTGTGATAGGGTGGGTCTGTGATATGGTGGGTCTGTGATTGGATGGGAGGTCTATGATAGGGTGGGTCTGTGATAGGGTGTGTCTGTGATAGGGTGGGTCTGTGATCGGGTGGGTCTGTGATAGGGTGGGTCTGTGATAGGGTGGGTCTGTGATAGAGTGGGTCTGTGATAGGGGGTTCTGTGATCGGGTGGGTCTGTGATATGGTGGATCTGTGATAGGAGGGTTCTGTAATTAGGTGGGTCTTTAATAGTGGGGGGTTCTATGATAGGGTGGGTCTGTGATAGGGTGGGTGTGTGATAGGGTGGGAGGTCGGTGATAGGGTGGGTCTGTGATAGGGGGAAGGTCTGTGATAGGGTGGGTCTGTGATACGGTGGTTTGTGATCGAGTGGGAGGTCTGTGATAGGGTGGGTCTGTGATAGGGTGTGTCTGTGATAGGGTGGGTCTGTGATAGGGTGGGTCTGTTTTAGGGTGGGTCTGTTTTAGGGTGGGTCTGTGATAGGGTGGGTCTGTGATAGCGTGGGTCTGTTTTAGGGTGGGTCTATGATAGGGTGGGAGGTCTGTGATAGGGTGGGTCTGTTTTAGGATGGGTCTGTGATAGGGTGGGTCTGTGATATGGTGGGTCTGTGATAGGGTGGGTCTGTGATAGGGTGGGTCTGTGATAGGGTGGGAGGTCAGTGATAGGGTGGGTCTGTTTTAGGGTGGGTCTGTGATTGGGTGGGAGGTCTGTGATAGGGTGGGTCTGTGATAGGGTGGGTCTGTGATAGGGTGTGTCTGTGATAGGGTGGGTCTGTCATAGGCTGGTTCTTTTTTAGGGTGGGTCTGTGATAGGGTGGGTCTGTGATATGGTGGGTCTGTGATAGGGTGGGTCGGTGATTGGGTGGGAGGTCTATGATAGGGTGGGTCTGTGATAGGGTGGGTCTGTGATAGGTTGGGTCTGTGATAGGGTGGGTCTGTTTTAGGGTGGGTCTGTGATAGGGTGGGTCTGTGATATGGTGGTTCTGTGATTGGGTGGGAGGTCTATGATAGGGTGGGTCTGTGATAGGGGGTTCTGTGATCGGGTGGGTCTGTGATATGGTGGATCTGTGATAGGAGGGTTCTGTAATTAGGTGGGTCTTTAATAGTGGGGGGTTCTATGATAGGGTGGGTCTGTGATAGGGTGGGTGTGTGATAGGGTGGGAGGTCGGTGATAGGGTGGGTCTGTGATAGGGGGAAGGTCTGTGATAGGGTGGGTCTGTGATACGGTGGTTTGTGATCGAGTGGGAGGTCTGTGATAGGGTGGGTCTGTGATAGGGTGGGTCTGTGATAGGGTGTGTCTGTGATAGGGTGGGTCTGTTTTAGGGTGGGTCTGTTTTAGGGTGGGTCTGTGATAGGGTGGGTCTGTGATAGCGTGGGTCTGTTTTAGGGTGGGTCTATGATAGGGTGGGAGGTCTGTGATAGGGTGGGTCTGTTTTAGGATGGGTCTGTGATAGGGTGGGTCTGTGATAGGGTGGGTCTGTGATAGGGTGGGTCTGTGATAGGGTGGGTCTGTGATAGGGTGGGTCTGTGATAGGTTGGGTCTGTGATATGGTGGGTCTGTGATAGGGTGGGTCTCTGATCGGGTGGGTCTGTGATAGGGTGGGTCTGTGATAGGGTGGGTCTGTGATCGGGTGGGTCTGTGATCGGGTGGGTCTGTGATAGGGTGGGTCTGTGATAGGGTGGGTCTGTGATAGGGTGGGAGGTCTATGATAGGGTGGGTCTGTGATAGGGTGGGTCTGTTTTAGGGTGGGTCTGTGATAGGCTGTGTCTGTGATAGGGTGGGTCTGTTTTAGGGTGGGTCTGTGATAGGGTGAGTCTGTGATATGGTGGGTCTGTGATACGGTGGGAGGTCAATGATAGGGTGGGTCTGTGATAGGATGTGTCTGTGATAGGGTGGGTCTGTGATAGGGTGGGTCTTTGATAGGGTGGGTCTGTGATAGGTTGGGTCTGTGATAGGGTGGGAGGTCTGTAATAAGGTGGGTCTGTGATAGGGTGGGAGGTCTATGATAGGGTGGGTCTGTGATAGGGTGGGTCTGTTTTAGGGTGGGTCTGTGATAGGCTGTGTCTGTGATAGGGTGGGTCTGTTTTAGGGTGGGTCTGTGATAGGGTGAGTCTGTGATATGGTGGGTCTGTGATACGGTGGGAGGTCAATGATAGGGTGGGTCTGTGATAGGATGTGTCTGTGATAGGGTGGGTCTGTGATAGGGTGGGTCTTTGATAGGGTGGGTCTGTGATAGGTTGGGTCTGTGATAGGGTGGGAGGTCTGTAATAAGGTGGGTCTGTAATCGGGGGGGGGGTTCTGTGATAGGGTGGGTCTGTGATAGGGTGGGTCTGTGATTGAGTGGGAGGTCTGTGATAGGGTGGGTCTGTGATAGGGGGGCAGGTCTGTGATAGGGTGGGTCTGTGATAGGGGGGGAGGTCTGTGATAGGGTGGGTCTGTGTTCGGGTGGGTCTGTGATAGGGTGGGTCTGTGATAGGGTGTGTCTGTGATAGGGTGGGTCTGTCATAGGCCGGTTCTTTTTTAGGGTGGGTCTGTCATAGGGTGGGTCTGTGATATGGTGGGTCTGTGATAGGGTGGGTCGGTGATTGGGTGGGAGGTCTATGATAGAGTGGGTCTGTGATAGGGTGGATCTGTGATAGGTTGGGTCTGTGATAGGGTGGGTCTGTTTTAGGGTGGGTCTGTGATAGGGTGGGTCTGTGATATGTGGGTCTGTGATTGGGTGGGAGGTCTATGATAGGGTGGGTCTGTGATAGGGTGTGTCTGTGATAGGGTGGGTCTGTGATCGGGTGGGTCTGTGATAGGGTGGGTCTGTGATAGGGTGGGTCTGTGATAGAGTGGGTCTGTGATAGGGTGGGTCTGTGAAAGAGTGGGAGGTCTTGATAGGGTGGGTCTGTGATAGGGGGGAAGGTCTGTGATAGGGTGGGTCTGTGATAGAGTGGGTCTGTGATAGGGTGGGAGGTCTGTGATAGGGTGGGTCTGTGATAGGGTGGGAGGTCTGTGATAGGGTGGGTCTGTGATAGGGGGGAAGGTCTGTGATAGGGTGGGTCTGTTTTAGGGTGGGTCTGTGATTGGGTGGGAGGTCTGTGATAGGGTGGGTCTGTTTTAGGGTGGGTCTGTGATAGGGTGGGTCTGTGATAGGGTGGGTCTGTCATAGGCTGGTTCTTTTTTAGGGTGGGTCTATGATAGGGTGGGAGGTCTGTGATAGGGTGGGTCTGTTTTAGGATGGGTCTGTGATAGGGTGGGTCTGTGATAGAGTGGGTCTGTGATAGGGTGGGAGGTCTGTGATAGGGTGTGTCTGTTTTAGGGTGTGTCTGTGATAGGGTGGGTCTGTGATAGGGTGGGTCTGTGATAGGGTGGGAGGTCTATGATAGGGTGGGTCTGTGATAGTGTGGGTCTGTTTTAGGGTGGGTCTGTGATAGGGTGTGTCTGTGATAGGTTGGGTCTGTGATAGGGTGGGTCTGTGATAGGGTGGGTCTGTGACAGGGTGGGTCTGTTTTAGGGTGGGTCTGTGATAGGGTGGGTCTGTGATAGGGTGGGTCTGTGATATGGCGGGTCTGTGATATGGTGGATCTGTGATAGGGGGGAAGGTCTGTGATAGGGTGGGTCTGTGATAGAGTGGGTCTGTGATAGGGTGGGAGGTCTGTGATAGGGTGGGTCTGTGATAGAGTGGGTCTGTGATAGGGTGGGAGGTCTGTGATAGGGTGGGTCTGTGATAGGGTGGGAGGTCTGTGATAGGGTGGGTCTGTGATAGGGGGGAAGGTCTGTGATAGGGTGGGTCTGTTTTAGGGTGGGTCTGTGATTGGGTGGGAGGTCTGTGATAGGGTGGGTCTGTTTTAGGGTGGGTCTGTGATAGGGTGGGTCTGTGATAGGGTGGGTCTGTCATAGGCTGGTTCTTTTTTAGGGTGGGTCTGTGATAGGGTGGGTCTGTGATATGGTGGGTCTGTGATAGGGTGGGTCGGTGATTGGGTGGGAGGTCTATGATAGGGTGGGTCTGTGATAGGGTGGGTCTGTGATAGGTTGGGTCTGTGATAGGGTGGGTCTGTTTTAGGGTGGGTCTGTGATAGGGTGGGTCTGTGATATGGTGGGTCTGTGATTGGATGGGAGGTCTATGATAGGGTGGGTCTGTGATAGGGTGTGTCTGTGATAGGGTGGGTCTGTGATCGGGTGGGTCTGTGATAGGGTGGGTCTGTGATAGGGTGGGTCTGTGATAGAGTGGGTCTGTGATAGGGGGTTCTGTGATCGGGTGGGTCTGTGATATGGTGGATCTGTGATAGGAGGGTTCTGTAATTAGGTGGGTCTTTAATAGTGGGGGGTTCTATGATAGGGTGGGTCTGTGATAGGGTGGGTGTGTGATAGGGTGGGAGGTCGGTGATAGGGTGGGTCTGTGATAGGGTGGGTCTGTGATAGGGTGTGTCTGTGATAGGGTGGGTCTGTGATAGGGTGGGTCTGTTTTAGGGTGGGTCTGTTTTAGGGTGGGTCTGTGATAGGGTGGGTCTGTGATAGCGTGGGTCTGTTTTAGGGTGGGTCTATGATAGGGTGGGAGGTCTGTGATAGGGTGGGTCTGTTTTAGGATGGGTCTGTGATAGGGTGGGTCTGTGATAGGGTGGGTCTGTGATAGGGTGGGTCTGTGATAGGGTGGGTCTGTGATAGGGTGGGTCTGTGATAGGTTGGGTCTGTGATATGGTGGGTCTGTGATAGGGTGGGTCTCTGATCGGGTGGGTCTGTGATAGGGTGGGTCTGTGATAGGGTGGGTCTGTGATCGGGTGGGTCTGTGATAGGGTGGGTCTGTGATAGGGTGGGTCTGTGATAGGGTGGGAGGTCTATGATAGGGTGGGTCTGTGATAGGGTGGGTCTGTTTTAGGGTGGGTCTGTGATAGGCTGTGTCTGTGATAGGGTGGGTCTGTTTTAGGGTGGGTCTGTGATAGGGTGAGTCTGTGATATGGTGGGTCTGTGATACGGTGGGAGGTCAATGATAGGGTGGGTCTGTGATAGGATGTGTCTGTGATAGGGTGGGTCTGTGATAGGGTGGGTCTTTGATAGGGTGGGTCTGTGATAGGTTGGGTCTGTGATAGGGTGGGAGGTCTGTAATAAGGTGGGTCTGTGATAGGGTGGGAGGTCTATGATAGGGTGGGTCTGTGATAGGGTGGGTCTGTTTTAGGGTGGGTCTGTGATAGGCTGTGTCTGTGATAGGGTGGGTCTGTTTTAGGGTGGGTCTGTGATAGGGTGAGTCTGTGATATGGTGGGTCTGTGATACGGTGGGAGGTCAATGATAGGGTGGGTCTGTGATAGGATGTGTCTGTGATAGGGTGGGTCTGTGATAGGGTGGGTCTTTGATAGGGTGGGTCTGTGATAGGTTGGGTCTGTGATAGGGTGGGAGGTCTGTAATAAGGTGGGTCTGTAATCGGGGGGGGGGTTCTGTGATAGGGTGGGTCTGTGATAGGGTGGGTCTGTGATTGAGTGGGAGGTCTGTGATAGGGTGGGTCTGTGATAGGGGGGCAGGTCTGTGATAGGGTGGGTCTGTGATAGGGGGGGAGGTCTGTGATAGGGTGGGTCTGTGTTCGGGTGGGTCTGTGATAGGGTGGGTCTGTGATAGGGTGTGTCTGTGATAGGGTGGGTCTGTCATAGGCTGGTTCTTTTTTAGGGTGGGTCTGTCATAGGGTGGGTCTGTGATATGGTGGGTCTGTGATAGGGTGGGTCGGTGATTGGGTGGGAGGTCTATGATAGAGTGGGTCTGTGATAGGGTGGATCTGTGATAGGTTGGGTCTGTGATAGGGTGGGTCTGTTTTAGGGTGGGTCTGTGATAGGGTGGGTCTGTGATATGTGGGTCTGTGATTGGGTGGGAGGTCTATGATAGGGTGGGTCTGTGATAGGGTGTGTCTGTGATAGGGTGGGTCTGTGATCGGGTGGGTCTGTGATAGGGTGGGTCTGTGATAGGGTGGGTCTGTGATAGAGTGGGTCTGTGATAGGGTGGGTCTGTGAAAGAGTGGGAGGTCTTGATAGGGTGGGTCTGTGATAGGGGGGAAGGTCTGTGATAGGGTGGGTCTGTGATAGAGTGGGTCTGTGATAGGGTGGGAGGTCTGTGATAGGGTGGGTCTGTGATAGGGTGGGAGGTCTGTGATAGGGTGGGTCTGTGATAGGGGGGAAGGTCTGTGATAGGGTGGGTCTGTTTTAGGGTGGGTCTGTGATTGGGTGGGAGGTCTGTGATAGGGTGGGTCTGTTTTAGGGTGGGTCTGTGATAGGGTGGGTCTGTGATAGGGTGGGTCTGTCATAGGCTGGTTCTTTTTTAGGGTGGGTCTATGATAGGGTGGGAGGTCTGTGATAGGGTGGGTCTGTTTTAGGATGGGTCTGTGATAGGGTGGGTCTGTGATAGAGTGGGTCTGTGATAGGGTGGGAGGTCTGTGATAGGGTGTGTCTGTTTTAGGGTGTGTCTGTGATAGGGTGGGTCTGTGATAGGGTGGGTCTGTGATAGGGTGGGAGGTCTATGATAGGGTGGGTCTGTGATAGTGTGGGTCTGTTTTAGGGTGGGTCTGTGATAGGGTGTGTCTGTGATAGGTTGGGTCTGTGATAGGGTGGGTCTGTGATAGGGTGGGTCTGTGACAGGGTGGGTCTGTTTTAGGGTGGGTCTGTGATAGGGTGGGTCTGTGATATGGCGGGTCTGTGATATGGTGGATCTGTGATAGGGGGGAAGGTCTGTGATAGGGTGGGTCTGTGATAGAGTGGGTCTGTGATAGGGTGGGAGGTCTGTGATAGGGTGGGTCTGTGATAGAGTGGGTCTGTGATAGGGTGGGAGGTCTGTGATAGGGTGGGTCTGTGATAGGGTGGGAGGTCTGTGATAGGGTGGGTCTGTGATAGGGGGGAAGGTCTGTGATAGGGTGGGTCTGTTTTAGGGTGGGTCTGTGATTGGGTGGGAGGTCTGTGATAGGGTGGGTCTGTTTTAGGGTGGGTCTGTGATAGGGTGGGTCTGTGATAGGGTGGGTCTGTCATAGGCTGGTTCTTTTTTAGGGTGGGTCTGTGATAGGGTGGGTCTGTGATATGGTGGGTCTGTGATAGGGTGGGTCGGTGATTGGGTGGGAGGTCTATGATAGGGTGGGTCTGTGATAGGGTGGGTCTGTGATAGGTTGGGTCTGTGATAGGGTGGGTCTGTTTTAGGGTGGGTCTGTGATAGGGTGGGTCTGTGATATGGTGGGTCTGTGATTGGATGGGAGGTCTATGATAGGGTGGGTCTGTGATAGGGGGTTCTGTGATCGGGTGGGTCTGTGATATGGTGGATCTGTGATAGGAGGGTTCTGTAATTAGGTGGGTCTTTAATAGTGGGGGGTTCTATGATAGGGTGGGTCTGTGATAGGGTGGGTGTGTGATAGGGTGGGAGGTCGGTGATAGGGTGGGTCTGTGATAGGGGGAAGGTCTGTGATAGGGTGGGTCTGTGATACGGTGGTTTGTGATCGAGTGGGAGGTCTGTGATAGGGTGGGTCTGTGATAGGGTGTGTCTGTGATAGGGTGGGTCTGTGATAGGGTGGGTCTGTTTTAGGGTGGGTCTGTTTTAGGGTGGGTCTGTGATAGGGTGGGTCTGTGATAGCGTGGGTCTGTTTTAGGGTGGGTCTATGATAGGGTGGGAGGTCTGTGATAGGGTGGGTCTGTTTTAGGATGGGTCTGTGATAGGGTGGGTCTGTGATATGGTGGGTCTGTGATAGGGTGGGTCTGTGATAGGGTGGGTCTGTGATAGGGTGGGAGGTCAGTGATAGGGTGGGTCTGTTTTAGGGTGGGTCTGTGATTGGGTGGGAGGTCTGTGATAGGGTGGGTCTGTGATAGGGTGGGTCTGTGATAGGGTGTGTCTGTGATAGGGTGGGTCTGTCATAGGCTGGTTCTTTTTTAGGGTGGGTCTGTGATAGGGTGGGTCTGTGATATGGTGGGTCTGTGATAGGGTGGGTCGGTGATTGGGTGGGAGGTCTATGATAGGGTGGGTCTGTGATAGGGTGGGTCTGTGATAGGTTGGGTCTGTGATAGGGTGGGTCTGTTTTAGGGTGGGTCTGTGATAGGGTGGGTCTGTGATATGGTGGTTCTGTGATTGGGTGGGAGGTCTATGATAGGGTGGGTCTGTGATAGGGGGTTCTGTGATCGGGTGGGTCTGTGATATGGTGGATCTGTGATAGGAGGGTTCTGTAATTAGGTGGGTCTTTAATAGTGGGGGGTTCTATGATAGGGTGGGTCTGTGATAGGGTGGGTGTGTGATAGGGTGGGAGGTCGGTGATAGGGTGGGTCTGTGATAGGGGGAAGGTCTGTGATAGGGTGGGTCTGTGATACGGTGGTTTGTGATCGAGTGGGAGGTCTGTGATAGGGTGGGTCTGTGATAGGGTGGGTCTGTGATAGGGTGTGTCTGTGATAGGGTGGGTCTGTGATAGGGTGGGTCTGTTTTAGGGTGGGTCTGTTTTAGGGTGGGTCTGTGATAGGGTGGGTCTGTGATAGCGTGGGTCTGTTTTAGGGTGGGTCTATGATAGGGTGGGAGGTCTGTGATAGGGTGGGTCTGTTTTAGGATGGGTCTGTGATAGGGTGGGTCTGTGATAGGGTGGGTCTGTGATAGGGTGGGTCTGTGATAGGGTGGGTCTGTGATAGGGTGGGTCTGTGATAGGTTGGGTCTGTGATATGGTGGGTCTGTGATAGGGTGGGTCTCTGATCGGGTGGGTCTGTGATAGGGTGGGTCTGTGATAGGGTGGGTCTGTGATCGGGTGGGTCTGTGATAGGGTGGGTCTGTGATAGGGTGGGTCTGTGATAGGTTGGGTCTGTGATATGGTGGGTCTGTGATAGGGTGGGTCTGTGATAGGGTGGGAGGTCTATGATAGGGTGGGTCTGTGATAGGGTGGGTCTGTTTTAGGGTGGGTCTGTGATAGGCTGTGTCTGTGATAGGGTGGGTCTGTTTTAGGGTGGGTCTGTGATAGGGTGAGTCTGTGATATGGTGGGTCTGTGATACGGTGGGAGGTCAATGATAGGGTGGGTCTGTGATAGGATGTGTCTGTGATAGGGTGGGTCTGTGATAGGGTGGGTCTTTGATAGGGTGGGTCTGTGATAGGTTGGGTCTGTGATAGGGTGGGAGGTCTGTAATAAGGTGGGTCTGTAATCGGGGGGGGGGTTCTGTGATAGGGTGGGTCTGTGATAGGGTGGGTCTGTGATTGAGTGGGAGGTCTGTGATAGGGTGGGTCTGTGATAGGGGGGCAGGTCTGTGATAGGGTGGGTCTGTGATAGGTGGGGAGGTCTGTGATAGGGTGGGTCTGTGTTCGGGTGGGTCTGTGATAGGGTGGGTCTGTGATAGGGTGTGTCTGTGATAGGGTGGGTCTGTCATAGGCTGGTTCTTTTTTAGGGTGGGTCTGTCATAGGGTGGGTCTGTGATATGGTGGGTCTGTGATAGGGTGGGTCGGTGATTGGGTGGGAGGTCTATGATAGAGTGGGTCTGTGATAGGGTGGATCTGTGATAGGTTGGGTCTGTGATAGGGTGGGTCTGTTTTAGGGTGGGTCTGTGATAGGGTGGGTTTGTGATATGTGGGTCTGTGATTGGGTGGGAGGTCTATGATAGGGTGGGTCTGTGATAGGGTGTGTCTGTGATAGGGTGGGTCTGTGATCGGGTGGGTCTGTGATAGGGTGGGTCTGTGATAGGGTGGGTCTGTGATAGAGTGGGTCTGTGATAGGGTGGGTCTGTGAAAGAGTGGGAGGTCTTGATAGGGTGGGTATGAGATAGTGTGGGTCTGTGATAGGGTGGGTCTGTGATAGGGTGGGAGGTCTGTGATAGGATGGGTCTGTGATAGGGGGGGAGGTCTGTGATAGGGTGGGTCTGTGATAGGGTGGGTCTGTGATAGGGTGGGAGGTTTGTGATAGGGTGTGTCTGTGATAGGGTGGGTCTGTGATAGGGTGGGTCTGTGATAGGGTGGGTCTGTGAAAGAGTGGGAGGTCTTGATAGGGTGGGTATGAGATAGTGTGGGTCTGTGATAGGGTGGGTCTGTGATAGGGTGGGAGGTCTGTGATAGGGTGGGTCTGTTTTAGGGTGGGTCTGTGATAGGGTGGGAGGTCTGTGATAGGGTGGGTCTGTGATAGGGTGAGTCTGTGATAGGGTGGGAGGTCTGTGATAGGGTGGGTCTGTGATAGGGTGGGTCTGTGATAGGGTGGGAGGTCTGTGATAGGGTGGGTCTGTTTTAGGGTGGGTCTGTGATAGGGTGGGAGGTCTGTGATAGGGTGGGTCTGTGATAGGGGGTTCTGTGATAGGGTGGGTCTGTGATAGGGTGGGTCTGTGATTGAGTGGGAGGTCTGTGATAGGGTGGGTCTGTGATAGGGGGGAATGTCTGTGATAGGGTGGGTCTGTGATAGGGGGGGAGGTCTGTGATAGGGTGGGTCTGTGATAGGGTGAGTCTGTGATAGGGTGGGAGGTTTGTGATAGGGTGTGTCTGTGATAGGGTGGGTCTGTGATAGGGTGGGTCTGTGATAGGGTGGGTCTGTGAAAGAGTGGGAGGTCTTGATAGGGTGGGTATGTGATAGTGTGGGTCTGTGATAGGGTGGGTCTGTGATAGGGTGGGAGGTCTGTGATAGGGTGGGTCTGTTTTAGGGTGGGTCTGTGATAGGGTGGGAGGTCTGTGATAGGGTGGGTCTGTGATAGGGTGGGTCTGTGATAGGGGGGAAGGTCTGTGATAGGGTGGGTCTGTGATAGGGTGGGTCTGTGATAGGGTGGGAGGTTTGTGGTAGGGTGTGTCTGTGATAGGGTGGGTCTGTGATAGGGTGGGTCTGTGATAGGGTGGGAGGTCTGTGATAGGGTGGGTCTGTGAAAGAGTGGGAGGTTTTGATAGGGTGGGTCTGTGATAGGGTGGGTCTGTGAAAGAGTGGGAGGTCTTGATAGGGTGGGTCTGTGATAGGGTGGGTCTGTTTTAGGGTGGGTCTGTGATAGGGTGGGAGGTCTGTGATAGGGTGGGTCTGTTTTAGGGTGGGTCTGTGATAGGGTGGGTCTGTGATAGGGTGGCTCTGTGATAGTGTGGGTCTGTGATAGGGTGGGTCTGTGATAGGGTGGGTCTGTTTTAGGGTGGGTCTGTGATAGGGTGTGTCTGTGATAGGTTGGGTCTGTGATAGGGTGGGTCTGTTTTAGGGTGGGTCTGTGATAGGGTGGGTCTGTGATAGGGTGGGTCTGTGATAGAGTGGGTCTGTGATAGGGGGTTCAGTGATAAGGTGGGTCTGTGATATGGTGGATCTGTGATAGGAGGGTTCTGTGATAAGGTGGGTCTATAATAGTGGGGGGTTCTATGATAGGGTGGGTCTGTGATAGGGTGGGTCTGTGATAGAGTGGGAGGTCTGTGATAGGGTGGGTCTGTGATAGGGTGAGTCTGTGATCGGGGGGAAGGTCTGTGATAGGGTGGGTCTGTGATAGGGGGGAAGGTCTGTGATCGGGGGAAAGTCTGTGATATGGTGGGTCTGTGATAGGGTGGGTCTGTGATAGGGTGGGTCTGTGATAGGGTGGGAGGTCTGTGATAGGGTGGGAGGTCTGTGATCGGGGGAAAGTCTGTGATATGGTGGGTCTGTGATAGGGTGGGTCTGTGATAGGGTGGGAGGTCTGTGATAGGGTGGGAGGTCTGTGATAGGGTGGGTCTGTGATAGGGTGGGACGTCTGTGATAGGGTGGGTCTGTGATAGGGTGGGTCTGTGATATGGTGGGTCTGTGATAGGGTGGGTCTGTGATAGGGTGGGTCTGTGATAGGTTGGGTCTGTGATAGGGTGGATCTGTGATAGGGTGGGTCTATGATCGGGTGGGTCTGTGATAGGGTGGGTCTGTGATAGGGTGGGTCTGTGATATGGTGGGTCTGTGATCGGGTGGGTCTGTGATAGGGTGGGTCTGTGATAGGTTGGGTCTGTGATATGGTGGGTCTGTGATAGGGTGGGTCTGTGATAGGGTGGGTCTGTGAAAGGGTGGGAGGTCTATGATAGGGTGGGTCTGTGATAGGGTGGGTCTGTTTTAGGGTGGGTCTGTGATAGGCTGTGTCTGTGATAGGGTGGGTCTGTTTTAGGGTGGGTCTGTGATAGGGTGAGTCTGTGATATGGTGGGTCTGTGATAGGGTGGGAGGTCAATGATAGGGTGGGTCTGTGATAGGGTGTGTCTGTGATAGGAGGGTTCTGTGATAAGGTGGGTCTGTAATAGGGGGGCGTTCTGTGATAGGGTGGGTCTGTGATAGGGTGGGTCTGTGATTGAGTGGGATGTCTGCGATAGGGTGGGTCTGTGATAGGGGGGAAGGTCTGTGATAGGGTGGGTCTGTGATAGGGTGGGAGGTCTGTGATAGGGTGGGTCTGTGATAGGGTGGGTCTATGATAGGGTGGGTCTGTGATAGGGGGGAAGGTCTGTGATAGGGTGGGTCTGTGATAGGGTGGGAGGTTTGTGACAGGGTGTGTCTGTGATAGGGTGGGTCTGTGATAGGGTGGGTCTGTGATTGGGTGGGAGGTCTGTGATAGGGTGGGTCTGTGAAAGAGCGGGAGGTCTGTGATAGGGTGGGTCTGTGATAGGGTGGGTCTGTGATAGGGTGGGTCTGTGATAGGGTGGGAGGTCTGTGATAGGGTGGGTCTGTTTTAGGGTGGGTCTGTGATTGGGTGGGAGGTCTGTGATAGGGTGGGTCTGTTTTAGGGTGGGTCTGTGATAGGGTGGGTCTGTGTTCGGGTGGGTCTGTGATAGGGTGGGTCTGTGATAGGGTGTGTCTGTGATAGGGTGGGTCTGTCATAGGCTGGTTCTTTTTTAGGGTGGGTCTGTGATAGGGTGGGTCTGTGATATGGTGGGTCTGTGATAGGGTGGGTCGGTGATTGGGTGGGAGGTCTATGATAGGGTGGGTCTGTGATAGGGTGGGTCTGTGATAGGTTGGGTCTGTGATAGGGTGGGTCTGTTTTAGGGTGGGTCTGTGATAGGGTGGGTCTGTGATATGGTGGGTCTGTGATTGGGTGGGAGGTCTATGATAGGGTGGGTCTGTGATAGGGTGTGTCTGTGATAGGGTGGGTCTGTGATCGGGTGGGTCTGTGATAGGGTGGGTCTGTGATAGGGTGGGAGGTCTGTGATAGGGTGGGTCTGTGATAGGGTGGGTCTGTGATAGGATGGGAGGTTTGTGATAGGGTGGGTCTGTGATAGGGTGGGTCTGTGATAGGGTGGAAGGTTTGTGGTAGGGTGTGTCTGTGATAGGGTGGGTCTGTGATAGGGTGGGTCTGTGATAGGGTGGGTCTGTGATCGGGTGGGAGGTCTGTGATAGGGTGGGTCTGTGAAAGAGTGGGAGGTTTTGATAGGGTGGGTCTGTGATAGGGTGGGTCTGTGAAAGAGTGGGAGGTCTTGATAGGGTGGGTCTGTGATAGGGTGGGTCTGTTTTAGGGTGGGTCTGTGATAGGGTGGGAGGTCTGTGATAGGGTGGGTCTGTTTTAGGGTGGGTCTGTGATAGGGTGGGTCTGTGATAGGGTGGCTCTGTGATAGTGTGGGTCTGTGATAGGGTGGGTCTGTGATAGGGTGGGTCTGTTTTAGGGTGGGTCTGTGATAGGGTGTGTCTGTGATAGGTTGGGTCTGTGATAGGGTGGGTCTGTTTTAGGGTGGGTCTGTGATAGGGTGGGTCTGTGATAGGGTGGGTCTGTGATAGGGTGGGTCTGTGATAGGGTGGGTCTGTGATAGAGTGGGTCTGTGATAGGGGGTTCAGTGATAAGGTGGGTCTGTGATATGGTGGATCTGTGATAGGAGGGTTCTGTGATAAGGTGGGTCTATAATAGTGGGGGGTTCTATGATAGGGTGGGTCTGTGATAGGGTGGGTCTGTGATAGAGTGGGAGGTCTGTGATAGGGTGGGTCTGTGATAGGGTGGTTTGTGATAGAGTGGGAGGTCTGTGATAGGGTGGGTCTGTGATAGGGTGGGAGGTCTGTGATAGGGTGGGAGGTCTGTGATAGGGTGGGTCTGTGATAGGGTGGGAGGTCTGTGATAGTGTGGGTCTGTGATAGGGTGGGTCTGTGATATGGTGGGTCTGTGATAGGGTGGGTCTGTGATAGGGTGGGTCTGTGATAGGTTGGGTCTGTGATATGGTGGGTCTGTGATAGGGTGGGTCTATGATCGGGTGGGTCTGTGATAGGGTGGGTCTGTGATAGGGTGGGTCTGTGATATGGTGGGTCTGTGATCGGGTGGGTCTGTGATAGGGTGGGTCTGTGATAGGTTGGGTCTGTGATATGGTGGGTCTGTGATAGGGTGGGTCTGTGATAGGGTGGGTCTGTGATAGGGTGGGAGGTCTATGATAGGGTGGGTCTGTGATAGGGTGGGTCTGTTTTAGGGTGGGTCTGTGATAGGCTGTGTCTGTGATAGGGTGGGTCTGTTTTAGGGTGGGTCTGTGATAGGGTGAGTCTGTGATATGGTGGGTCTGTGATAGGGTGGGAGGTCAATGATAGGGTGGGTCTGTGATAGGGTGTGTCTGTGATAGGAGGGTTCTGTGATAAGGTGGGTCTGTAATAGGGGGGCGTTCTGTGATAGGGTGGGTCTGTGATAGGGTGGGTCTGTGATTGAGTGGGATGTCTGCGATAGGGTGGGTCTGTGATAGGGGGGAAGGTCTGTGATAGGGTGGGTCTGTGATAGGGTGGGAGGTCTGTGATAGGGTGGGTCTGTGATAGGGTGGGTCTGTGATAGGGTGGGTCTGTGATAGGGGGGAAGGTCTGTGATAGGGTGGGTCTGTGATAGGGTGGGAGGTTTGTGACAGGGTGTGTCTGTGATAGGGTGGGTCTGTGATAGGGTGGGTCTGTGATTGGGTGGGAGGTCTGTGATAGGGTGGGTCTGTGAAAGAGCGGGAGGTCTGTGATAGGGTGGGTCTGTGATAGGGTGGGTCTGTGATAGGGTGGGTCTGTGATAGGGTGGGAGGTCTGTGATAGGGTGGGTCTGTTTTAGGGTGGGTCTGTGATTGGGTGGGAGGTCTGTGATAGGGTGGGTCTGTTTTAGGGTGGGTCTGTGATAGGGTGGGTCTGTGTTCGGGTGGGTCTGTGATAGGGTGGGTCTGTGATAGGGTGTGTCTGTGATAGGGTGGGTCTGTCATAGGCTGGTTCTTTTTTAGGGTGGGTCTGTGATAGGGTGGGTCTGTGATATGGTGGGTCTGTGATAGGGTGGGTCGGTGATTGGGTGGGAGGTCTATGATAGGGTGGGTCTGTGATAGGGTGGGTCTGTGATAGGTTGGGTCTGTGATAGGGTGGGTCTGTTTTAGGGTGGGTCTGTGATAGGGTGGGTCTGTGATATGGTGGGTCTGTGATTGGGTGGGAGGTCTATGATAGGGTGGGTCTGTGATAGGGTGTGTCTGTGATAGGGTGGGTCTGTGATCGGGTGGGTCTGTGATAGGGTGGGTCTGTGATAGGGTGGGTCTGTGATAGAGTGGGTCTGTGATAGGGGGTTCTGTGATCGGGTGGGTCTGTGATATGGTGGATCTGTGATAGGAGGGTTCTGTAATTAGGTGGGTCTTTAATAGTGGGGGGTTCTATGATAGGGTGGGTCTGTGATAGGGTGGGTGTGTGATAGGGTGGGAGGTCGGTGATAGGGTGGGTCTGTGATAGGGGGAAGGTCTGTGATAGGGTGGGTCTGTGATACGGTGGTTTGTGATCGAGTGGGAGGTCTGTGATAGGGTGGGTCTGTGATAGGGTGGGTCTGTGATAGGGTGTGTCTGTGATAGGGTCGGTCTGTTTTAGGGTGGGTCTGTTTTAGGGTGGGTCTGTTTTAGGGTGGGTCTGTGATAGGGTGGGTCTGTGATAGCGTGGGTCTGTTTTAGGGTGGGTCTATGATAGGGTGGGAGGTCTGTGATAGGGTGGGTCTGTTTTAGGATGGGTCTGTGATAGGGTGGGTCTGTGATATGGTGGGTCTGTGATAGGGTGGGTCTGTGATAGGGTGGGTCTGTGATAGGGTGGGTCTGTGATAGGGTGGGTCTGTGATATGGTGGGTCTGTGATAGGGTGGGTCTGTGATAGGGTGGGTCTGTGATAGGTTGGGTCTGTGATATGGTGGGTCTGTGATAGGGTGGGTCTCTGATCGGGTGGGTCTGTGATAGGGTGGGTGTGTGATAGGGTGGGTTTGTGATAGGGTGGGTTTGTGATAGGGTGGGTCTGTGATAGGGTGGGTCTGTGATAGGGTGTGTCTGTGATAGGGTCGGTCTGTTTTAGGGTGGGTCTGTTTTAGGGTGGGTCTGTTTTAGGGTGGGTCTGTGATACGGTGGGTCTGTGATAGCGTGGGTCTGTTTTAGGGTGGGTCTATGATAGGGTGGGAGGTCTGTGATAGGGTGGGTCTGTTTTAGGATGGGTCTGTGATAGGGTGGGTCTGTGATATGGTGGGTCTGTGATAGGGTGGGTCTGTGATAGGGTGGGTCTGTGATAGGGTGGGTCTGTGATAGGGTGGGTCTGTGATATGGTGGGTCTGTGATAGGGTGGGTCTGTGATAGGGTGGGTCTGTGATATGGTGGGTCTGTGATAGGGTGGGTCTCTGATCGGGTGGGTCTGTGATAGGGTGGGTCTGTGATAGGGTGGGTCTGTGATAGGGTGGGTCTGTGATCGGGTGGGTCTGTGATAGGGTGGGTCTGTGATAGGGTGGGTCTGTGATATGGTGGGTCTGTGATAGGGTGGGTCTGTGATAGGGTGGGAGGACTATGATAGGGTGGGTCTGTGATAGGGTGGGTCTGTTTTAGGGTGGGTCTGTGATAGGCTGTGTCTGTGATAGGGTGGGTCTGTTTTAGGGTGGGTCTGTGATAGGGTGAGTCTGTGATATGGTGGGTCTGTGATACGGTGGGAGGTCAATGATAGGGTGGGTCTGTGATAGGATGTGTCTGTGATAGGGTGGGTCTGTGATAGGGTGGGTCTTTGATAGGGTGGGTCTGTGATAGGTTGGGTCTGTGATAGGGTGGGAGGTCTGTGATAAGGTGGGTCTGTAATCGGGGGGGGGGTTCTGTGATAGGGTGGGTCTGTGATCGGGTGGGTCTGTGATTGAGTGGGAGGTCTGTGATAGGGTGGGTCTGTGATAGGGGGGAAGGTCTGTGATAGGGTGGGTCTGTGATAGGGGGGGAGGTCTGTGATAGGGTGGGTCTGTGTTCGGGTGGGTCTGTGATAGGGTGGGTCTGTGATAGGGTGTGTCTGTGATAGGGTGGGTCTGTCATAGGCTGGTTCTTTTTTAGGGTGGGTCTGTGATAGGGTGGGTCTGTGATATGGTGGGTCTGTGATAGGGTGGGTCGGTGATTGGGTGGGAGGTCTATGATAGAGTGGGTCTGTGATAGGGTGGATCTGTGATAGGTTGGGTCTGTGATAGGGTGGGTCTGTTTTAGGGTGGGTCTGTGATAGGGTGTGTCTGTGATATGTGGGTCTGTGATTGGGTGGGAGGTCTATGATAGGGTGGGTCTGTGATAGGGTGTGTCTGTGATAGGGTGGGTCTGTGATCGGGTGGGTCTGTGATAGGGTGGGTCTGTGATAGGGTGGGTCTGTGATAGAGTGGGTCTGTGATAGGGGGTTCTGTGATTGAGTGGGAGGTCTGTGATAGGGTGGGTCTGTGATAGGGGGGAAGGTCTGTGATAGGATGGGTCTGTGATGGGGGGGAGGTTTGTGATAGGGTGTGTCTGTGATAGGGTGGGTCTGTGATAGGGTGGGTCTGTGATAGGGTGGGTCTGTGAAAGAGTGGGAGGTCTTGATAGGGTGGGTATGAGATAGTGTGGGTCTGTGATAGGGTGGGTCTGTGATAGGGTGGGAGGTCTGTGATAGGGTGGGTCTGTTTTAGGGTGGGTCTGTGATAGGGTGGGAGGTCTGTGATAGGGTGGGTCTGTGATAGGGTGAGTCTGTGATAGGGTGGGAGGTCTGTGATAGGGTGGGTCTGTGATAGGGTGGGTCTGTGATAGGGTGGGAGGTCTGTGATAGGGTGGGTTTGTTTTAGGGTGGGTCTGTGATAGGGTGGGAGGTCTGTGATAGGGTGGGTCTGTGATAGGGGGTTCTGTGATAGGGTGGGTCTGTGATAGGGTGGGTCTGTGATTGAGTGGGAGGTCTGTGATAGGGTGGGTCTGTGGAAGGGTGGAAGGTCTGTGATAGGGTGGGTCTGTGATAGGGGGGGAGGTCTGTGATAGGGTGGGTCTGTGATAGGGTGAGTCTGTGATAGGGTGGGAGGTTTGTGATAGGGTGTGTCTGTGATAGGGTGGGTCTGTGATAGGGTGGGTCTGTGATAGGGTGGGTCTGTGAAAGAGTGGGAGGTCTTGATAGGGTGGGTATGTGATAGTGTGGGTCTGTGATAGGGTGGGTCTGTGATAGGGTGGGAGGTCTGTGATAGGGTGGGTCTGTTTTAGGGTGGGTCTGTGATAGGGTGGGAGGTCTGTGATAGGGTGGGTCTGTGATAGGGTGGGTCTGTGATAGGGTGGGTCTGTGATAGGGTGGGTCTGTGATAGGGTGGGAGGTTTGTGGTAGGGTGTGTCTGTGATAGGGTGGGTCTGTGATAGGGTGGGTCTGTGATAGGGTGGGTCTGTGATAGGGTGGGAGGTCTGTGATAGGGTGGGTCTGTGAAAGAGTGGGAGGTTTTGATAGGATGGGTCTGTGATAGGGTGGGTCTGTGAAAGAGTGGGAGGTCTTGATAGGGTGGGTCTGTGATAGGGTGGGTCTGTTTTAGGGTGGGTCTGTGATAGGGTGTGAGGTCTGTGATAGGGTGGGTCTGTTTTAGGGTGGGTCTGTGATAGGGTGGGTCTGTGATAGGGTGGCTCTGTGATAGTGTGGGTCTGTGATAGGGTGGGTCTGTGATAGGGTGGGTCTGTTTTAGGGTGGGTCTGTGATAGGGTGTGTCTGTGATAGGTTGGGTCTGTGATAGGGTGGGTCTGTTTTAGGGTGGGTCTGTGATAGGGTGGGTCTGTGATAGGGTGGGTCTGTGATAGAGTGGGTCTGTGATAGGGGGTTTAGTGATAGGGTGGGTCTGTGATATGGTGGATCTGTGATAGGAGGGTTCTGTGATAAGGTGGGTCTATAATAGTGGGGGGTTCTATGATAGGGTGGGTCTGTGATAGGGTGGGTCTGTGATAGAGTGGGAGGTCTGTGATAGGGTGGGTCTGTGATAGGGTGGTTTGTGATAGAGTGGGAGGTCTGTGATAGGGTGGGTCTGTGATAGGGTGGGTCTGTGATAGGGTGAGTCTGTGATCGGGGGGAAGGTCTGTGATAGGGTGGGTCTGTGATAGGGGGGAAGGTCTGTGATCGGGGGAAAGTCTGTGATATGGTGGGTCTGTGATAGGGTGGGTCTGTGATAGGGTGGGAGGTCTGTGATAGGGTGGGAGGTCTGTGATAGGGTGGGTCTGTGATAGGGTGGGAGGTCTGTGATAGGGTGGGTCTGTGATAGGGTGGGTCTGTGATATGGTGGGTCTGTGATAGGGTGGGTCTGTGATAGGGTGGGTCTGTGATAGGTTGGGTCTGTGATATGGTGCGTCTGTGATAGGGTGGGTCTATGATCGGGTGGGTCTGTGATAGGGTGGGTCTGTGATATGGTGGGTCTGTGATATGGTGGGTCTGTGATAGGGTGGGTCTGTGATAGGTTGGGTCTGTGATATGGTGGGTCTGTGATAGGGTGGGTCTGTGATAGGGTGGGAGGTCTATGATAGGGTGGGTCTGTGATAGGGTGGGTCTGTTTTAGGGTGGGTCTGTGATAGGCTGTGTCTGTGATAGGGTGGGTCTGTTTTAGGGTGGGTCTGTGATAGGGTGAGTCTGTGATATGGTGGGTCTGTGATAGGGTGGGAGGTCAATGATAGGGTGGGTCTGTGATAGGGTGTGTCTGTGATAGGGTGGGTCTGTGATAGGGTGGCTCTGTGATAGGGTGGGTCTGTGATAGGGGGTTCTGTGATAGGGGGTTCTGTGATAGGGTGGGTCTGTGATATGGTGGATCTGTGATAGGAGGGTTCTATGATAAGGTGGGTCTGTGATAGGGTGGGTCTGTGATTGAGTGGGAGGTCTGTGATAGGGTGGGTCTGTGATAGGGGGGAAAGTCTTTGATAGGGTGGGTCTGTGATAGGTTGAGTCTGTGATAGGGTGGGAGGTCTGTGATAAGGTGGGTCTGTAATCGGGGGGGGGGGTTCTGTGATAGGGTGGGTCTGTGATAGGGTGGGTCTGTGATTGAGTGGGAGGTCTGTGATAGGGTGGGTCTGTGATAGGGGGGAAGGTCTGTGATAGGGTGGGTCTGTGATAGGGGGGGAGGTCTGTGATAGGGTGGGTCTGTGATAGGGTGGGTCTGTGATAGGATGGGAGGTTTGTGATAGGGTGTGTCTGTGATAGGGTGGGTCTGTGATAGGGTGGGTCTGTGATAGGGTGGGTCTGTGAAAGAGTGGGAGGTCTTGATAGGGTGGGTATGTGACAGTGTGGGTCTGTGATAGGGTGGGTCTGTGATAGGGTGGGAGGTCTGTGATAGGGTGGGTCTGTGATAGGGTAGGTCTGTGATAGGGTGGGAGGTCTGTGATAGGGTGGGTCTGTGATAGGGTGGGTCTGTGATAGGGTGGGTCTGTGATAGGGGGGAAGGTCTGTGATAGGGTGGGTCTGTGATAGGGTGGGTCTGTGATAGGGTGGGAGGTTTGTGGTAGGGTGTGTCTGTGATAGGGTGGGTCTGTGATAGGGTGGGTCTGTGATAGGGTGGGTCTGTTAAAGGCTGGGAGGTCTGTGATAGGGTGGGTCTGTGAAAGAGTGGGAGGTCTTGATAGGGTGGGTCTGTGATAGGGTGGGTCTGTGAAAGAGTGGGAGGTCTTGATAGGGTGGGTCTGTGATAGGGTGGGTCTGTTTTAGGGTGGGTCTGTGATAGGGTGGGAGGTCTGTGATAGGGTGGGTCTGTTTTAGGGTGGATCTGTGATATAGTGGGTCTGTGATAGGGTGGCTCTGTGATAGTGTGGGTCTGTGATAGGGTGTGTCTTTGATCGGGTGGGTCTGTGATAGGGTGGGTCTGTTTTAGGGTGGGTCTGTGATAGTGTGTGTCTGTGATAGGTTGGGTCTGTGATAGGGTGGGTCTGTTTTAGGGTGGGTCTGTGATAGGGTGAGTCTGTGATATGGTGGGTCTGTGATAGGGTGGGTCTGTGATAGGGTGGGTCTGTGATAGAGTGGGTCTGTGATATGGGGTTCTGTGATAGGGTGGGTCTGTGATATGGTGGATCTGTGATAGGAGGGTTCTGTGATAAGGTGGGTCTATGATAGTGGGGGGTTCTATGATAGGGTGGGTCTGTGATAGGGTGGGTCTGTGATAGAGTGGGAGGTCTGTGATAGGGTGGGTCTGTGATAGCGGGGAAGGTCTGTGATAGGGTGGGTTTGTGATAGGGTGGTTTGTGATAGAGTGGGAGGTCTGTGATAGGGTGGGTGTGTGATAGGGTGGGTCTGTGATAGGGTGAGTCTGTGATCAGGGGGAAGGTCTGTGATAGGGTGGGTCTGTGATAGGGGGGAAGGTCTGTGATCGGGGGGAAGGTCTGTGATAGGGTGGGTCTGTGATAGGGTGGGTCTGTGATAGGGTGGGAGGTCTGTGATAGAGTGGGTCTGTGATAGGGTGGGAGGTCTGTGATAGGGTGTGTCTGTGATAGGGTGGGTCTGTGATAGGGTGGGTCTGTGATAGGGTGGGAGGTCTGTGATAGAGGGGTCTGTGATAGGGTGGGAGGTCTATGATGGGCGGGTCTGTGATCGGGGGGTCTGTGATAGTGGGGAAGGTCTAAGATGGTGGGTGCGGTCCAGCAGCACGCGGGGAACCTGGAAGTCAGGGTTTACTCGCACGCTGATGAATTTTAACTCCACAACATGCGTCTGGCCAGGCTCGGCCTCCAGTCGGGTGGGGAATGGTGGAGAAAAGGCCGCAAGACTAAGTTGGTCCGATCGCTGACTCCCGGGCAGGGTCTGATCCAGGGAGGGGTCTAATGGTGGGCAACCTTCGGTAGCCAGGAGAAAGCATTCCTGCTCCTCCCAGTCTAGGGACTTGAGCATATAAATCCAGGCCGACACTCCAGTGCGGTGCTGAGGGAGTACCGCACTGTCGGAGGGGCAGTGCTGAGGGAGTGCTGCACTGTCAGAGGTACCATGTTTCGGCTGAGACGTTAAACTGAGGCCCCGTCTACTCTCTCAGGTGGCCGTAATAGATCCCATGGCACCATTTCGAAGAAGAGCAGGGGAGTTATCCCCGGTGTCCTGGGGCCAATATTTATCCTTCAATCAACATAACAAAAACAGATTCTCTGGTCATTATCACGTTGCTGTCTGTGGGAGCTTGCTGTGCGCAAGTTAGCTGCTGCGTTTCCCACATTACAACAGTGACTACACTCCAAAAAGTACTTCATTGGCTGTAAAGCGCTTTGAGATGTCCGGTGTTTGTGAAAGGCGCTATATAAATGCAAACCTTTCTTTCTTTCTCCCAACCCACAAGAAGTGCTGGTCAAGGCAGTCCGTATCTCGCTGCAGCTGGCCAGGTTCCCCGAGGCCCAGGAACCCCGGCCGGCAATACTTTAACCCCAGGCTTCCAGCCCACAGAGCATAGTGACAAGGCCAAGCCACCTCCTGGGAGCAGATTAGCTGCCCGCCCCTTGTCCTGCCTCAGTAAAATCAGGCGTCGGTGGGTTGGAGCTGGCTTCCTGACACACTTCCATGTGTTGCTCATTTAACCCCCCTCCCACCCGCGCCCAATCCCACACACTCCCCTATGTTACTATCCCCCACCCCCCCCCCGCCCCCGAGCACAATCTCGGCTGACACTCCAGTGCAGGTTGCTTCCAGGGGAAGAGGGGGTTGACTTATGAGGAATGGTTGAATAGGTTGGGCCTCTATTCATTTTAATTCAGAAGAAGGAGAGGTGATCTTATCGAAACGTATAAGATTATAAGGGGGCTTGACAAGGTGGATGCAGAGAGGATGTTTCCACTGATGGGGGAGACTAGAACTAGAGGGCACGATCCCAGAATAAGGGTCCGCCCATTTAAAACTGAGATGAGGAGGAATTTCTTCTCTCAGAGAGTTGTAAATCTGTGGAATTCACTGCCTCAGAGAACTGTGGAAGCTGGGACATTGAATAAATTTAAGACAGAAATAGACAGTGCCTTAACCGATAAGGGAATAAGGGGTTATGGGGAGCGGGCAGGGAAGTGGAGCTGAGTCCATGATCGGATCAGCTATGATCGTATTGAATGGTGGAGCAGCCTCAAGGGGCCGTATAGCCTACTCCTGCTATTTCTTATGTTCTTATGCAGTGCTGAGGGAGAGCTGCATTGTGGGATGTGCCATGGTTCAGATGAGACGTCAAACCGAGGCACTTGTGCTCATGCTGTGTCAGTCCACGTGTGCTCATATATGTGTGTGTGTGATCATTTGCAAAGTCCTATAGCTTTATCGTGGTGTCTTCAAAATAGCTGAGCTGCCTTCCATTGGCCGAATAGCCGATGGTATCATCGGGTT
This sequence comes from Pristiophorus japonicus, assembly GCF_044704955.1. Taxonomy (NCBI): domain Eukaryota; kingdom Metazoa; phylum Chordata; class Chondrichthyes; family Pristiophoridae; genus Pristiophorus; species Pristiophorus japonicus. The sequence continues at coordinate 185,838,524 of NC_091989.1, forward strand.
GTTATTGGTTGGTTCCTGTTTGTCTTCCCAGCATAAATGGTTCTCCGTTCTTGACTCCTGCTGGTGTGCAGTTCCACGAGCCCTGGGCAGCTATCCGAGTGGCCACTCACCTCGATAAAGCCGAGACCACGAGCGTTGGCAGACTATTCCACCATTGGGGTAGCCCCGACTGGGATACTGAGAAGCTGACCCGAAGCAGAGGTCATCCTTTTTGGAGACGGAAGCAGGAGCGAACAAAAGAACATAAGAAATAGGAGCAGGAGTCGGCCATTTGGCCCCTCGAGCCTGCTCCGCCATTCAACAAAATCATGGCTGATCTGATCCTGGTCTCAACTCCACTTCCCTGCCCGCTCCCCATAACCCTTGACTCTCTTATCGCTCAAAAATCTGTCTATCTCCACCGTAAATATATTCGAAGACCCAGCCTCCACAGCTCTCGAGGGCAGAGAATTCCACCTGATTTCCGTTTTAATTGGTGGCCCCTTATTCTGAAACTATGTCCCCTAGTTCTAGATTCCCCCATGAGGGGGAACATCCTCTCAGCATCTACCCTGTCAAGCTCCCTCAGAATCTTGGGAAGGAGGAGGAGTAACAGGGAGATCCCAATTTTGAGATTATTCCGTTGCAAGCAAGTCCCACGATGCCTCCTTATTTATACTGTGAGTCACCCCGACCTATGAGAGGTCACCACCGCAGGTCGGGGCTATAAGAGCTGGAGCAAGCCACTGCAGCTTCCAACGCGAGCCGACACAAGTGTGCGACGGCTTCGAGGTGGGCGACTGGCCGACGTCATCAGGGCCCAGGTCGCCGTTTGGAGCGTGGGCAGGAGCATCGGCGGGGCCCTGGTAAAGCAGAGGAGCGTGAATGTCGTGGCGGACTTGCGACGAGTGATGGAGGTGGAGGAGCGATGAGGGCTCGTGGCTGAGATTTGGCGGGAGATCGTGGCGGAGGTGGGGCAAATGTTTGTGGCAGAGGAGGGGCACGAGATCGTGGCGGAGGTGCGGCGAATGAGGGTACGGGGCCCAGAAGAGCCGAGGGCCCTGGGGCAGCACGGGCCCAGCCCACACTGCGATATGTGTGCGCACTAGGTCCGTGCAGCAGAGCTGGTCTCCAGTTGTCCTATTCAACCCTTGCCACTGGATAAAGGCCTAGCTCTGTCGAGCCGGTGTGGTGGCTGGTGTGCAACGGTCACCACATGTTAAAAAAAATCCACGCACAGTCATCTACCACCCCCTCAATTGGAGTCCAGGACTGGAACACCGGGTCCTTCATTGAAACATCTGTGAACTCGTGGAAGCAAGTCATCCTCGTTCGAGGGACCGCCTATGATGATGATGATTTGGCGAGCTGTGCTTTCTCCGAAGACGAGGGATCACACTTCAGTGACTGTGCTCGTTAGACGCTGATATGGTCAGAGCTCACGCAGCAGACTGCAGCCTGTTTCTTCGGTTGGTGAGACACATTGTTAGCTATTGAAATCAGTTGGCCAGCACAGGGCAATCAGGAAGGATTGCAATGGTAATTCTGTGGGAGCAGATTGTGTGTCTACTGCCTGGAGAAGTGATAATTCACTCAAGTGCAGAGTATAATATGTTATCCAGTACCTTGTGAATAATGTTATAATCTCCAACACACACAGCCTTTATATTAACCTTCCCTCCGTGGGACGATGGGGTAACCATTCAGTGATCCTGCCGCTCAGTCGACGTCTAGTATCAGTCTGGGCCTCACAGCGCCGCTGTTAATCGCACTCCCTGGGCAAAACAGAGAATCCACCAGCTCTCACAAACCAAGCTCGAATGGTTGGCCTGTTTCATTGACCCGAGGGCAGGAGGGAAGGGAAGGAAGGAACGAGAGGGAGGGAGGTAGGTAGGGAGGGAGGGAAAGAACAAAACTTGGGGCTAGACTTTCCTCTTCACATCGCCCATCTCAACAAATTCCAACAAGTCCAACAATTCTCCTCTGCCTCTCTACCTTCCTTCACTCACTCTATCTCCACTCTCTCTCTCTCTCGCTGACCCTCCCTGTGCATGTGTGATGACCCCTGACCTCTCAAAACGCGGCAAAGAAAGTCAGCCTAAAACAAAAATCCCACACATGCGCAGAATAGTGTTGTTAGGGAAGCTTTTTTTTAATTTCCGTTTTCGGTGGGTGATCGTGAGATCGCCGAAAAATCACATCGCCCATTTGACATCGCCGGGGTAAGGCCGAGTGGAAAATCGCAAAAAACAAATGAACCTTGTCCCAGCGATCAGCAAGGCTGTGATGTCCCGTAGCGTTGGAACAAGGCCCATTTTTTTCAGCCTTAGCCAGCTAGTGGAAAGTCTAGCCCTTGTATTTCCACAGGACCTTTCATGACCTCAGGACAACCCGAAGCGCTTTACCGTCAATGAAATATTTGTGAAGTGTGATCCCTGTTGTAATGTGGGGAATGCCCACAGCAAGGTCCCGCAAACAGCATTATGATAAGTGACCAGATCGCCTGTTCTCTTTGGACTCTACAGTGCCTAACTAGATTAGGTGCTCAAATCCTTGTGTTGGGCTTCAACACACAACCTTTGACCCAGGGCTGAGAGTGATACCGACTGAGCCAAGCTGACAAATTCCGGTTTGTTGTTAAAATCTCGCAATAGCACAGGCAACTCTTGAGAAGCCTGGGCCGAGATGCATTGTTGAGCAGAGCAAGAGTAGAGGGAGCATTACTCTACAGATGGCCATGTTGTATGTCAGCTTGGCTCAGCAGGTACTACTCTTGCTTTTGAGTGCAGTGAAGTCCTGTGTGCAGTAATAAACTACCAGATTGTCCTAAAACCCCATCTGGTTCACTAATGTCCTTTAGGGAAGGAAATCTGCCGCCATTACCCGGTCTGGCCTATACGTGACTACAGACCGACAACAATGCGGTTGACTCTAAACTGCCCTCTGAAATGGCCCAGCGAGACACTCCGTTGTACCAAACCGCTGTGACAAAGTCAGCATTGTGGGAGCACCTTCACCACACGAACTGCAGCGGTTCAAGAAGGCGGCTCACCACCACCTTCTCGAGGGCAATTAGGGATGGGCAATAAATGCCGGCCTTGCCAGCAACGCCACATTCTGTGAATTAATAATTTTTTTAAAAAGACCTGTAGAAGTGTTGTCATTTACATGAGACATTAAACCAAGGTAGATGTAAAGTTCGAAAGAATTGAAAAATAGGGAAGTTATGCTAAACCTGTATCGAACCTTGGTTAGACCACACTTGGAGTACTGCGTACATTTCTGGTCACCATATTATAAAAAGGATATAGAGGCACTGGAGAGGGTGCAGAGAAGATTTACGAGGGTGATACCAGAAATGCGAGGTTATACCTTATCAGGAAAGGATGAACAGGCTGGGTCTCTTTTCTCTTGAAAGGAGGAGGCTGAGGGGTGACCTAATAGAGGCCTTTCAAATTATGAAAGGTTTTGATAGAGTGGATACAGAGAGGGTGTTTCCACTTGTGGGGAAGAGCATAACTAGAAACCATCAATATAAGATAGTCACCAAGAAATCCAATGGGAAATTCAGAAGAAACTTCTTTACCCAGAGAGTGGTGAGAAAGTGGAACTCACTATACAGGGAGTGGTTGAAGTGAATAGTATCGATGCATTTAAGGGGAGGCTAGATAAACATATGAGGGAGAAGGGAATAGAGGGTTATGCTGATGGAGTTAGATGAGGAAAGACAGGAGGAGATTCGAGTGGAGCATAAACGCCGGCATGGACTGGTTGGGCCAAATGGCCTGTTTCTGCACCATATATCTTGTGTAATCCTATGTATGTAGTCTCAAGGCATAACACGCAGGAGTTGGTCTGGTATACTGACTAACATTCTCCTCTTCAACCAATTTACATAGAAACATAGAAACAGAGAAAATAAGTGCAGGAGTAGGCCATTCGGCCCTTTGAGCCTGCACCGCCATTCAATAAGATCATGGCTGATCATTCCCTCAGTACCCTTTTCCTGCTTTCTCTCCATACCCCTTGATCTCTTTAGCCATAAGGGCCATATCTAACTCCCTCTTGAATATATCCAATGAACTGGCCTCAACAACTCTCTGCGGTGGGGAATTCCACAGGTTAACAACTCTCTGAGTGAAGAAGTTTCTTCTCATCTCGGTCGTAAATGGCTTACCCCTTATCCTTAGGCTGTGACCCCTGGTTCTGGACTTCCCCTACATCGGGAACATTCTTCCTGCATCTAACCTGTCCAGTCCCGTCAGTATTTTATATGTTTCTATGAGATCCCCTCTCATCCTTCTAAACTCCAGTGAATACCGGCCCAGTCGATCCAGTCTTTCTTCATATGTCAGTCCAGCCATCCCGGGAATCAGTCTGGTGAACCTTCGCTGCACTCAAACTTCATCAAACAACCACAGTGTCTGGTTATTCATTCATTGGCTGTCTCTGGGATTTTGCTGTGCTCTGCACTTGTCGCCGTAACAACACTTTGAAAGTAATTGGTTACTTGCGGAGCGTACTGGGACAGCCTGAGGATGTGACCGGTGCGATACAAAGTTAGCTCTTTTCGTGCCTGACCTGGGAATGCCTGATGCTGACACTGGGTGTTGATTAAAAAAAGAAACACTTGCATTTATATAGCGCCTTCAATGACCACCTGACATCTCAAAGCGTTTTGCAGCCAATGAAGTACTTTTGGAGTGTATTCACTGTTGTAATGTAGGAAACGCAGCAGTCAATTTGTGCACAGCAAGCTCCCACAGACAGCAATGTGATAATGACCAGATAATCTGTTTTTGTTGTGTTGATTGAGGGATAAATATTGGCCAGGACACCGGGGATAACTCCCCTGCTCTTCTTCAAAATGGTGCCGTGGGATCTTTTACGTCTACCTGAGACGGCAGACGGGGCCTCGGTTTAACGTCTCATCCAAAAGATGACACCTCTGACAGTGCAGCGCTCCTTCAGCACTACACTGGGAGTGTCAGCCTAGATTTTTGTGCTCAAGTCTCCTGGAGTGGGACTTGAACCCACAACCTTCTGACTCAGAGGTGACAGTGCTACCCACTCAGCCACAGCTGATAATAACACTGTTTTCCATATCTCACAAAAACCATTCACTTTGAAAATAATGTTTTTTTGTAAATATAATGAGAGACAGCTTTAAAAACAAATTAATGAAAATTGTGTCTTTCTAGTTGAGCGGAGACAGCTAAGTCAGAAGTCATATTTACTCTGGAGTAAAACCCCCGAGGAGCAGGCTGATAGTCATGGTGGAGAACAACTTCTCTCAAACTACTGGCCCAGAAATCCCGATCGAGGTCTTCCCACGGGCAAACTACTGAAAAAAGAAAAAAGAATGTGCACTTACCCGAAGGTGCTGCGCCCGCTCGAACTTCCGATCCTGAGGCCTTCACTCCCTGCGCATCGGAGCGTGTGCACGTTGGGATGTCCATATGCTGGAGCTGGAGTCACATGGCTCTGGGCAGCCAATCAAGGTACAGTATTTTCTCATTCATAATAACGGGAACGCCGTAAGTTGGACTTCCCACTATTATGAATGGGAAACAGCCCAAAACACACAAAACACTAATCAAAAATAGAAAAATACACTATATATTTAAGATTCATTTAAATTAAAGTTCTTATAAAAAAAAATATTTTCCTGATTTTTTAAAAAGTTTTTTTAATTATGCCTTAAAATAAACTTACCGTAGTGGGGAGGGTATTTAACAATAAAATATGTTTTCATATGTGTTTATTTAATTTAATTTTCAGGCGCAAGATTTTTGAGGACATTTGCTGGGCAAGATGTGCGCAAATATCGCAAATCTTGCCCTGCAAGTGTCCTCGCTCCCGAGATGTCTACGACCTGTCAAGCCAGAAACTTGACAGATCGGAAAAGCCGTTTTTCAATGCATGCGCATTGCGCGCTGAAAACCGGCTTTTCCGATTCCTTCCCGTGTCCGTAGAAACTTGGTACGGACCCGGGACATCGGAATTTCAGGCTAATTATGTACATGTATCTGAGACCTCCAGGGCAGGGAGTGAGTCAGAATGATAGAGAGCATGTCTTAAAACGTGGCAACTCACGTTGCACATAATCTGTGCACAGACAGGAGTCTTATTGAATGAAGCGTCGGGGTAATTTGGTGATGCAGCACATAACTCGTGTTTCTCTCTGCTGTGGGAATCCGATCGGGCAGTCCTTCGCCACGCCTGTGCAGACAGAACAGCCTGGCCTCAGCGGGGAAGCCGTTCCATTGCTCCAGTGCTCGCTGACCTGCATTGGATCCTGGTCCTGCAAAGCATCGCTTTTAACATGCTCAACCTTGTCTTCAAATCCGTCCATGGCCTTCCACTCCTGCCCCACCCCACCCCCCAACCCCATCTCAGTGTCAGTCGTGGCTCAGTGGGCAGCACTCTCGCCTCTGAATCAGAAGGTTGTGGGTTCAAGTCCCACTCCAGGTACTTGAGCACAAAAATCTAGGCTGACACTCCAGTGCAGTGCTGAGGGAGTGCTGCACTGTCAGAGATGTTGTCTTTTGGATTAGAAATTAAACCAATGCCCTGTCTGCTCTCTCAGGTGGATGAAAAAGATCCCATGGCACTATTTTGAACAAGAGCAGGGAGTTATCTCCAGTGTCCTAACCAATATTTATCCCGCAATCAACATCACTGAAAAATAGATGATCTGGTCGTTATCACATTGCTGTTTGTGGGAGCTTGCTGTGCGCAAATTGGCTGCCTTGTTTCCCACATTACAACAGTGACTACACTTCAAAAGTACTTCATTGGCTGTAAAGCGCTTTGAGACGTGAAAGGCGCTATATAAATGCCAGACTTTCTTTCTCTGTAACCTCTTCCAGCCCTAAAATGCTCCGAGATCTCTACGCTCCTCTAATTCAGGCCTTTTTGAACATCCCCAATTTAATCGTTCCACCATTGGCGGCTGTGCTCTGGAATCCCCTCCCTCACCTCTCTACCTCTTCTCCTTTAAAACGCTCCATAAAACCTTCCCCTCTGACCAGGCTTTTGGTCTCCTGCCCTAAAACTTCCTTCTGCAGCTCAGTGTCAACGTCCGTCTGGTAACTGTCTTGTGAAGCGCCTTGGGACGTTTCAGTACGTTAAAGGCGCTATATTTATGCACATTATGAAAGAATTTCTATAGCGCCTTTCACGACCACAAGACAACTCAAAGCGCTTTACAGCCAATGAAGTACTTTTGAAGTGTAGTCACTGTTGTAATGTAGGAAACACAGCAGCCAATTTGCACATAGCAAGCTCCCACAAATACCAATGTGTACAGGCCAACAACCCCCGCATTGAAGCACTGACCACACTTGATCAGCTCCGTTGGGTGGGCCACATTGTTCGCATGCCAGACACGAGACTCCCAAAGCAAGTGTTCTACTCGGAACTCCTTCACGGCAAACGAGCCAAAGGTGGGCAGAGGAAACGTTACAAGGACACCCTCAAAGCCTCCCTGATAAAGTGCAACATCCCCACTGACACCTGGGAGTCCCTGGCCAAAGACTGCCCTAAGTGGAGGAAGTGCATCCGGGAGGGCGCTGAGCACCTCGAGTCTCATTGCCGAGAGCATCCAGAAATCAAGCGCAGGCAGCGGAAGGAGCGTGCGGCAAACCAGTCCCACCCTCCCTTTCCCTCAACGACTATCTGTCCCACCTGTGACAGAGTCTGTGGTTCGAGTATTGGACTGTTTAGCCACCTAAGGACTCATTTTAAGAGTGGAAGCAAGTCTTCCTCGATTCCGAGGGACTGCCTATGATGATGATGACTGACCAGATAATCTGTTTTAGTGATGTTGGCTGAGGGATAAATATTGGCCAGGACACTGGGGATAACTCTCCTGCTCTTCTTCGATATAGTGCCGTGGGATCTTTTACGTCCACCTGAGAGAGCAGACGGGGGCTTGGTTTAAAGCCTCATCCGAAAGACGGCCCCTCCAACAGTGCAGCAATGTGATCATCTGTTTTTGTTATGTTGATTGCTGACACCATTATAAGCAGCAACCTTCCCTCTCCGAAGGGAGTCACACACACTCATTGAAACGCACTTGAGCTAAAGCCGGAAGTCGGGGTATTGGGGCCAGCTTCCAGACACGCTGACATTTTCGCAGCTTCTAACGCCCCTCCCGCACACAGACCCAAGCGCTCTTTACTATTAAAACTCCTGTGCAATAACCCAGAGCAAGCAGCCCAGGCCCATGTCACTGCAGTGTGAGGTAAGGATAACCAGATGTCTCTCTGTCTGAGCCACACGTGAGGCCTGGGACTCTGAGCCCAAACAAGCTGCCCTGCCTCCTAATATGGAACAGAATCTCCGAGCTAGCCCAGCAAGTGGACCATCTTTTCTCATTTCCTCTTTTGGTCTTGACATTTTTTTGATTTTCTATTTTTATCATCTCTCTCTTTATTTATATATATATATATATATATATATATACTAAAGCTATATTCTGGATTTATATATTTACAGGGGTATATATATAAATCTAGAAAATAGTATTTGTCCTTTGCAAATACATCTATCTTGCCAAAAACTAAATAATGGCACTTTCTCATAAACCACTATTGAGTGATGGTAAGGTGCAAAATGACATTTTAATAACTCTCGGCACTTCATACACTGTCAATTCTTGTCCTTTCTTCCACCACCATGTTTGAGATTTCCTGCAAATCAGGCTGAATGATCAGAATTCACATTCTTTAGATATCAAAACAACCTTCTATCCCTCTGTTACCGTTTGAAGGAGGATATAATTCTTCAGCAGCACCTACCGAACCCGTGACCTCTACCACCTAGAAGGACAAGGGCAGCAGGCGCATGGGAACACCACCACCTCCACGTTCCCCTCCAATTCACACACCATCCCGACTTGGAAATATATCGGCCGTTCCTTCATCGTCGCTGGGTCACAATCCTGGAATTCCCTCCCTAACAGCACTGTGGGAGCACCTTCACCACACGGACTGCAGCGGTTCAAGAAAGCGGCTCACCACCACCTTCTCAAGGGGCAATTAGGGATGGGCAATAAAGGCCGGCCTCTGCCAGCAACGCCCACATCTCAAGAACGAATAAAAGAAAAGAATTGAGAACCCTGGCAAACAGCACCATTTCTGCAGGAATTAAGAACTCACCCTTCCAGGTGCTGTGTGTACAGCTCCAACCCATCTCATCATGCCTATCACCCTTGCCGTATCAGCCTAACAGTACATTTACAACAACTACAGCAACAGTATCAGCCGTGGCTCAGTGGGCAGCGCCCTTGCCTCTGAGTCAGAAGGTTGTGGGATCAGGTCCCACTCCAAGGACTTGAGCACAAAAATCTAGGCCAGCGCTCCAGTGCGGTGCTGAGGGAATGCAGCACTGTCGGTGGTGCCGTCTTTTAGTATGAGATCTTAAACCAAGGCCCTGTCTGCTCTATGAAACATAGACATAGAAACATAAAAAATAGGTGCAGGAGCAGGCCATTTGGCCCTTCTAGCCTGCACCACCATTCAATGAGTTCATGGCTGAACATGCAACTTCAGTGCCCCATCCCTGCTTTCTCGCCATACCCCTTGATCCCCCGAATAGTAAGGACTACATCTAACTCCTTTTTCAATATATTTCGTGAATTGGCCTCAACAACTTTCTGTGGTAGAGAATTCCACAGGTTCACCACTCTCTGGGTGAAGAAGTTTCTCCTCATCTCGGTCCTAAATGGCTTACCCCTTATCCTTAGACTGTGACCCCTGGTTCTGGACTTCCCCAACATTGGGAACATTCTTCCTGCATCTAACCTGTCTAAACCCCGTCAGAATTTTAAACGTTTCTATGAGATCCCCTCTCATTCTTCTGAATTCCAGTGAATACAAGCCCAGTTGATCCAGTCTTTCTTGATATGTCAGTCCCGCCATCCCAGGAATCATTCTAGTGAACCTTCGCTGCACTCCCTCAATAGCAAGAATGTCCTTCCTCAAGTTAGGAGACCAAAACTGTACACAATACTCCAGGTGTGGCCTCACCAATGCCCTGTACAATTGTAGTAACACCTCCCTGCCCCTGTACTCAAATCCCCTCGCTATGAAGGCCAACATGCCATTTGCCTTCTTAACCGCCTGCTGTACCTGGATGTAAAAGCTCCCATGGTGCTATATTGAAGAAGAGCAGGGAAGTTATTCCTGGGGCCAATATTTATCCCTCAATCAATATAACAAAAACAGGTTATCTGGTCATTATCATATTGCTGTTTGTGGGAGCTTGCTGTTTGCAAATTGGCTGCTGCGTTTCCCACATTACAACAGTGACTACACTTAGAAAGTACTTCATTGGCTGTAAAGCGCTTTGAGACGTCCAGTGGTCGTGAAAGACGCTATATAAACACAAGTCTTTATTTTCTTTCCTTTATAGTCGAAATGTATTTCTTTCTTGAATGAGGCTGTTTGGACGAGATTTTCACCGGGATTTAAACGTAAGGTGAAATTCCTCTGTTCCTGTTCTGAAGGAGGATATTTTTCTGACAGCACCTCCCAAACCCACGTGAAATGCGCATCTTTCCCGGGCTTCCCGAAACCCACCATTCAAACCAAGGCGAGAAGGTTGAAGGGGCAAATTTTGAAACTCATTAAAAGCCGGGCATACAGGAATAAAAAAGGGGGGGGGTGGGGCAGCAGCGGGGGGGTTGACATCACAGGAGGCACAACCCGCGGAACAGGGTGTACCGCTAGAGGCTTGGCTTCCCTGGACTCCCGCAAGAGCAGTGCTTTCAGAGGCTGAGCTTGTCGTGGCAGTGTAATAGAGCTCCCCTAGTGGACTACTATGATAATGCAACTACTGATGTCGATAATAAAAGGGTCATGCACCGAGGTCACATGATGACAGTTTACTGTGGAGCAGCCATCTTGTAGAGTGTGTGCTGTGTGGGTGACGCAGTAAGAACACATCGTAGTCAGGTGGTGGTAGACACCCGCAGCCTCCCAGAAAAAGATGTGCGCCTCGCTAGACCTGGCAGCAACACAACGCTGCTCGCCTCACTTTGCTGCAACCCCGAACTCCGCCAAATTGCACCCTCGCATTGGCCCTTTAAGCCACGTCATGCGGGTCCCCATCACGCCTGCTGCCACGCATTCGACGCCAAGCCCCGGCGTACTGTTGTAATGAGGTGAAATACCGCAGTCCTTTGCGCTGAAACTTCTTCCAGCTTTCACGCCTGACATCACAGCGTCCCGCCACCATGCTCCTTGGAGTTATTATCGAGGCCACGGGGTCTGCAGGCCAATAGGGTCAATTGCTCCGTGCCGGTGTTTATGCTCCACACCAGCCCCCTCCCACCCCTCTCCGTCTCACCCCATCACCATATCCTTCTATTCCTTTCTCCCTCATGTGTTTATCCAGCTTCCCCCTTAAATATATCGATACTATTCCCCTCAACCCCTCCCTGTGGCAGCGAGTTCCACATTCTCACCACTCTCTGGGTAAAGAAGTTTCTCCTGAATTCCCCACTGGCTTTATTAGTGACTAACTTAAATTTACGGGGCCAGACTTTCACCTTCATTGTCGGCGATTTTCTCAACGCTGCTGCTGTTTTTCCACCCGGCGAAAGTTTCCACTTAAGTTTCTTCGTGGTATCGCCCATATCTGAAGACTCCCACCGGGACCAGACCGCCCACGTGCAACGTCCAGAACAATCGCCAGGGCGTAAGTTTGGCCTCAACCGCCGGTGTCCAGATTGCCGAGAGACCCGCCCGGTGAAAACTGCTTAAACAGGGCGGTAAGGGGGGACCTGCAAAGAAAGGTCAGTTAAAGGTTCTTTATTTATTTTTTAATTTTAAAACCGTGATTAAGTATAAAACTGTCTTGGGAATGCGTTGTACGTTTTTATTTTTTTTATAAATCGAATTTTTTTTTTTAAGTTTTCCCCACTCTCTAGGCCCAACCGTAGCCTCGGACTAAATTTTAATACTTACCGTCCATTCCAGTAATGGCCGCCCATGTTACTAACTTTCTACTTACCCGCCGAGAAAACCACCGGCAATGAGTGTACAATGCCCTTTTTCTCGCCGGGCGATTTAGTTTTAATTACTTTAAAAGTAAAAATGGAAATTCTCGCCAGCATTACTCACCGAACGTTAGCGATTCTTCTCAGCGGGCAATCGGGCGTTGAGTGGCTTCAGAGAACATCTGGCCCACGGTCCCTAGTTTTGGACTCACCCGCAAGTCTAAACATCTTCTCTACGTCGACACTGTCAGACCCTTTTATCATTTAAAAGATCGGCATCAGGTCACCCCTCGGAGAAAAGAGGCCCGTTCAGTCTTTCCTGGTCGTTGTAACCTCTCACTTCTGGCCTCATGCTTGTAAATCATTGTTGCCCCTTCTCCAGTGCCTCGATATTCCTTGTGTAAGATTTCTAAATCTCTGGCATTAAATTTGACAGTGAGACAATTCTTTTAAAACAATTGGAACAGTTTATTAAAAAACACACACATGCACATATCGATTATCCTATGGGTCTACCTTAGCTACAACAGAGATACAATGAGGTTATAATAGAAAGTGATATACGTTACTTCCCTTTGGCTGGCTGGTTTAAACACACGGCTTGCTGTTTTGGCTGGTCTTCAGAGGGAGGTCTTGAGCCGTGTGTCCAGCAGAGAGGGAGAAGAGTCTATGCTGGTCCTTCATACTTCTCAAAGCCATTGTCCCTTCAGAAAGCCGCGGGATTGGACCTTGGTTCCAGGGCAGTTCCTTATTGGCTCTCCTCACACATGTGGCTGTCTGCAGAAACTGGGGCCGTTTCTTGATCAGGTTAACAGCTTTCCCATTAACACAATGCACAAAGCCATGCTGTCGCCTGTGGGGGCCTTCATTCTGTTTCTTACAAACCTTAGCCTATGCTGGCAACATGTGGGCTTCCATTTTATTTCAACACAAACAGGCCTTTCCGTATAATCTACTCTTCTAACATTTATGCATACACAGAATCAATTAATAAACACTTTTATTCTTAAACATGTGTAACATGGAGACCAGAACTGTGCACAGTACTCCGTGTTACTAATACTTTGAACCCTGCATGTTCTGACTCAAAGACAAGAACGCTGCCTCTGATAATGTCATTATAAGTGAGATGAACAACATTCAAAGGGAAGGTCTGAACCAATTGGCAGATGGGGATTGTAGAAGGATTTTAATGTGGTGGAATGTAATGCCATAGTTTTTATTAAAGTTGATTTTCGGGATGTGGGCGTCACTGCCAAAGTCGGCATTTATTGTCCATCCCACGTTGCCCTTGAGAAGGTGATGAATTTCTGAGTGACTCACTGGGCCAATTCACAGGGCAGTTAATAGTCAACCACATTAGTGTGGGACTGGAGTCACATATAGGCCCAGACCGGGTAAGGGTGGCAGATTTCCTTCCCTCTCGGACACTGGGGACAGTTTGGCTCAGCTGTTAATTCTCTCACCTCTGGGTCTGAGGCGGTTGTGTGCAGGCTAATAGATTCCTATTGAGCTGTTTTCTACGCTGTTTAACACAATTGTCAGCCTGGCTATTTGTAACTGCTTAAGAGCTGTGTTAAACATCAGGGGGGATTGTCCTCTGAGGAGAGATTGAGTAGACTAGGCCTATATTCTCCAGAGTTTAGAAGAATGAGAGGTCATCACATTGAAACATATTAAATTCTTACAGGGCTTATCAGAGTATAAGAACATAAGAACATAAGAATTAGGAACAGGAGTAGGCCATCTAGCCCCTCGAGCCTGCTCCATCATTCAACAAGATCATGGCTGATCTGGCCGTGGACTCAGCTCCACTTACCCGCCCGCTCCCCGTAACCCTTAATTCCCTTATTGGTTAAAAATCTATCTATCTGTAATTTGAATACATTCAATGAGCTAGCCTCAACTGCTTCCTTGGGCAGAGAATTCCACAGATTCACAACCCTCTGGGAGAAGAAATTCCTTCTCAACTCGGTTTTAAATTGGCTCCCCCGTATTTTGAGGCTGTGCCCCCTAGTTCTAGTCTCCCCGACCAGTGGAAACAATCTCTCTGCCTCTATCTTGTCTATCCCTTTCATTATTTTAAATGTTTCTATAAGATCACCCCTCATCCTTCTGAACTCCAACGAGTAAAGACCCAGTCTACTCAATCTATCATCATAAGGTAACCCCCTCATCTCCGGAATCAGCCGAGTGAATCGTTTCTGTACCCCCTCCAAAGCTAGTATATCCTTCCTTAAGTAAGGTGACCAAAACTGCACGCAGTACTCCAGGTGCGGCCTCACCAATACCCTATACAGTTGCTGCAGGACCTCCCTGCTTTTGTACTCCATTCCTCTCGCAATGAAAGCCAACATTCCATTCGCCTTCCTGATTACCTGCTGCACCTGCAAACTAACTTTTTGGGATTCATGCACAAGGACCCCCAGGTCCCTCTGCACCGCAGCATGTTGTAATTTCTCCCCATTCAAATAATATTTCCTTTTACTGTTTTTTTTCCCAAGCTGGATGACCTCACATTTTCCGACATTGTATTCCATCTGCCAAACCTTAGCCCATTCGCTTAACCTATCTAAATCTCTTTGCAGCCTCTCTGTGTCCTCTACACAACCCACTTTCCCACCAATCATTGTGTCATCTGCAAATTTTGTTACACTACACTCTGTCCCCTCTTCCAGGTCATCTATGTATGCAGCACCGATCCCTGTGGCACAGTACTAACCACTGATTTCCAACCCGAAAAGAACCCATTTATCCCGACTCTGCTTTCTGTTCGCCAGCCAATTCTCTATCCATGCTAATACATTTCCTCTGACTCCATGTACCTCTATCTTCTGCAGTAATCTTTTGTATGGCACCTTATCGAATGCCTTTTGGAAATCTAAATACACCACATCCATCGGTACACCTCTATCCACCATGCTCGTGATATCCTCAAAGAATTCCAGTAAATTAGTTAAACATGATTTCCCCTTCATGAATCCATGTTGCGTCTGCTTGATTGCACTATTCCTATCTAGATGTCCCGTTATTTCTTCCTTAATGATAGCTTCAAGCATTTTCCCCACTACAGATGTTAAACTAACCGGCCTATAGTTACCTGCCTTTTGTCTGCCCCCTTTTTTAAACAGAGGCATTACATTAGCTGTTTTCCAATCCGCTGGTAGCTCCCCAGAATCCAGAGAATTTTGGTAGATTATAACGAATGCATCTGCTATAACTTCCGCCATCTCTTTTAATACCCTGGGATGCATTTCATCAGGATCAGGGGACTTGTCTACCTTGAGTCTCTTTAGCCTGTCCAGCACTACCCCCCTAGTGATAGTGATTATCTCAATGTCCTCCCTTCCCACATTCCTGTGACCAGCAGTTTTTGGCATGGTTTTTGTGTCTTCCACTGTGAAGACCGAAGCAAAATAATTGTTTAAGGTCTCAGCCATTTCCACATTTCCCATTATTAAATCCCCCTTTTCATCTTCTAAGGGACCAACATTTACTGTAGTCACTCTTTTCCGTTTTATATATCAGTAAAAGCTTTTACTATCTGTTTTTATGTTTTGCGCAAGTTTACTTTCGTAATCTATCTTTCCTTTCTTTATTGCTTTCTTAGTCATTCTTTGCTGTCGTTTAAAATTTTCCCAATCTTCTAGTTTCCCACTAACCTTGGCCACCTTATATGCATTGGTTTTTAATTTGATACTCTCCTTTATTTCCTTGGTTATCCACGGCTGTTTATCCCTTCTCTTACCGCCCTTCTTTTTCACTGGAATATATTTTTGTTGAGCACTATGAAAGAGCTCCTTAAAAGTCCTCCACTGTTCCTCAATTGTGGCACCGTTTAGTTTGTGTTTCCAACTCTGCCCTCATCCCACTGTAGTCCCCTTTGTTTAAGCATAGTATGCTCGTTTGAGACACTACTTCCTCACCCTCAATCTGTATTACAAATTCAACCATACTGTGATCACTCATTCCAAGAGGGTCTTTTACTCGGAGATCGTTTATTATTCATGTCTCATTACACAGGACCAGATCTAAGATAGCTTGCTCCCTTGTAGATTCTGTAGCATACTGTTCTAAGAAACAATCCCATATGCATTCTATGAATTCCTCCTCAAGGCTGCCCCGTGCGATTTGATTTGACCAATCGATATGTAGGTTAAAATCCCCCATGATTACTGCCGTTCCTTTTTCACATGCCTCCATTATTCCCTTGATTATTGTCCGCCCCACCGTGAAGTTATTATTTGGGGGCCTATAAACTACGCTCACCAGTGACTTTTTCCCCTTACTATCTCTAATCTCCACCCACAGTGATTCAACAGTTTGTTCATTAGAGCCAATATCGTCTCTCACAACTGCCCTGATATCATCCTTTATTAACAGAGCTACCCCACCTCCTTTCCCTTCTTGTCTGTCTTTCCGAATTGTCAGATACCCCTCTATGTTTAATTCCAAGTCTTGGCCACCCTGCAACCACGTTTCTGTAATGGCCACCAAATCATACCCATTTGTAATGATTTGTGCCATCAACTCATTTATTTTATTTCGAATGCTGCGTGCGTTTAGGTAGAACGTCTTAATACTCGTTTTTAAACCATGATTTTTAGTTTTGACCCCTCCTGCAGCCCTTTTATATTCATACATATTGTCCCTTCCTGTCACCTTGTGGTTTACACTTACCCCAGTGCTACTCTGCTCTGTTGCCTCCTGCCTTTTGTATTCTTTCTTGGAGTCCTGTTCATCTGAGCTCTCACCCACTCTAACTAGCTCAGAGCCCTCTCCTGGGTTCCGAATACTCCTTGCATTGAGGCACCGAGCTTTCATGCGTGCCTTTTTATTACACTATGACCCTTTAGAATTTTGCTGTACAGTGGCCCTTTTTGTTTTTTGCCTTGGGTTTCTCTGCCCTCCACTTTTACTCATCTCCTTTCTGTCTTTTGCTTTTGTCTCCATTTTGTTTCCCTCTGTCTCCCTGCATTGGTTCCCATCCCCCTGCCATATTAGTTTAACTCCTCCCCAACAGCACTACCAACACTCCCCCTAGGACATTGGTTCCGGTCCTGCCCAGGTGCAGACCATCCGATTTGTACAGGTCCCAACTCCCCCAAAACCGGTTCCAATGCCCCAGGAATTTGAATCCCTCCCTGCTGCACCACTGCTCAAGCCACGTATTCATCTGAGCTATCCTGCGATTCCGACTCGAACTAGCACATGGCACTGGTAGCAATCCCGAGATTACTACTTTTGAGGTCCTACGTTTTAATTTAGCTCCTAGCTCCTTAAATGCATCTCGTAGGACCTCATCCCTTTTTTTACTTATATCGTTGTGCACCACGACAACTGGCTGTTCACCCTCCCTTTTCAGAATGTCCTGCACCCGCTCCGAGACATCCTTGACCCTTGCACCAGGGAGGCAACATACCATCCTGGAGTCTCGGTTGCAGCTGCAGAAACGCCTATCTGTTCCCCTTACTATTGAATCCCCTATCATTATCGCTCTCCCACTCTTTTTGCTGCCCTCCTGTGCAGCAGAGCCAGCCACGGTGCCATGAACTTGGCTGCTGCTGCCCTCCCATGATGAGTCATCCCCCTCAACAGTACTCAAAAGCGGTGTATCTGTTTTGCACGGGGATGACCGCACTATCTTCCTTGCACTGCTCTTCCTGCTGGTCTTCCATTCCCTATCTGGCTGCGGACCCTTCACCTGCGGTAAGACCAACTCGCTATACGTGCTACTCACGTCATTCTCAGCATCGTGGATACTCCAGAGTAAATCCACCCTCAGCTCCAATTCCGCAACGTAAACCGTCAGGAGCTGGAGGTGGATACACTTCCCGCACACGTAGTCGTTAGGGACACCGGAAGTGTCCCTGAGTTCCCACATGGTACAGGAGGAGCATATCATGTGACCGCGCTCTCCTGCCATGACTTAACCCTTAGATACACTTAACTTGGCAACAACAATGCTAAAGTTGGCTGTTATAGAAGAGAAAAAAGAAAAACTACTCACCAATCACCAGCCAATCACTTACCCCCTTGGCTGTGACGTCACCTTCCTATTTCTTTCTACTTCTTTTTTGCCTTCTCCCTGTAGCTGCACAAGCCTCTCGCCTCTCCCTGCACCTCCGCGACGCTGGGCCCCGGACTCCCTGCTGTGCCTTTTATAGGCCTCTCGCCGAAGTCCCGACTGCCTCTCCACGCACCTCCTCGACGCTGGGCCCAGACTCCCTGCTGTGCCTTTTATAGGGTAGATGCAGGGAGGATGTTTCCTCTGGCTGGGGAGTCTAGAACCAGGGGTCACAGTCTCAGAATAAGGGGTTGAGCCTTCAGGACTGAGATGAGGAGAAACTTCTTCACTTAGAGGGTGGTGAATCATTGGAATTGTCTACCCAAGAAGGCTGTCGAAGCTCAGTCTTTGAGTATATTCAAGACAAAGATCAATAGATTTTTGAATATGAAGGGAATCAAGGATAAGTGGTAAGCCATATAGGACCGAGATGAGGAGAAACTTTTTCACCCAGAGTGGTGAAGCTGTGGAATTGTCTACCACAGAAAGTTGTTGAGTCCAGTTCATTGGATATATTCAAGAGTGAGTTCGATGTGGCCCTTACGGCTAAAGGGATCAAGGGGTATGGAGAGAAGGCGGGAGTGGGGTACTGAAGTTGCATGATCAGCCATGATCATATTGAATGGTGGTGCAGGCTCGAAGGGCCGAATGGCCTACTCCTGCACCTATTTTCTATGTTTCTATGTTTCTGTGTTTCAAGGGATATGGGGACAGTGCAGGAAAGTGGAATTGAGGTGGAAGAGTAGCCATTGAATGGCGGAACAGGCTCGAGGGGCCCAATGGCCGACTCCTGCTGCTAATTCTGATGTCCTTATGTGAAGCTGCTCAGCGGGAGCCTGGTAACCTGTGCACTGCCAGGAGGAGCTGAAAGCCTTTGATCCAAGAGGGGGAGAACAGGAAAAGTCTCAGAAATTTGGAAAATCGCTGCGGGTGAAAGATGCTGAATTAAATGACAGCAAGCTTGTTTGACCCCCATATCCCCCTTTCTCTGCATCATGTGTGGGTACAGCTATAACTTACCTGTGGAAATGCATTTAGTTTACTTGCATAGAATGTACATAAAATGTACAGCTCAGAAACAGGCCATTCAGCCCAACAGCTCCATGCCGGTGTTAATGCTCCGTGTTTTAAATTTATTTGTTCACAGGATGTGGCAAGGCCGGCATTTGTTGCCCATCCCTAATTGCCCCTTGAGAAGGTGGTGGTGAGCTGCCTTCTTGAACTGCTGCAGTCCGTGTGGTGAAGGTGCTCCCACAGGACTGACTTTGTCACAGTGGTTTGGTACAACTGAGTGTCTCGCTGGGCCATTTCAGAGGGCAGATAAGAGTCAACCACATTGCTGTGGGTCTGGAGTCACATAGAGGCCCAGACCGGGTAAGGGCAGCAGATTTCCTTCCCTAAAGGACATTAGTGAACCAGATGGGTTTTTACGACAATCCGGTAGTTTCAGGGTCACCATTACTGATACTAGCTTTTTATTCCAGATTTATTTAATTCAATTTAAATCCCCCAACTGCCCTCAGGTGGAATTTGAATTTATGTCTCCCAGATTATTAGTCGCTCTCTGGATTACTGGTCCAGTATCATATCCACTATGCTATCATACCCCGACTTCAACCCTCTCACCCTACTTTATCTCACTCCATCAATATATTCTTCTATTCCTTTCTCCCTCATGTCTTTATCAGAGAATGTATCTCTGCTATTCGCCTCAACCACTTCCTGAGGTATCGAGGTTCCATATTCCAAGCACTCTCTGGGTTAAAGAAGTTTCTCCAGAGTTAATTTATCAGTGAGTATCTTATATTGATAGCCAATAGTTTGGTCTCCCCCACAAGTGGGAACATCTTCTTCATAGCGAGAGGATTTGAGTATAGGAGCAGGGAGGTCTTACTGCAGTTGTACAGGGCCTTGGTGAGGCCTTACCTGGAATATTGTGTTCAGTTTTGGTCTGCTAATCTGAGGAAGGACGTTCTTGCTATTGAGGGAGTGCAGCGAAGGTTCACCAGACTGAATCCCGGGATAGCAGGACTGACATATGAGGAGAGACTGGATCGACTGGGCCTGCATTCACTGGAGTTTAGAAGAATGAGAGGAGATCTCATACAAACATATAAAATTCTGACGGGATTGGACAGGTTAGGTGCAGGAAGAATGTTCCTGATGTTGGGGAAGTCCAGAACCAGGGGTCACAGTCTAAGGATAAGGGGTAAGCCATTGAGGACCAAGATGAGGAGAAACTTCTTCACTCAGAGAGTTGTGAACCTGTGGAATTCTCTACCACAGAAAGTTGTTGAGGCCAGTTCATTGTATATAATCAAGAGGGAATTAGATGTGGCCCTTACGGCTAAAGGGATCAAGGGGTATGGAGAGAAAGCAAGAATGGAGTACTGAAGTTGCATGATCAGCCATGATCATAAATGAATGGTGGTGCAGGCTCGAAGGGCCGAATGGCCTACTTATTTTCTATGTTTCTATGTTTCTATGTTTACGCCGATCCTTTCAAATCCCTTCATGATTTTAAAGCCCCCTAACAGGTCGCCCCGCTGTTAAAGTTCCTTTGGGGACAGTTACAGCTGAGCATAATCAGCAAACATCCCCGTGCTCCCGTGCACATTCACAATGGTACCAGGATTGGCTTTATTTCCCTGACCCCGCAGCCCAGCATCGCGGGGGCCCATCATGCCCTGCCAAGGCTCCTCGAGTTGAGATTAGTAAAACCCAGGACACATCAAAGATAACGTCCTCCAGCCCCACAACCCTCCGAGGTCTCTGCGCTCCTCCAATTCTGGCCTTTTGACCATTCCCCATTTCCTTCGGCCCCACCATTGGCAGCCATGCCTTCAGCTGCCTGGGCCCTCTCTTTTTTCTCTCTCCTCTTTTAAGCTGTCCCTTAGCTGTGGCTCAGTGGGTAGCACACTCACTTCTGAGTCAGAAGGTTGTGGGTTCAAATCCCACTCCAGGGACTTGAGCACAAAAATCTAGGCTGACACTCCAGTGCAGTGCTGAGGGAGTGCTGCACTGTCGGAGGTGCTGTCTTTCAGATGAGATATTAAACTGAGGTCCTGTCTGCTCTCTCAGGTGGAGTAAAAGATCCCATGGTGCTATTTTGAAGAAGAGCAGGGGAGTTTTCCCTGGGGCCAATATTTATCCCTCAATCAACATAACAAAAACAGATTATCTGGTCTTTATCACATTGCTGTTTGTGGGAGCTTGCTGTGTGCAAATTGGCTGCTGCGTTTCCCACATTACAACAGTGACTGCGCTCCAAAAGTACTTCAATGGCTGTAAAGTACTTTGAGATGTCCGGTGGTCATGAAAAGTGCTATATAAATACAAGTCTTTGTTAAAACTTACCCCGTTGACCAAACTTTGGCTGCCTGTCCCAATATCTCCTTCTGTGGCTCGGTGTCAAATATTGTTTGATGATGCTCCGTGAAGCACCTTGGGATGTTTTACTACATTTAAGGCGCTATATACAAGTTGTTGTTGCTTGATCCTTGGACTTCTCTGATCTGTATATTTCTGCTTCATTCGGCAATCAAATCAAGAGCAAGAGTTATTTTGGAAAAGCTGATTGTTATTAAGGGAGGGTGGTATCATTTAATGCCGGTGGAGGGGGAAGATTTGCCTAAGGTGAGGTTATTTCTGGACGTTTCTCATTCTGTTTGAAATGTGACAGAGCGATTTAGTTTGCCACATCAAGGCTCAGCTGGATTCCAGCTGATGTGTAAACAGAAATGATCACAACGGAGTGTCTGGGCAGAGGGGAGGCAAGCAGGCGATTAACGGGAAGTGCCTGCTGTTTGATGTGGCAGTCTAATCTATAGTTATCAGCAGATAAGCGCGAGAGGGCAGAGTGCCTTGTGAGAAATGTTTGGGATCGATGGGGGTCCCCAGCCGATGCTGCTCCACGTTCCGATACACGTGGAATCTGATGTGCACTTATCACTTCCCGCACACACGACTTGAACAAGAGAGCGGGGATCAAAACGGATTGATTGGCACATCTCTGATCCGCTGCCGTTAGATTTCTGCATCCAGCTGGGATTCTCACTCCCTGAGTGACAGGCAAACCTGACATCCTTTTCTCTTCGTGCTTTACCCTTCCATTTCATCTGGCCTGCTACCTCGAAAGAAACACTTTCATTTAAATAGCGTTTTTACAGCAGTGACCACACTCCAAAAATACTGCATTGGCTGTAAAGCGCTTTGAGACATCTGGTGGTCGTGAAAGGTGCTATATAAATTCAAGTCTTTCTTTCTTACATTCTCTCTCTCTCTCTTTCTCTCTTTCTTTCTCTCTTTCTCTCTCTCTTTCTCTCTTTCTCGCTTTCTTTCTATCTCTTTCTTTCTTTCCTTCTTTCTTTCATGAAATCAGGACACCCCAACGTTCTTTACAGACAGTGAAGTACTTTTTGGAGTGTAGTCACTGTTGCAATGTAGGAAACGCGGCAGCCGATCTGCGCACAGCAAGCTCCCACACACAGCGATGTGATACTGACCAGATAATCTGTTCTACTGATGTTTGTTGAGAGATAAATATTGGACAGAACACAGGGAGAATTCCCCTGCTCTTCTACAAAATAGTGCCACGGGATCTTTTACGTCCAGTTGAGAGGGCAGACGGGGACTCGGTTTAACGTCTCATCCAAAAGATGGCACCGCGGGCAGTGTAGCACTCCCTCAGCACTGCACTTGGGAGCGTCAGCCTAGATTTTTGTGCTCAAGTGTCTGGAGTGGGACTTGCGCCCACAACCTTCTGACTCCGAGGGCAGAGTGCTACCCACTGAATAACTGCTCAGTACATCTGTTATATATGCAACCCTATGTAACTAGTATTATACCACCACCAGAGGGCGTACCTGTTGGAGTCCCAAGGGATCCCAGCATCCCTTGGGAGCACTGTATATCAGCAGGCCTCCCATGCTGTACCAACATTCTGGAGTTCGAATAAAGGAGCTAAGGTCACACTTACTCACACCCACAGTACTCAGTTACATTACTTTATTAAGAACATAACAACATCAAAGTTACAATGCAGGAACAGGCCATTTGGCCCAAACAATCCATGCTGGAAGAACAGCACCTCATCTTTCATTTAGGCACTTTACAGCCTTCTGGACTCAACATCGAGTTCACCAATTTCAGACCGTAATCCCTGCCCATATTTATCTCCATTTCCTCCTTTTTTTGAAGCCCCCTCCCCGATCTTATGCATTCTTTTTTCTCTCTGTGTTTCCCATAGCAGCTGGTAATTATTCTGCCATTCACACCCTATCCAGACTTATCTTTTTCCAACTTCTGCCATTAACATTTCAAGTCGGCCCATCATCCCTCTTGCCTGTTGCGATTGCATTGAGTGAGCAGTTTCATTAAACCACGGACTGAAACAAGCGCGGCGCTCACTCCTGCCAGCCTGCTCTGTCCATGTGGCCGGGGTTCCATCGGGACACGATTGAACTCCTAAATTTGCAATATCTTTTCGAAAGTAAACATTCTATCCGGATGAGCTATGTCCTCAGCCCAGCCCCAGCTTTCAACACACGAGTGTATAGGTGGAGAGAGCTTACTATCAGCTCAATGCAAGAACAAAGAAGTGTCCACCATCTCCTGCACTCGTTCCTTCAACCTCCCCCAAGCGCTCGATGACTAAACAGATTGTGTGGGGTTGAAGATAGATTTATTTGCCACAATCCATTCTGTGTATTTTTTTTGTCAGTCTGGGTTTAAGATAAAGCGTGACTGTTGTAGTTCATGGCCCTTGTCGGTTACCATAGTTTCCAGTGTTTATGTAACGGCAATGTTGATGTTGATGTTCAGATATTCACCGTGGCTCAGTGGGCAACACGTTTGCCTTTTCAAAGGAACATAATAGGAGCGGGAGTCGGCCATTTGGCCCCTCGAGCCTGCTCCCCCATTTAATAAGATCATGGCTGAACTGATCTTGGCCTCAGCCCCACTTCCCCGCCCGCTCCCCATAACCCTTCACTCCCTTAGCGTTCAAAAAGCTGTCTATCTCCACCTTAAATATATTCAATGACCCAGCCTCCACAGCTCTCTGGGGCAGAGAATTCCTCAGATTCACAACCCTCTGAGAGAAAAGATTTCTCCTCATTTCTGTTTTAAATGGGCGCCCTCTTATTCTGAAACTATGCCGCCTAATTCTAGATTCCCACCACGAGGGGAAACATCCTCTCTGCATCTACCCTGTCAAGCCCCCTCAGAATCTTATGCCTTTCAATAAGATCTCCTCTCAGTCTTCTAAACTCCAATAAGTATAGACCCAACCTGCTCAACCTTTCTTCATAAGACAACGCCTTCATGTCAAAAAATTGTGGGACAAGTCCAAAGTTCCCTCGAATGTTATCTTGGTCCGCGCAGCCAGTTTAACGGGATGCACAGCCCATTCACAATTCCGCACGTGTGCGTTTTTTTTCCGTTTATGAGCCGGTGTGCTGCCTGCGCGGGACTGTCAGACAGTCACGTGACCGCGTGGGACCGCCCGACAGTCACGTGACCGCGTGGGACTGCCCAACAGTCACGTGACCGCGCGGGACCGCCCGACAGTCACGTGACCGCGCGGCCGCGCATCTTAACGGGCATGTTATTCAAGTTCCCCCGATCAAACAACTGAGCGCAAAAGCTCGGCTCGCACTCCCATGCCACACCGAGGGAGTGCCGCACGGTCAGAGGTGCCGTCTTTCAGATCAGACGTTGAACCCAGGCCCCGTCTGGCTTCTTAGGTGGACATGTGAGAGCCTTTTCTGCACATCTCACTCCTTCTACCACTGAAGGCTAATCGCAGTTGGCATTTCGCAGACCGTGACTCATTCCTGGTGAGGCGGTGATTGACCTAACTCATACCTGTGAGAAGTGGGGATAGGGAGAATGGCTCAGTTTGACGTCGTATCTTGATTGGGTTTCTCGAAACATCTCAAAGCATTGCTCGTACAATGAATGACTTTGTACTGCAACGACTCTTGTGGTGGCTCAGTGGGCAGCACCCTCCCTGCTGAGTCAGATGATGTGGGTTCAAGGTTCATGTCCCATTCCAGAACATCTGAGCACAAAACCCAGGCTGATACTCCCAGTGAGGAACTGAGGGAGTGCTGCACCATTCAATGTAGTGTTTTTCAGATCGGATATTAAGCTGAGGCCCCATCTGCTCTCTCAGGTGGATGTAAAAGATTCCACGGCACAATTTCAAAGAAGAACAGGGGAGTTATCCCATTTGTGTCCTGGGGCCAATATTTATCCCTCAATCAACATCATTAAAACAGATGATCTGGTCAACTGTCACATTGCTGTTTGTGGGAGCTTGCTGTGCGCAAATTGGCTGCCGTATTTCCGACATTACAACAGCGACTGCACTTCAAAAAGTACTTCATTGGCTGTAAAGCGCTTGGAGACGACCTGAGATTGTGAAAGGCGCTATATAAATGCAACTTCTCTTTTCTTTATTGGGTTCAAAGAACGCCGATGTGACTAGGGCAACAGGATTTCGGGTAACGATGCTTTGAACGTGATCCTACAGTACCAGTTACAGAGGAGCCCCTGCCCTTCACTTGAGGACCTCAGCTGACCGGTTGTTCGATTTGTGCAACGATTTCCAGTGCTGGCTGTACATGTCAGCCTTGGCTCAGTGGACCGCGCACTCATCGCTGCCTCAGAAGGTTGTGGGTTCAAATCCCTCTCCAGGAACCTGAGTACAAAAGAGTCTAGGCTGACACTTCAGTGCAATGCTGAGGGAGTGCTGCACTGTTGGAGGTGCCACCTTGCAGATGAGACATTAAACCGAGGCCCTGTCTGCTCTCTCAAATGGATGTAAAAGATAGTCAGTTTTTTGGCGATCTTAATTGAGGGATAAATATTGGCCAGAACACCAGGGATAACTCCCCTGCTCTTCTAAAAAAATAGTGCCATGGGATCTTTTACACCCACTCGGGAGAGCAGACGGGGCCTTGATTTAACATCTCATCTGAAAGACGGCACCTCCGACAGTACTGCACTCCCTCAGCACTGCACTGGAGTGTCAGCCTAGGCTTTTGTGCTCAAGTCTCTGAAATGGGATTGGAACCCACAATTTTCTGACTCAGAGGTGAGGGTGTTGCTCACTGAGACACAGCTGACACCAAAAGTTGTAGGTAAAAGCAAATCTGTCGAACGATACAGATTTCTTAAAAACAAAAGGAAGCTAGCTGTACGGTTGGCTATTAATGTATTTCTGCCACGATCTAATTCACATGTTTTGTCCTGAATCTGTTGGCTCTGCTGATTCTATTCTGTCTACACAGATTAGCAGATGTAACATTTGAAATGCAACATAAATTGTCAGCGACGACTCATCAGGAATCCTTTCTTGCCCTTCAAGTTAAGCAATAAAATACTACAGCTGGGACAGGAGAAAGTGGGAGCCTTGTTGAGCCTTCCATCATTGTCACGATGGGCACACAATGTGACAGGAGCTGTATTTAGCACGACTGTTGGAATATTTTGTGCATATTTGTTCGTTGATCAACTGCTGTAGAATAACATTAATGCTTTTATCGTTGCGGGGTGGCGGGGGGGAGGAGAGGGGAGGGGGGGAGGGGCAGCTGCTGAAGGCATTCGCTGGCAATGTGTTTCCCTGGCAATGTGACAAGAGTTTGTGTCATTTTTTGGGGCTTAACTTCTCACTGGACGATATCAGATGCTGAGGCACCGTTTCCGTTTACGTGGGGAAATTGTGAGCGTTTTTTTTAAAGGATACATTTACACCTCCCGCCAATAGTTCAGTGCGGTGGAGATCACGGAGCTAAGTACGGATGGGAGAGGCCATTGGAACCCATCCAGTTGATCGTTCCAGGGAACCCTCCGACCTCCGCTCAGGGTTGACCAGCCGCTCCGATGACTCCATCGTGTTCCCCTCACCGCCTCACTCATGCCTGCCATTGGCCGAGCCTTCGCATAAAGTGGTGCTTTCCACCATTGCTCCTAAACTTGCCTTTGACCTGTTTATACCTACGTCCCCTTGTCCTACAGTCCTGTTTGATTCCTCAGGATTAACCTCTTCTGTTCTACTTAGTATCTTATACAATAACAGCTTGCATTTGTATAGCGCCTTTAATGCTGGACAAAGGAACACCATTGTAATCGAGGGCTCCACCTACTGGGCTACTGTGGTAATGCAAGTACTGATGTAAATAATAAAAGGGTCACGTGACAAGTCACACGGTGACAGGTTTTCCAGTTGAGAGCCATCTTGTGTAGAGTGTGCTTGTTAGTGATGCAGTAAGAATATATTACAACCATCACCTCCAAATTCCCCTCCAAGTCACACACCATCCTGACTTGGAAATATATCGGCTGTTCCTTCGTCGTCGCTGGGTCAAAATCCTGGAACTCCCTCCCTAACAGCACTGTGGGAGCACCTTCACCACACGGACTGCAGCGGTTCAAGAAGGTGGCTCACCACCATCTCAAAAACAATGGAGGATGGACAATAAATGCCGGCCTTGGCAGCGATGCACACATCCCGCGAACAAATTTTTAAAAACGTTCCGAGGTGCTTCACAGAGGCCTAACCGGCAATGGAGAGTGGGTGGGTTACCCAGGGAAGGACAATGGAGAGTGGGAGGGTTACCCAGGGAAGGACGATGGAGAGTGGGAGGGTTACCCAGGGAAGGACGATGGAGAGTGGGAGGGTTACCCAGGGAAGGACGATGGTCCTAGTGGACGGATTACCCAGGGAAGGACGATGGTCCTAGTGGACGGATTATCCAGGGAAGGACAATGGTCCTAGTGGACGGATTACCCAGGGAAGGACGATGGTCCTAGTGGACGGATTACCCAGGGAAGGACGATGGAGAGTGGACAGGTTACCCAGGGAAGGACAATGGTCCTAGTGGACGGATTACCCAGGGAAGGACGATGGTCCTAGTGGACGGATTACCCAGGGAAGGACGATGGAGAGTGGACAGATTACCCAGGGAAGGACAATGGAGAGTGGGAGGGTTACCCAGGGAAGGATAATGGTCCTAGTGGATGGATTACCCAGGGAAGGACGATGGTCCTAGTGGACGGATTACCCAGGGAAGGACGATGGAGAGTGGACAGGTTACCCAGGGAAGGACGATGGTCCTAGTGGACGGATTACCCAGGGAAGGATGATGGTCCTAGTGGACGGATTACCCAGGGAAGGACGATGGTCCTAGTGGACGGATTACCCAGGGAAGGACAACGGTCCTAGTGGATGGATTACCCAGGGAAGGATGATGGAGAGTGGACAGGTTACCCAGGGAAGGACAATGGAGAGTGGGAGGGTTACCCAGGGAAGGACAATGGCCCACTGGACGGATTACCCAGGGAAGGACGATGGTCCTAGTGGACGGATTACCCAGGGAAGGACGATGGAGAGTGGGAGGGTTACCCAGGGAAGGACAATGGTCCAGTGAGCAGGTTATCCAGGGAAGGACGATGGGGAGTGGGAGGGTTACCCAGGGAAAGACGATGGGAAGTGGGCATGCGGACAATGTAGCCTGCCCAGCGGAGCTGGTCGAGTGTGGTCAGTGTTTCGATGCTGGTGCTTAAATGTTAAAAGGCTTCCGTCAGGTAAATAAAGAGGAACTATTTCCTCTGGTGGGGCAATCAAGAACGAGGGGGACGCAATCTCAAAATGAGAGCTGGGCCATTTCGGAGGGAAATCAGGAACTGCTTCTTCACACAAAGGGAGGTAGACATCTGGGCTTGCCTCCCCAAAACGGCTCTGGATGTTGGAGCTTTCAAGACTGAGATGGATAAATTTTTGCTGTGTAAGGATATCGAGGGATATGCAGCAAAGGCGGGTAAATGGAGTTGAGGTACAAATCGAACATGATCGAATAGAATGGCAGAACAGACTCGAGGGGCTGAACGGCCTCCTCCTGTTCCTATGTTCCTAATAAACGGATGTTAAGCCATGGAAGGCGATAGTTGGAGGGTTAACCAACAGCCCCTGCTTTTTAAAGAGAGTATTAAAGGAGGAATTGTTCTTATGGGAATCAAGGGGTATGGGGATTGGGCAGGAAAGTGTTGAGGTTGAAGATCAACCATGATCGTATTGAATGGCGGAGCAGGCTCGAGGGGCCGTAAGGTCTATCCTGCTCCTAATTCTTAAGTTCTTAGGAGAGGGAGGTGGAGAGGCGGAGAGGCCTGTGGATTGCACAACAGGCCAGAATATACTTTGATGAGGTTTCCATCATCTGCCTCCTTTCAGGTCTTACATTTTTTCAAAATGTCCACGTTTAGAGGACACTTCTAAGGATCTCTTGTGTTGTCTTGTTCTGCACTGATTTTCAAGGCTTCGGTGTTTTCTTGTGACCAACAACAACAACTTGCATTTATATAGCGCCTTTAACATTGTAGAACATCCCCAGGTGCCTCACAGGAGCACAATCAAACATTTGACACCGAGCCACACAGGGGGATATTTGGAGAGGGTGGACTAAAAGTTTGCTCAAAGAGGTAGGTTTTAAGGAGTGTCTTAAAGGAGGAGGGAGAGAGGCGGAGAGGCGGGGAGATTTAGGGAGGGAATTCTAGAACTTAAGGCTTAAGACAGCTGAAGGCACGGCTACCAATGGTGGAGCGATGAAAATGGGGGGTGCACAAGAGTCCAGAATTGGAGCAACGCCGAGATCTTGGAGGGCCGTAGGGTTGGAGGAGGATGCAGAGTGCAGTATTGAAGGTCTGGTTTTACAAAAACACTGTTCCAGTTTAATGGGCTGTGACATACAGGCTCAGTGTTTTACGATTGCAATACTGATGATAACTCATCCGTTTTAATGAGATTGGAAAAACCTGGCCCATATCTGCTGACTTGCCGTATAACTCAGTGTTCCATTTGATCTGTTAATTGCTGTCTGCAGTTCCTTCCCATGATGTACCCTTAGCTGCCATTTTAACCCATTTTAATGTATTCAGTAAAAGATCTGTTTCAGATTAATGAGTGCGCCGACTGCTAATATCACACACACAACCATTTCAACCCGCCCGTGTCCTTATTTAATTGTTGGTCACAGTTTGTCAGCAGATCAGTTCAGTGCAAGCATTATGCTTTCTGCAAGGCATCAGTGTTTGTTAACTGGTTGCACAGGAGGGAAAATAAGTTTAATGTGTTGGATCGATATTGGGCTTATACTCTGGCGTTTAGAAGGACAAAAGGTGATCTCCATGAAACACATGGGGGAGAAATTCGCCCACGCCTCTGTTGCGGCGTTAATCCAGGCGGGGCGGTAATTTTAGCGCCTTGAAAAAGTTTGCAGCTCCCGCCCAGAAATTTGTCAGAATCGACGGAAGAGCGAGAGGGGCAATAAATCAGCCATTGCACACCCGAGCTGTGGGGGGGGAAACATAACGAACATTTGGTCGGTACATTTTGCGGGCCCATCGCGCATGTGTGGAACTCCGAATCAGATCCCGGGAAAAGCCAAGCCTTAAAGGCGCGGCATAGTAATGCACCCATTAAAGTTTTCAAAATCACTTGTTTTCAAGCTGTGCCGTTATGTCTGCCTGCCGCTGCAAGCTGGGAGGCTCACGCACCGTGCTGCGTGTAAACGTTGCACTGACTGTGACCGCCGAGGGAAGCGCTTCCTCGTCCCTTTAAGTAGCCGTCAGTTAACGACTCTGCAAGCCTGGACCCAGTAATTTTCCAGACGTTATTGGCGGGCGCTCAATCAGGCGCACGCACCGAATTTACCGACCAGGGCTCAAGCGTGGGCGTTGCTCCAGGAATACGTCAGGATCGGAGCGATCGTCCGCAGCCGGCCGCTAGCGGTTTGCACCCCCGGTGAGCCGCTAATGGTATTTCCATCGGGGCGCGAATCGCTGCGCTCCCAGTCGGTAACCTTTTACGCTCCCATTGACACCCCCTCTGGCTGTTAACTGAGGCGATAGACAACCAAAAATCCAACCCTAGAAGGCTTGACAGGATAGATGTTGAGAGGCTCTTTCTCCTAGAATCCGTGAATCAGAGAATCAGAGAACAGTTACAGCACAGAAGGAGGCCATTCGGCCCATCGAGCCTGTGCCGGCTCTCTGTCGGAGCACCTCAGCCAGGCCCACTCCCCCGCCCTTTCCCTGTAGCCCTGCAAATTTATTTCCTTCAGGTACTTATCCAACTCCCTTTTCAAAGCCACGATTGAGTCTACCTCCAGCACCCTCTCAGGCAGCGCATTCCAGATCCTAACCACTCGCTGCGTAAAACGTTTTTCCTCATGTCGCCTCTGGTTCTTCTGCCAATCGCCTTAAATCTGTGTCCTCTGGTTCTCGACCCTTCTGCCACTTTCTCTCTATCTACTCTGTCCAGACCCCTCATGTTTTTGAACACCTCGATCAAATCTCCTCTCGATCTTCCCTGCTCTGAGGAGAACAACTCCATTTTGTTTGGTTCCCTTCCTCCTCCCCCATTTCCTACTACTCTCAACAGACCATGAAACCTTAGTTAAAAATCACTGAACCATATCCAATCAAATACTCAGATCTGCCTACCACTTTCGCTTTTCCCGTCATGACTGGAGAGTTTAGAACCCGGGGTCACAGTTTCTGGAGTCTTCAAGAGTTTTTTGAGGATTTAACTAGTAGAGTGGACAAGGGAGAACCAGTGGATGTGGTGTATTTGGACTTTCAAAAGGCTTTTGACAAGGTCCCACACAAGAGATTGATGTGCAAAATTAAGGCACATGGTATTGAGTAGACTGTGTCTTTACTCGTTGGAGTTCAGAAGGATGAGGGGTGATCTTATAGAAACATTTAAAATAATGAAAGAGATAGGCAAGATAGAGGCAGAGAGGTTGTTTCCACTGGTCGGGGAGACTAGAACTAGGGGGCACAGCCTCAAAATACGGGGGAGCCAATTTAAAACCGAGTTGAGAAGGAATTTCTTCTCCCAGAGGGTTTGAATCTGTGGAATTCTCTGCCCAAGGAAGCAGTTGAGACTAGCGCATTGAATGTATTCAAGTCACAGATGGATAGATTTTTAACCAATAAGGAAATTAAGGGTTACGGGGAGCGGGCGGGTAAGTGGAGCTGAGTCCACGGCCAGATCAGCCATGATCTTGTTAAATGGCGGAGCAGGCTCGAGGGGCTAGATGGCCTACTCCTGTTTCTAATTCTTATGTTCTTATGTTCTTATGGTAATGTACTGACGTGGATAGAGAACTGGTTGGCAGACAGGAAGCAGAGAGTGGGAATAAATGGGTCCTTTTCAGAATGGCAGGCAGTGACTAGTTGGATACCTCAGGGCTCAGTGCTGGGACCCCAGCTATTTACAATATACATCAATGATTTAGACGAAGGAATTGAATGTAATATCTCCAAGTTTGCAGATGACACTAAGCTCGTTGGCAGTGTGAGCTGTGAGGAGGATGCTAAGAGGCTGCAGGATGACTTGGACAAGTTAGGTGAGTGGGCAAATGCATAGCAGATGCATTATAATGTAGATAAATGTGAGGTTATCCACTTTGGTGGCAAAAACAGGAAGGCAGAATATTATCTGAATGGTGACAGATTAGGCAAAGGGGAGGTGCAATGAGACTTGGGTGTCATGGTACATCAGTCATTGAAAGTTGGCATACAGGTACAGCAGGCGGTGAAGAAGGCAAATGGCATGTTGGCCTTCATAGCAAGAGGATTTGAGTATAGGAGCAGGGAGGTCTTACTGCAGTTGTAAAGGGCCTTGGTGAGGCCACACCTGGGATATTGTGTACAGTTTTGGTCTCCTGATCTGAGCAAGGATATTCTTGCTATTGAGGGAGTGCAGCAAAGGTTCACCAGACTGATTCCCGGGATGGCAAGACTGACATATGAAGAAACACTGGATCGATTAGGCTTATATTCACTGGAATTTAGAAGAATGAGAGGGGATCTCATAGAAACATATTAAATTCTGAGGGGATTGGACAGGTTAGATGCAGGAAGAATATTCCCGATGTTGGGGAAGTCCACAACCAGGGGTCACAGTCTAAGGATAAGGGGTAAGCCATTTAGGACCGAGATGAGGAGAAACTTTTTCACCCAGAGAATTGTGCACCTGTGGAATTCTCTAACACAGAAAGTTGTTGAGGCCAGTTCGTTTGATATATTGAAAAGGGAGTTAGATGTGGCCCTTACGGCTAAAGAGATCAAGGGATATGGAGAGAAAGCAGGAATGGGGTACTGAAGTTGCATGATCAGTCATGATCATATTGAATGGCGGTGCAGACTCGAAGGGCTGAATGGCCTGCTCCTGCACCTATTTTCTATGTTTCTATGTTTCTATGTCTCGAACCCGGGGTCACAGTCTCAGGGCGACCATTTAGGACTGAGATGCGAATAAATTTCTTCGCTCAGAGGGTTGTGAATCTTTGAAATTCTTTACCCCAGAGGGCTGTGGAGGCTCAGTCATTGAGAATGTTCAAGGCTGAGATCGATAGACTTTTGGACTCGAGAGGAATCAAGGGATATGGGAAACAGGCGGGAAAGTGGAGTTGGGGTTGAAGAGCAGTCATGATCTGATTGAATGGCACAGCAGGCTCGAGGGGCCATACGGCATAACTCCTGCTCCTATTTCGTCAGTTCTTATGTTCTTATTTTAAATATTTTGTGTTACACCTCAGCTCAAAATCTCCCGCCTTTCACACACTTCCTTCTACCAACATACAAAGTGTCATATATGCAGACTATAGATATACTCTCTG
Source organism: Pristiophorus japonicus (assembly GCF_044704955.1). Classification (NCBI taxonomy): domain Eukaryota; kingdom Metazoa; phylum Chordata; class Chondrichthyes; family Pristiophoridae; genus Pristiophorus; species Pristiophorus japonicus. Next base: position 185,872,269 of record NC_091989.1, read on the forward strand.
TGTAGTCACTGTGTAGTTGCATAAGATGGAGACTTGTTTATCTGATATACTATCAATAAGGTTTACACTGTGTATATACTATGCTGGCACCACTAGAGGGTGTAACTGGTTGAGACCGGGGTTTCCTGCCCTGGTGGCAGGGGCTGTATAAAAGGGTAGCCACCATGCGGCTGCCTCACCCTGGAGTTATGAACAAAGGACCAAGGTCACTATAGTTTGAGTACAACACATTGCCTCGTGGAGTCATTCATAGGTACATTACAGACATAACACAAAGATAGACAGACAGGAAAAGACCTATGGGTCCTTCGAACCTGTCCCACACCGCTGTGATGCTTTGTACATGATGATATATACAAACCCCATCCCACCTGAAAACCATGCGATCTCCCAGGAGAGGCGAAAAAACCCCGGCCAATTAGGGGGGGCTGGGAAATCTGGAAAATTCATATCCAACCCCCTGAGGAGATCAAAATTAGTCCAGGAGATCACTGTCAGAATTCCGCGAAAACATAGACAGCAAAAGCTCATACTTTTGGACTTAAAGTTTTGGAATTTGGTTACTGCAGAAGGACAGACAGCTGAAGTGGGACAGGTCCAAACATGTCCCACAGGAATACACTTCAGGTGGAATGAATCAATGGCAGGAATGGCTGATGGGGAGAGCCCTTTTGTCATGCAATCAGTGAGAGATCAACAAGATTGGTTGGTGCTTAGGACACAAAGGGAAACTACTCGACCACACAGACTCATCGGAGCCTTATTGAGGAAACAGCCAGTAACAAAGGAACAGGCTGTCAGTTGTACTGCCTCAGTTGAACTTTTGGTGCGAGAAGAAGCATTTTTGCAGGTATAAGTATCGGCAGTTTGCAGCCATCTCTCTCTCTCTCTCCCCTCTTCTATGCCTGCTTGCGTCGTTCAACGGACAAGGACTGAGCACTTCGTCGGGGACGGAGAGAAGAAACAACATCTACGAGCAAAGAGAGCCTCACTACCTCGACTGGGAAGCTGACCTTGAGACTGGACTTGAGTACCACAGATTGGTATGGACCCAAAAGATACGCCTCATCGGGAGAAGCAGTGAGTAAGTCAGAGGGATAATTGGTGAGCATTTATCCCAGCCCACACATCTTTAAGACCACCGCATAGTGTGAAAGGGTGTCGTGTGTCCCAACCAAGCTTTAGGCGTTTAGTGGGGAGGTTTTTGCAAGGATCATAAGAGTACACACAATTCTGTTGAACAGATTCCGAGCAGGGGTGATTTAGACGTGGGTACTTCGCGTTAGGGGCCTGTTCAGACGGGCCAGACTGTGTGTTGTACTGTGTTTGTTTGTTTTACACCACCAGAGTGTGATTTACTGGGTGCAGGTGTGTGCTTCAACTTGAATAAGAGCATTGTGATGGTTGAGACCGAAAGATCTGGCTATAACTGTGTATTTCTGTTCACTACTATAATTCCGGTGTCTGGAACTGTTGTAAGCGGGGTGATTTGAAACCACCAAGAGCAAAATCACTTACATCACTCTGGCCTGATTCACATTATACAGTACCTAGCGCTTTTCTGAAGGGTGATGGCTCCCTCTCCCGGAAGGACATTAGTGAACCAGCTGGATTTTTACGACAATCTGACAACTTACATGGTCATTGCTACTGATACCAGCCCCTGGTCACCAGATTGTAATTAATCCAATTTTCAACTTCCCAGTACTGTAACCACTGGTCAACCATGCCTGCCCACAAGTTATCATGATAAAAGGAGGGGGTTTTTGTATGCCTTGGATTTCTACTCTTTAAATGGACCAAAGGTTGGGTCCCAGATCTCACTGAGTGCAACGCATCAGCAGATTTCTTCATAAAACTGTGGCTGGTCTCCAATTGGAGTATTGTGTCCAATTCTGGGCACCACACTTTAGGAAGGACGTGAAGGCTTTAGCGGGAGTGCAGTGGAGTGTTACTAGAATGGCACCAGGAATGAGGGACTCCAGATAAGTGTAGACACTGGAGAAGCTGGGATTGTTCTGCTTAGAGAAGAGAAGGTTAAGGGGAGATTTGATAGTGTTCAAAATCATCATGGGTTTTGATAGAGTAAATAAGGAGAAACAGTTATAAGAATTAGGAGCAAGTGTAGGCCATTCAGACCTTCGAGCCTGCTCCACCATTCAATAAGATCATGGTTGATCTTCTACCTCAACTCCACTTTCCCGCCCGTTCCCATATCCCTTGATTCCCTTAGAGCCCAAAACTCTAGCGATCTCTGACTTGAATATACTCAACGACTGAGTATCCACAGCCCTTTGGGGCAGAGGATTCCAAAGATTCACCACCCTCTGAGTGAAGAACTCCCTCCTCATTTCAGTCCTAAATGGCCAACCCCTTATCATGAGACTGTGACCCCTGGTTCTGGATCCCCTAACTTTGTTTTTCCCAGTGGCAGACGAGTCAGTAACCAGAGGATACGGATTTAAGGTGATTGGCAAAAGAACCAGAGGCAACATGGGGAAACATTTTTTCCCGCAGCGAGTTGTAACTGGAACGCGCTGCCTGAAAGGGACGTGGAAGCAGATTGAGGGGGAGAAAAATGCAGCACTGTGGGGAAAGAGCTGGGGAGAGAGGGAGCGATTGGACAGCTCTTTTTCAAACTGCACCCAACCTCCCTAACCTTGCTCGGCCTGTCTCCAGGTTAACTTTTAAAATAAACTTTCACAAACTATATAATCACAAAGAATCAGAGATGAGTTCAAGGCAATGATATGTTTGAACTGACATTCTGACATCCTTTAAACTGTTGCCTTTACATTGATTGAAAGAAGTCCTGTCCTTTAAATCTAACCAGGTGATGAATATAAGTGTATCTAAGGGTTAAGTCATGGCAGGAGAGCTCGGACACATGTTATGCTCCTCCTGTACTATGTGGGAACTCAGGGACGCTTCCGGTGTCCCTGATGACTACGTGTGCGGGAAGTGTATCCGCCTGCAGCTCCTGACAGACCGCGTTGTGGAACTGGAGCTGCGGGTGGATTCACTCTGGAGCATGCACGATGCTGAGAATGACATGAATAGCACGTTTAGCGAGTTGGTCGTACCGCAGGTAAACGGTCCACAGCCAGATAGGGAATAGGTGACCAACAGGAAGAGCAGTGCAAGGAAGGTAGTGCCGGGGTCCCCTGCGGTCATCCCCGTGCAAAACAGATACACCGCTTTGGGTACTGTTGAGGGGGATGACTCATCAGGGGGGAGCAGCAGCAGCCAAGTTCATGGCACCATGGCTGGCTCTGCAGCACAGGAGGACAGGAAAAAGAGTGGGAGAGCGATAGTGATAGGGGATTCAATTGTAAGGGGAATAGATAGGCGTTTCTGCGGCCGCAACTGAGACTCCAGGATGGTATGTTGCCCCCCCTGGTGCAAGGGTCAAGGATGTCTTGGAGCAGGTGCAGGACATTCTGAAAAGGGAGGGTGAATAGCCAGTTGTCGTGGTACATATAGGTACCAATGACATAGGTAAAAAACAGGATGAGGTCCTACGAGACGAATTTAGGGAGCTGGGAGTTCAATTAAAAAGTAGGACCTCAAAAGTAGTAATCTCAGGATTGCTACCAGTGCCACGTGCTAGTCAGAGTAGGAATCACAGGATAGCTCAGATGAATACGTGGTTTGAGGAGTGGTGCAGAAGGGAGGGATTCAAATTCCTGGGACATTGGAACTGTTCTGGGGGAGGTGGGACCAGTTCAAACCGGACGGTCTGCATCTGGGCAGGATCGGAACCAATGTCCTAGGGGGAGTGTTTGCTAGTGCTGTTGGGGAGGAGTTAAACTAATATGGCGGGGGATGGGAATCTATGCAGGGAGACAGAGGGAACTAGAATGGGGGCAGAAGCAAAAGATAGAAAGGAGAGTAGTAAAAGAGGAGGGCAGAGAAATCCAAGGCAAAAATCAAAAAGGGCCACATTACAGCAAAATTCTAAAGGGGCAAAGTGTGTTAAAAAGACAAGCCTGAAGGCTCTGTGCCTCAATGCAAGGAGTATTCGGAATAAGGTGGATGAATTAACTACACAGAGACATGGCTCCAGGATGACCAAGGCTGGGAACTCAACATCCAAGGGTATTCAGCATTTAGGAAGGATAGACAGAAAGGGAAAGGAGGCGGGGTGGCGTTGCTGGTTAAAGAGGAAATCAATGTAATTGTAAGGAAGGACATCAGCCTGGATGATGTGGAATCGGTATGGGTGGAGCTGCAGAATTCCAAAGGGCAGAAAACGCTAGTGGCAGTTGTGTATAGACCACCAAATAGTAGTAGTGAGGTTGGAGACAGCATCAAACAAGAAATAAGGGATGTGTGCAATAAAGGTACAGCAGTAAACATGGGCGACTTTAATTTACATATAGATTGGGCTAACCTAACAGGTAGCAATGCGGTGGATGAGGATTTCCTGAAGTGTATTAGGGATGGTTTTCTCGACCAATGTGTCGAGGAACCAACCAGGAAGCTGGCCATCCTAGACTGGGTGATGTGTAATGAGAAGGGACTAATTAACAATCTTGTTGTGCGAGGCCCCTTGGGGAAAAGTGACCATAATATGGTAGAATTCCTTATTAAGGTGGAGAGTGACAAAGTTAATTCAGAAACTAGGGTCCTGAACTTAAGGAAAGGTAATTTCGACTGTATGAGATGTGAATTGGCTAGAATAGACTGGCAGAGGATACTTAAAGGGTTGACGGTGGATAGGCAATGGCAAACATTTAAAGATCACATGGATGAACTTCAGCAATTGTACATCCCTGTCTGGAGTAAAAATAAAACTGGGAAGGTGGCTCAACCGTGGCTAACAAGGGAAATTAAGGATAGTGTTAAAGGCAAGGACGAGGCATATAAATTGGCTAGAAAAAGCAACAAACCTGAGGACTGGGAGAAATTTAGAATTCAACAGAGGAGGACTAAGGGTTTACTTAAGAGGGGGAAAATAGAGTATGAGAGGAAGCTTGCAGGGAACATAAAAACTGACTGCAAAAGCTTCTATAATAACGTGAAGAGAAAAAGATTAGTAAAGACAAACGTGGGTCCCTTGCAGTCAGATTCAAGTGAATTTATAATGGGAAACAAAGACTTGGCAGACCAATTGAACCAATTACGTCGGTTCTGTCTTCACAAAAGAAGATACAAATAACCTTCCGAATGTACTAGGGGACAGTGGGTCTAGTGAGAAGGAGGAACTGAAAGATATCCTTATTAGGCGGGAAATTGATGGGATTAAAGGCCGATAAATCCCCGGAGCCTGATAGTCTGCATCACAGAGTACTTAAAGAAGTGGCCCTAGAAATAGTGGATGCATTGGTGATCATTTTCCAACAGTCTATTGACTTTGGATCAGTTCCTATGGACTGGAGGGTAGCTAATGTAACACCACTTTTTAAAAAAGGAGGGAGAGAGAAAACGGGTAATTATAGACCGGTTAGCCTGACATCAGTAGTGGGGAAAATGTTAGAATCAATCATTAAGAATGAAATAGCAGCCCATTTGGAAAGCAGTGACAGGATCGGACCAATTCAGCATGGATTTATGAAAGGGAAATCATGCTTGACGAATCTTCTGGAATTTTTTGAGGATGTAACTCGCAGAGTGGACAAGGGAGAACCAGTGGATGTGGTGTATTTGGACTTTCAAAAGGCTTTTGACAAGGTCCCGCTGTAGAGGATTTTTGCTCTGCCCAATTACGGGGGCCTTTGGTGGCTGTTGGTGTATTGGGCCTCTCTGTCCCTTCTAGGGGACAGAGCTTATGGCTCGCTGACCACTAAACTGGCGGTTTCGAAGCGCCCTAGCATCCCTATCTGGTTCTAACCTCAGAATTTTGGTGGATTATGAGCTTCCACAAGGGGAAACAAAACACTCAGAGACAAGTGGTCCTTGGAACAAAAAAAACGGGTAAGTCCAATTTATTAACCATGGTAAGTTTCCAACAAGGTCAAACTTCATCAAAACGCATAGCTGACAGACACTTATAAATTATGAAAATCTATGGGAATAAACAGACACAACGAAAACCTTACACAATGTATTCAAGCCATTTCTAACACCACCCCCACCCCCTTTTTAGCTGACTGACCTCGGCTGACAGTTGGGAAAAGAAACCCCAGGATAATACTTACGATCCCTTTTGACAGTTTTTCTTTTAGCCTTAGGATGGTTGGTTTACGGGGTAGCCAGAGTGAATGTTGCCTCTCCCAGTTACTTCGGTCTCCAGTTCTTCAGCTGGTTGGCCTCAGAGCGTTGTTCGGTGTGCGGCTCGGCTTCTTGAGACAATGTTGGGCCTCTCGGTAGTTGGGTTGTATATTCTGCACACAAGTCGAGTCCAGGGCCCGTTCGATGCTAGGTTTCCCAGCCAGTAACAGTCCGTCTCCGTTCTCTCCCAGTTTCTGTCTGTCTGTGACTGCTACTGCTCCTCGACTCCTTCTTCTACTGCTCCATCTGCTTCTCTCAGTCTCGGTGATTCCGTAGGTCCTGTATTTGTTCTGGCCTTTTCGCGCCCAAACTCAGTTGGTGGTCCATTGTGTAAGTTTGGGTGGGGAAATAGCTTTGAATATTTAATCAGAAGATGTCACAGGTACAGGTAGATGTGAGGACAGGGGTATTGTTTCAGTGCACATTGGTGCCTCAAAGTCTGCTGGTCTATTGTATCAGTCCTGGGAGTCAATTAGTTTGGGCCTCCCCTTTGATGGGCCATCACCGCAATGATCTCAGGACTATTGTCCACTGTCCCTATTAATTAGGTAGATGATGGTTCACATTCATAATTTGATTAGGGGTGAGTCATATTTTCGAACTGGGCCGGATAGACCCCATTGGTTGAGGATTTCCCCGCTTCAGGCCCGACTCGACCCCTGATTGGCCTGCGAGAATGCACTTTTCCCCCATTGGCCAGTGCCTCTGTCTCGCTTGTGAGCCAGAAGCCACAATGTCTGTATCCGCCCACACGTTTCCCAGCCTGCCTGGTCTGAGGGTTTTACTTGGCCAAAAATGTTCATTTAAAATGTATAGGACGATCCCATATTAGTTTTTTTGTCCTTAAGAAAATGCGACCGTGGATTTTCGAACCTTACAAGAGATTGGTGTGCAAAATCAAAGCACATGGTATTGGGGGTAATGTATTGGCGTGGATAGAGAACTGGTTGGCAGACAAGAAGCAGAGAGTCGGGATAAACGGATCCTTTTCAGAATGGCAGGCAGTGACTAGTGGAGTGCCGCAGGGCTCAGTGCTGGGACCCCAGCTCTTTACAATATACATTAACGATTTGGAAGAAGGAATAGAGTGTAATATCTCCAAGTTTGCGGATGACACTAAACTGGGTAGCGGTGTGAGCTGTGAGGAGGACGCTAAGAGGCTGCAGGGTGACTTGGACAGGCTAGGTGACTGGGCAAATGCATGGCAGATGCAGTATAATGTGAATAAATGTGAAGTTATCCATTTTGGGGGCAAAAACACAAAGGCAGAATATTATCTGAATGGCGGCAGATTAGGAAAAGGGGAGATGCAACAAGACCTGGGTGTCATGGTTCATCAGTCACTGAAAGTGGGCACGCAGGTACAACAGGCGGTGAAGAAGGCAAATGGTATGTTGGCCTTCATAGCTAGGGGATTTGAATATAGGAGCAGGGAGGTCTTAATGCAGTTGTGCAGGGCCTTAGTGAGACCTCACCTGGAATATTGTGTTCAGTTTTGGTCGCCGAGTCTGAGGAAGGACGTTCTTACTATTGAGGGAGTGCAGCGAAGGTTCACCAGACTGATTCCAGGGATGGCGGGACTGACATATGAGGAGAGACTGGATCAACTGGGCCTTTATTCATTGGAGTTTAGAAGGGTGAGAGGGGATCTCATAGCAACATATAAGATTCTGACAGGACTGGACAGGTTAGATGCGGGAAGAATGTTCACGATGTTGGGGAAGTCCAGAACCAGGGGACATAGTCTTAGGATAAGGGGTAGGTCATTTAGGACTGAGATGAGGAGAAACTTCTTCACTCAGAAAGTTGTTGACCTGTGGAATTCCCTGCCGCAGAGAGTTGTTGATGCCAGTTCATTGGATATATTCAAGAGGGAGTTAGGTATGGCCTTTACAATTAAGGGGATCAAGGGGTATGGAGAGAAAGCAGGAAAGGGGTACTGAGGGAATGATCAGCCATGATCTTATTGAATGGCGGTGCAGGCTCAAAGGCCGAATGGCCTACTCCTGCACCTATTTTCTATATTTCTATGTTTCTATAACCTTATCAAGAATTTGGCTCCAGTTCCCTGGCCGACACTTCCTGGGGAGCAGTTCCGTGGCCGCAGGTCGCCATTCCGTGACTTGCCCGAGTAACCACTCTTTGTTTATTGCCGACGTGGGCAACACTGGTGAAGCACACTTTAGTTGTCCATCCGACAGGGGCCTTTTGTGTCAGCTGTGGCTCAGTGGGCAGCACTCTCGCCTGCAAGTCAGAAGGCTGCAAGTTCAAGTCCTGCTCCAGAGACTTGAACACAAAAAACCAGGCTGATATTCCCAGTGCAGTGCTGAGGGAGCGCTGCACTGTAGGAGGTAACGTCGTTCAGGTGAGATGTTAAATCAAGGCCCCGTCTGCTCTCTCAGGCAGATGTAAAACATCCCATGGCACTCTTTTGAAGAAGATTAGGGGAGTTCTCCCCGGTGTCCTGGCCAATAATTATCCTTAAATCAACATCGTTAAAAAGAATTAAACAAATTATCTGGTCATTATCACGTTGATGTTTGTGGGAGCTTGCTGTGCGCAAATTGGCTGCAGCGTTTCCTCCATTACAACAGTGACTACACTCCAAATGTACATCATTGGTTGTAAAGCACTTTGGGATGTCCGGTGGTCGTGAAAGGTGCTATAGAAATGCAAGTCTTGCTTTAAGAGGGGAATTTTAACCCCCAGAAATGGGTGGGTTCTTAGTCAGGTGGGATGTAAAAAGTTCAAAAATCTCAAACCCAAAACCACCCCGCTTCGAACCCGCCTACTTTTAACGGAGACAACCAACCCACTCCAAGGAGGCTCAGTTAAATATTCTAATGAAGCAGATAAATATTCTAATGAAGCATTGAAGTGAATAAGTTACATGTTGTGACGGAACGCAGTATACATCTGTGAAGAAGGATTGTGAGATGCTGTTCTATAGTATAGTTTAATATAGATTTTAAGTCTGCCGCTGCTCACCTATCTGCCGTCAGATATATGTAGCAACATAAGGCTTTATTCTGAGAGGGCTGTGGGGATCTGGAACTCGCTGCCTGGAAGAGTGGTGGATGCAGAAATCCTCACCACATTTGAGAGATGGTTGAATGGGCACTTAAAGTGCAGTAACCTGCAGAGCTACGGACCTAGAGCTGGCAATTGGAATTAGACTGGATAACCTCTTGTTGGCCGGCGCAACTATGATGGTAAGTACTGCAGGGAATCGAATACGGCCAGGGTGATCTCCTGGACTAGTTTTGATTGCCTGGATGGGTCGGAGAGGAATGTTTCCAGATTTTTTCTCCCTAAATTGGCCTGGGTTTTTATGTGGTTTTTGCCTCTCCCAGGAGATCACATGGCTCCGGTTGGGGTGGAGTGTAGAATGTTTCAGTGTAAGGGATGTCATTGAAACATAAAAAAATAGGTGCAGGAGTAGGCCATTCGGCCCTTCGAGCCTGCACCACCATTCAATAAGATCATGGCTGATCATCCCCTCAGTACCCCTTTCCTGCTTTCTCTCCATATCCCTTGATCCCTTTAGCCATAAGGGCCACATCTAACTCCCGTTGCAGTTGCGTAGGGCGGACTGGTTGAGCTGGATGCTCTTTACCTTTCCACCATTATTCATAAGTTTATATGTAACCTTCAGGGCTAATGACCGATGGCCATGCAGCTCTTTGTCAGCCGGTGCGGACATGATGGGCCGAAATGGCCTCCTTCTGCGCTGTAAATCTCTATCTTTCTTCTATGTTCTATCTACGAGAGCCACATTGGAAGGAGTTGCCTCGACAATAATTGGAGCTCGTGATCCTCATGCACAGGTTACAAAGACGCAAACTCCACGATTCCGACAGATCTTCCTGTAGCTCCCGACAGCTTCCATTGAATGCACAGCGGCAAACTCAGGCCTGGAACCTCCGACAGACCCAGGCTGGGCACAGCAGCATTCAAGGGGGCCAACATTGGAGAGCTCTCCACTCGAGGTCTCCGAGTGCCGTTAGAATTAACCACAACTTGTATTTATATAGCGCCTTTGAAGTAGGATAATGTCCCAAGGTGCTTCACAGGAGCGTTACCAAACAAAATGTGACCCCGAGCCACATCAGGAGGTATTGCGACAGGTGAGGTAGGTTCAAGGGATGAATAGGTTGAAGGAATGCAAAATTCACAAGAAACTCCCCCTGTGTTTGGGCTCATTCGAAAGGAATATTAATTTGGGATTATCTACCGAAAAGTTTGGAACTCTAAAGTGCTTGTGGAAGAAACTACAAACTTTAATAGAATTATGAACTTTTACAAGACACATTCACGCCTGCGGGCGGACCTAGGGAACAAAAGAAGCCCACTTGATTATTGGAACTGTCTGGGTGTGAGGACTGAGTTAAACTGTCTGGAAGAATGAGTATTTGAAGATCCTTCTCCACAAGAGACATTACCATCACAAAATCACCCAGAGGTAGCTACCCATCAACATGGGTCTGGACAAACAATTTCAGCATATACATCACAAAGAAGCCCAATCCAGCCTATATGCAAAAGACTAAGCACAAAAAGACATTGCAATTACCAAACTAATATTTCCATCAGGAAACAGTTTTCGAACATCAACCCACCCAGGACATATCAACTTTAACGAGCCCGACAAAATATTACAAAGAAGAACCAAGCCCGCCAAAATTATACAAAGGATTGTGAACAGATTTGGCGGCAAGATTAGAACCACTGAAATCGTATACCTGGCCACTGTTTTCAAAAGAGGTTAGAGAGGGAGAGAGTTGGTTGCTACCACCTCATCAAGACAAGGAGAGAAACCAATGCGACAGTTATAAGCTAACTTCTCCAGCCTCGAAGTCTTGAAGTCTTGAAGTCCTGAAGGAAGGAAGAACATCACCATCTACCATTAACTATCAAAAGGATTGGTAAGCATAAGTCCCTGCCGCCCTGGAGTCTAAACTAGCTAGAATTAGGTATTGGGAGGTGGGAGGTATAATTTTACTGCAACCCTCGTTGAATGTGTAGTGTATGGTACTTTATTAGAGTGATTATAAGTTTGACGTTGTACCTTTCCTTGTATTGTCCTTTATTAGAGTGATTGTAAGTTTGGCCGTGTATTTTCTTACGAGAGTGATAAGCCTGTATTACCTTGACTGTAATAAAACCAAAGTTCTTTGCATAAAATCCAGAGTACAGAACCCAAGGGAGTGGGAGCGATTCGAAACCGCTCAAGTTGGTCAGAAGGGGACCTGACCCCCTGCCCCCTTACAAGGTAAAGCCAGGTAGAGAGGCGGCGAGGTTTAGGCAGGGAGTTCCAGAGCTTTGGGCCCAGCCAACAGAAGGCACGGCCGCCAATGGTTGAGCGATTATAATCGGGGATGCACAAGAGGGCAGGATTGGAGGAGCGCAGACATCTCGGGGGGGTTATGGGGCTGGAGGAGATTACAGAGATAAGGAGGGGCGAGACCATGGAGGGATTTGTAAACAAGGATGAGAACTTTGAAACTGGTGCATTGCCAGACCAGGAACCAGCACAGGGGTGATGGATGAGCAGGACGGTGGGAGTTAGGACACGGGCTGCCCGGTTTTGGATGGGATCAAACCGATGGATATTTGGTACGATCCTCATTCACCCAGTGAGCGGCAAGGAGCTAATCCTGACACAACCCGCCAGACTCGGCAACCGAAAACCGGGCCAGAGTTACCGGCGGGGGGTGGGGGGGGGCGGTGGTCAGGAGGGGGTCACCATCACGTAGGGTAGGGGACCCCTGGAGGTGGGCAGTGCCTCAGATTATGTTTGTGGGTCCTGGAGGTGCCCTCCTGCTCCTCAAAACATCCGACACCTGCCTTTCCCGGGGCCTGTCTTCTCTCCCATCGCTCGTGGAACTGAGCACAGCACAGGCTCTGACCAGCACTGGCCTAAGATGGCGCTCGGAGCCCCTTTCACGTCGCAGGGTATCAATTTCCATATTAAAAGGGAGGGCAAAGGCTGTAGGTGAGACAGGCAAGCACTTCGGATACCCAGAGATAGGCCCTCTCTTTCAAAATGGTGGCGGCCTCGTCGCCGGTGGTAACGGGGGTGGTGAGGCTTTCTCAGGCCATTACCGCCCCATTAACACAAGGGGAAAGGAGTCAAGGAGACCCCAATGTCCTTGGTTTGTACCAGCAGCAGTAACCTAATCGTAAGCGACCAAATACAGAATAAATACAGAAAAGAGAATTCTTCGGGACACTGCGTTGGTGACAATGGGCAGGGGCGGGGGGGGAAGGGGACTGTCCAGCCTAATTTTGAGAACCTATGGGCTACAGTAACGCTCGCCCCTCCCCCACACAACAGCAACTTGCATTTATATAACCCCTTTAACGGAGTAAAACATCCCACGGCGCTTCACATGAGCGCGATCAAATAAAACTTGACATCGAGCCAGAGAAGGAGCTATTAGAACAGGTGACCAAAAGCTTGGGTCAAAGAGGTAGGGCTATAGACTGATCGCCGAGAGCATGCAGAAACCAAGCGCAGGCAGCGGAAGGAGCGTGCGGCAAACCAGACTCCCCACCCACCCTTTCCCTCAACCACTGTCTGTCCCACCTGTGACAGAGACTGTAATTCCCGTATTGGACTGTTCAGTCACCTGAGAACTCACTTTTAGAGTGGAAGCAAGTCTTCCTCGATTTTGAGGGACTGCCTTTGATGATAGAATCAAAGGAGATTACGGCACAGAACGAGGCCATTCAGCCCATCCTGTCAGTGCCGGGAAGTTTTTCAGGAGCGTCTTAAAGGAGGAGAGAGAGGCAGAGAGGTGGTGATGTTTGGCAGGGGAAGTTGCAGAGCTCCACACATTTCTCTGTACCAGAATTCGCACGTTACTGGTTTAGCAGCAGTTTAAGAATCCAATCCATCTTTCTAACACCATCCTGTACCGAGTGTGTCCTGCATTTTGAATGTGTTGAGGTTGATGAGTTTATTATTGTGTATAGGACGAGAGCAGACTTCTGACGGCCACGTGAAGAGATTCTAGCTCCCTGTCGGTAATCACTATTCCTTTTACACTCCCAGCTGGTTTTCTTTTAAGGGAGATGGATGTCGATGAAACCAATAGCTGCAATTTCAAGGTCCATTTTCCCTGAACCACTTTACCTTTACCCTCACCTCTAATCTCCATTGTTTTTCAGTCACACTCAGAGCAGGCCCCTTGGCTTTGTCTGCACTGCACTGGGTCACGCCTGTTTATCATTGACGGTAAATAAAGAGGAGAGATGCAGCAGCTGACATAGGCTGAGAAACACAAAGGGCGGCTCTGCTCTGTCATCACACGCGGGATATCATCATCATAGGCAGTCCCTAGGAATCGAGGAAGACTTGCTTCCACTCTAAACATGAGTCCTTAGGTGACTGAACAGTCCAATACGAGAACCACAGTCCCTGTCACAGGTGGGACAGATAGTCGTTGAAGGCGAAGGACGATGGGACAGGTTTGCCGCACGCTCTTTCCGCTTCCTGCGCTTGATTTCTGCATGCTCTCGGCGTTGAAACTCGAGGTGCTCAGCGCCCTCCCGGATGCACTTCCTCCACTTAGGGCAGTCTTTGGCCACGGACTCCCAGGTGTCAGTGGGGATGTTGCACTGTGGTAATACCCGCCTTCCTGTATGGCTCAGACACATGGACCATGTACAGTAGACGCCTCAAGTTGCTGGAGAAATGCCACCAACGATGCCTCCGCAAGATCCTGCAAATCCCCTGGGAGGACAGACGTACCAGCATTAGCGTCCTCGACCAGGCCAACACCCCCAGCATTGAAGCAGCGACCACACTTGATCAGCTCCGCTGGGCGGGCCACATAGTCCGCATGCCAGACACGAGGCTCCCAAAGCAAGCGCTCTGACAGCACACACGGGATAAAGGGGAGCGGGGTGAGCTCGTTGCTGCCTCTGCAAAAATATTGGTGCGCGGATGACGAACAACTTTATTTCATGGCTGCTTTGAAGTCAGGAGTCATTACCCCAGCATCTGATGATTTTATCCAACACTGACTTTGCAATCCTGCTCCAAGTGTGGTGAGGGAATATTCTTGGAGCGAGACGGAGCATGTGGGGGTGGGTGAGTGCCGGGGGGGGCGCTGGTTGGATGGAGGGAGTGTAGGACCTGCTCCTAGACACATTAGCGAGATGGACACCCAGCTCGCGGCAGGCAGACAGATGGATCCGCAGCCCGTAGCAGGGAGCAGGGGATTTAATTCCAACACAGAGCTCTGTTAACACAGCCTGAGCTGGCAATCAATCAACCCTCCAGACCTTACTGGGTAGGGGTTTGTTTATCGGGGAATGGAGAGCAACCTCAGCTCGTAAATGTTCAACTGGGGACTTCCCTAGGCAGAGTGAGGCGTCCGTGTGGTGCTGCAACCCCGGGGGGCACCGGTGGGGGGGGGCGGGGGGAAGGGGGAGGGGTGGGGGGGTTGGGAACACCGGGAGCTTTGTGAATCCTGATTGGCGAGGCCACTGAAAGTGAAATAAAAGAAAACGAACAAACTTTAATTTATATAGCACCTTTCACAACCTCAGGATATCCCAAAGCCAATGGTGTGCAGTCACTGTTGTAATGTACACAGCAAGCTCCCACAACAGCAATGCGACAATGACCAGATAATCTGTTTTTATTATGTTGATTGAGGGATAAATATTGGCCCCAGACACAGCTCCCCAGTGATATTAAACAGTACACCAGGGATAACTCCACTGCTCTTCTTCACAATAGTGCCTTGGGATCTTTTACATTCACCTGAGAGAGCAGATGGGGCCTTAGTTTAACATCTCATCTGCCTAGATTTATGTGTTCAAGATCCTGGAGTGGGACTGTGAACCCACTACCTTCTGACTCAGAAGCGAGGGTGCTACCCATTGAGCCACAGCTGACATCTTGCCACGGAGCCTGTTCAGCCCCCAGGGATAACTCCCCTGTTCTTCTTCGCAATTTTGCCCGTTCATCTGAGAGGGCAGACACGGCCTCGGTTAAATGTCCCGTCTGTGATGGGGCGTGAGAGTTGGCGTCAGAGCCTCACGGCTGGAATGGGGGGGGGCGACGGGGGTGGGGAGGGAAATGAGACAAAATTTCTACTTTGGATCATGAACCAGCGTCTCTTTCTGAATGTGCGTGCGTGAGGATATCGAGCGAGCACTGGCAGGGTAACATCCCGCAGTCACACATCCCCAGGTCGTGCCTTGAGGAAGGAGGAGAGTGGGATTAGGCTGGGTAGCTCTTTGTCGGCCAGCAGGGTCACGATGGGCCGAATGGCCTCCTTGTGTGCAGTAAATGTCTCTGATTCTACGATTCTATGATTCTTGGAACAATTCAAAAAAGGAGAGCCATTGCTTTTCCTTTTAAAGCGACATTTCAACAAAAACAACAACATGAATTTATACAGCGCCGCCCATACAGTAAAACACCCCGAGGTGCTTCACAGGAGCAATTATCAAACACAATGTGATCCCGAGCCACACATGCCGAGATTAGCACAGGTCAGGTATGTTTTAAGAAGCATCTTAAAGGAGGACTCATAGAATCATAGAACAGTGCGGCACAGAACGAGGCCATTCGGCCCATCGATTCTGCCCCGGCTCTTTCGAAGAGCAACTCAGTCAGTCCCACTCCCCCTGTTCTTTCCCCATATCCCTGCAATTGTTTCTCCTTCAAGTATTCATCCAATTCCCTTTCGAAAGCTACTATTGAATCTGCTTCCACCGCCCTATCCAGATCACAACAACTCGCTGCGTAAAATAATTCTCCTCATGTCACCTCAGCTCTTTTGCCAGAGAAGTATTGTAGAATCATAGAATGGTTACAGCACAGAAGGAGGCCGTTCGGCCCGTCGAGCCCGTGCCGGCTCTCTGCAAGAGCACCTCGGCTGGACCCACTCCCCCGCCGTAGCGCTGCAACATTTTTTCTTTCAGGTACTTATCCAACTCACTCGTGAAAGCAGTGATCGAGTCTGCCTCCACCGATCTCCAGAGCCGAATCACTCGCTGCGTAAATACGTTTCCCTTATGTCACTTTTGGTTCTTTTGCCAATCACCTCTGGTTCTCGACCCTTCCGCCAATGGGAACAGTTTCTCTCTATCTACTCTCTCCAGACCCCTCATGGTTTTGAACACCTCGATCAAATCTCCTCTCGACCTTCTCTGCTCCAAGGACAACAAGCTCTAAGGTTGGGAGGCCGAGAGGTTGAGGAAGGGAATTCCCCAGCTTAGTGCCGGCTGCCGATGGTGGGGCAATGAAAATGGGGGATGCACGAGAGGGCAGAATTGGCAGAGCGCCGAGATCTCAACATTGGCCTTTATTGCAAAGGGGATGGAGTATAAAAGCAGGGAAGTCTTGCTACAGGTGAGGCCACACCTGGAATATTGTGTGCAGTTTTGGTTTCCATATTTACGAAAGGATATACTTGCTTTGGAGGCAGTTCAAAGCAAGGTTCACTAGGTTGATTCCGGGGATGAGGGGGTTGACTTATGAGCAAAGGTTGAGTAGGTTGGGTCTCTCCCCGTAACCCTTTTAACCAATAAAGGAATTGAGGGTTATGGGGAGCGGGCGGGTAAGCGGAGCTGAGTCCACGGCCAGATCACCCATGATCTTGTTGAATGGCGGAGCAGGCTCGAGGGGCTAGATGGCCTACTCCTGTTCCTAATTCTTATGTTCTTATGTTCTCTACTCATTGGAGTTCAGAAGAATGAGAAGTGATCTTATCGAAAGGTATAAGATTATGATGGGGCTTGACAAGTTGGATGCAGAGAGGATGTTTCCACTGATGGGTGGGACTAGAGCTAGAGGGCATGATCTTAGAATAAGGGGCTGCCCATTTAAAACAGAGATGAGGAGAAATTTCTTCTTTCAGAGGGTTGTAAATCTGTGGAATTCGCTGCCTCAGAGAGCTGTGGAAGCTGGGACATTGAATAAATTTAAGACAGAGATAGATCCTAAACAATAAGGAGATAAGGGGTTATGGAGAGCGGGCAGGGAAGTGGAGCTGAGTCCATGATAGGATCAGCCATGATCTTATTGAATGGCGGAGCAGGCTCGAGGGGCCTTATGGCCTACTCCTGCTCCTATTTCTTATGTTCTTATTATCAGCACCAAGTGAATTAATATCACTGTCAATAAAAGGATGTGTGTGGCATTGTGCAAGTTAACTCAGTCTCATTGCACTGTCACACAGTGTGCGATATCTATTAGCTCCTTTGTGGAAGGAGGTGAAGCCACACAAAGCAGAAAGCTGGGAACATGTGCGTGTGCCTTGGGGTGAAGTCTCGGCACTGACTGGATTGCTATCAGCGATCTCACACGGAAGCTGCAGAATGTTTTGTCAGTTGAATTTCAATGCAGTGTTGAGCTGTGTGTTTTTCTAAGGCAGGGTATATCAATCACCACTTCGCGTTTTGCCTTTCTCAACCAGCATCGATGTGAAGTTGCGTAGAATTCCAGAGCTGGATTTTAGGCTTTTGGGTTTTCGGCGGGAAAACGGAGGTGGGGCGGGGAGGTTACCAGCCAGGAATAGTTTGCGCTTTGGTCAGGAAGTTTGGGCATCTAAGCCCTGCGTCAGGGGGCACAGCACGAAGGGAGGCGTTGGACACTGTTCATGGCGCAAGGATGGGAAACTCGCGAACTGAAGTGCCGGGCCGTGTGCGCTCCGAGAGAATCCTGGGGGGGAGGTGGGGGTGGCAGGGGGCGGGGAGAGGGGTAGGGGAGGGGGAGGGGCTTGGAGTGACCTTAAAATACATAGAAACATCCCCGAAACATCGCCCGTGCCACCACAACACAAATCACACAAACACTCGCTGACCTTCGGAGTACTTTACCTCACTCACCGCTGGCTATGCCGGACCGCACTGATTTCCCAGGGGGCATTGCGGGTGCACTTCCGGGCTGACGGATCGAGCAAAAGTCCAAACTCCCGCCGGCGTCGCACCGAGAGGCGTGGCACGCCCGGCGCAGCTCTTCCCGGCGGTGCTGCTCAGCGCCGCCGCAAAACGGGACCGGAGGATCACGGCGGGGCGCTGGAGACCTGAACGCCGCCTTTCACACCGCTCCGGGGCGTAACCCCGAGCGCAAAGGACCTGGAAATCCAGCCATCGGAGTCTGCAGCATAGAAACAGGTGAAGGAATGCAAAATTCACAAGAAACCCCCTCCTGTGTTTGGGCTCATTCGAAAGGAAATTTAATTTGGGACTATCTACCGAAAAGTTTGGAACTCTAAAGTGTTTATGGAAAAAACTAAGAACTTTAATAGACTTTTGGATTTTAAAAGACAAACTCAAGGCTGTGGGCGGACCTACGGAAATAGCGAGAGAGAGAGTCTAATTAAGTAAAGCTGGGTGTGAGAACTGAGTTAACCTGTCTAGAAGAATGAGTATTCGAAAATCCTTCCCCCACAAGAGACATTAACATCACAAAATCACTAGGAGGTAGCTACCCATCAACATGGGTCTGGACAAACATTTCAGCATATACATCACAAAGAGGCCCAATCCAGCCTGTATGCGAAAGACTAAGCACAAAAGGGCATTGCAATTACCAAACTAATATTTCCATCAGGAAACAGTTTTCGAAGATCAACCCACCCAGGACATATCAACTTTTAACGAGCCCGACAAATTATTACAAAGAAGAACCAAGCCCGCCAAAATTATACAAAGAGTTTTGAACAGATTTGGTGGCAAGATTAGAACACTGAAATCGTATAACTGACCCCTGTTTTCAACAGAGGTTAGGGGTGGTTGCTAGGTAGCTACAAGGCTGCTACCACCTCAGATGACACTTTGACTGACAGACTAGTACCACACTACGCTGTGTCATCATGACAAGGAGATAAACCAACGCGACAGTTGTAAACTAACTTCTCCAGCCCCAAAGTCCTGAAGTCCTGAAGGAAGGAAGAACATCACCATCGCAGCAGCGACTGACCACAGCCAACGTGGTATCAAGGGAAACACAACCGCAATCTATCATTAACTATCAAAAGGATTGGTAAGCATAAGTCCCTGCCTGCCCTGGAGTCTAACCTAGCTAGAATTAGGTACTGGGAGGTGGAAGTTATAATTTACTGTAACCCCATTGGATTTAGGAAATCAAAAAGTTGGTCCATTTAATGATTCTCGGTGGATCTTTAGCGAAAGTTCATAGTGCAGGAAAGCGCCAAGATTGAAAAAGGTAAGTGTCATGTATCCTACATGGTTACTGCTTGTACTATTACAAGGTGTGCCACCAAAGGGCACCGCAGTGGGAGACTTGCAAGTTACCTGTACAGGTGTGCTCGGCCTAGTATAAAAAGCAGGTCACCAGGTGTGATCCTCACTGTGGAGTTATCAATATAGGACAAAGGTCACTGCAGTTCAAGTACAACACATTGTCTCGTGGAGTCATTATCGGAGCATTTAAAGACATAACAGTAAGAGCTTAGATGAGGAACATCAAGAAGGTTAAGTGACACCAAACTTGGATTTTTAAAAGCCTTTTCTATTGTGGGAAGAATGACCACTCAGTAAAGTCTGTTTATGTTCCAATGTTCCAGTGAAGCTCAACGTAAGCTCGAGGAACAGCACCTCATCTTTCGTTTAGGCCCTTTACAGCCTTCTGGACTCAACATCGAGTTCAACAATTTCAGACTGAAATCCCCGCCCCTATTTTTATTTATTTTTCTTCTTTTTTTCTGTTTTTTTCTCTCTTTCCCACGGCAGTTCTTGATTATTTCTCCATTCACGCCCTATCTAGACTCATCTTTTGTTTCTTAACTCGCCCCATCATCCCTTTTGTCTCTTAATCTCTCCTGCCTTCCACCCTGTCACAGACCTTCCCTTTAGTTCTCACCTCCCCTCCCCCCTTTCCCTGTCCCTGCACTTGCTTAGAAACCTGTTGCATCTCTAACTTTTCCCAGTTCTGACGAAGGGTCACCGACCCAAAACGTTAACTTTGTTTCTCTCTCCACAGATGCTGCCTGACCTGCTGAAGTTTCCTGCAGTTTCTATTTCTATTTTAGATTTCCAGCATCCGCAGTGTTTTGCTTTTGACTCAATAAAGTCTTCTCGACACTGGTTTATGCAGTTAGTGGCAAGTGGCCTGATTTCCAGTTACACATCAGATATTTTCAGAGCTATGAGCATCTTTATTCAACCATGAAGAAAAATTAACCTCCAATCTAGACGATAATGACTTTCCCGAAATGCTTGTGCCTTTTCGAGTGTTTGATTAGCAAGTCAGCAATTCCTGTTTAAAGATTGAAACAGCTATCTTGATGTTGGGCTTTATCACCGTATTATCAGGGAGCGACCTGGTGAGTCAGCAGTAACTCCCCATACAAACACAGCATTAAATACGCTGCAAAAACCAACCCTGCAATTGTGATAAGTTCCCTATGTCTAGTTGTCATCTCCGATGGTGCGGCCGTGATCGGACAGACCTCCATCACAGCGCGAATATCAATTAACGTTGCCAACTCTGGGTGGACGAATTTCTGGAGGTTTCAGAGTATGACCTCTCACCTCCAACTCCACGCACGGTCAAGCAGCCTTTTTTAACCCCATCCCCAATATTTTTACAAGTAAGAAATGAAAGTGTTCAAAGGGAATGAGAAAAGCAAGCCATTTACTTTAACGCCCCGATGATTTTTCTCCCGGGCGTTGCTTACAGCAGTGTCCCTTTAATTCCTGGAGACTCCAGGACAATCCTGGAGGGTTGGCAACCCTAACCTCAATAGCTCATCACTTTCTTGGTATGAATTTCTTCGTATCGCTTCGTCGCTTTTTAGAGCTCTCTCTACTGGATTTCCCCCTTTTGCTTGTAGTTGTGTAAGCATTTTCTTTGAGCTTGATAATGTCTGCTGTAAAGTGTATTGGGACATCCTGAGGTCATGCAATGGGCTATAGAAATGCATGCCTTTCTTCCTTCCTTCATCCTTCCTTCCTTCCTTCTTGTCTTTCTTTCCTACTTTCTTTCCTTCGTTCTGTCTTTCTTTCTTTCCTTCTTTCTTGTCCTCATTTTGTTGACCAATATTTCTTAATTGCACAAGTACAGCTTTTGCCTTTTAAGAGTTTTATATTCTACCAACAAGTTCCCACTGAATACGTCCCACTGTTTTGCCTTTAACCACAGCTGTCCTTGTGGTGTGAAATAGGGAATTGTGGGGTTAAGTAGGGAATTAGTTAAAGTTAAAGAGAGGGAAGATAGATTATGAAAGTAAACTAGCAAGAAATATAAAAACAGATAGCGAGGGCGGGGGAGTGGACGAGTTGAATTGCTGTTGCAGAGAGCCAGCACGGGCTCGACGGGCCGAAAGGCCTCCTTCTGTGCTGTAACCATTCTCTGATTCTAGATAATTGAAAACAAGGGCATACAATGTGGCCAAAACTAGTGGGAGGCCAGAGGATTGGGAAACTTTTAAAAGCCAGCAAAGAACAACTAAAAAAATGATAAAGAGATGGAAGATAGATTGTGAAAGTAAACTAGCATGAAATATAAAAACAGATAGCAAGAGTTTCTACAGGTATATAAAAAGGAAAAGAGTGGCTAAAGTAAATGTTGGTCCCCTAGAGGATGAGACTGGGGAATTAATAATGGAGAACAGGGAAATGGCAGAGACATTGAACACATATTTTGTATTGGTCTTCATGGTAGTAGACACTAAAAACATCCCAATGGTGGGTAATCAAGGGGCTATAGGTAGGGAGGAACTTAAAACAATCACTATCACTAATGAAGTAGTACTCTGTAAAATAATGGGACTAAAGGTGGACAAATCCCCTGGACCTGATGGCTTACATCCTAGGGTCTTAAAAGAGGTGGCTGCAGAGATAGTGGATGCATTGGTTGTAATCTACCAAAATTCCCTGGATTCTGGGGCGGTCCCAGCAGATTAGAAAACCGCAAATGTAACGCCCCTATTTTAAAAAGCAGGCAGACATAAAGCAGGAAACTATAGACCGGTTAGCCTAACATCTGTCATTGGGAAAATGTTGGAGTCCATTATTAAGGAAGCAGTACCAGGACATTTGGAAAAGCATAATTCAATCAAGCAGAGTCAGCATGGTTTTATGAAAGGGAAATCATGTTTGACAAATTTTCTGGAGTTCTTTGAGGATGTAACGAACAGGGTGGATAAGGGGGAACCAGTGAATGTGGTGCATTTGGCATCCAGAAGGCATTCGATAAGGTGCCACATAAAAGGTTACTGCACAAGATAAAAGCTCACGGTGTTGGGGGTAATATATTAACATGGATAGAGGATTGGCTAACTAACAGAAAACAGAGAGTCGGGATAAATCAGTCATTTTTCGGTGGGCAAACAGTAGCTAGAGGGGTGCCACAGGGATCGGTGCTGGGGCCTCAACTATTTACAATCTATATTGGATGAAGGGACTGAGTGTAATGTAGCTAAGTTTGCTGATGATACAATGATGGGTGGGAAAGCAGGTTTTGTGGAGAAGACAAAAAATCTGCAAAGGGATATAGACAGGCTAAGTGAGTGGGCAAACATTTGGCAGATGGAGTATAATGTGGGAAAGTGTGAAGTTATCCACTTTGGCAGAAAAAATAAAAAAGCAAATTATTATTTAAATGGAGAAAAATTGCAAAATGCTGCAGTACAGAGGGACCTGGGGGTCCTTGTGCATGAAACACAAAACGTTAGTATGCAGGTACAGCAAATAATCAGAAAGGCAAATGGAATGTTGGCCTTTATTGCAAGGGGAATAGAGTATAAAAGCAGAGTAGTCCTGCTACAACTGTATAGGGTATTGGTGAGGCCACACCTGGAGTACTGCGTATAGTTTTGGTCTCCTTATTTAAGGAAGGATATACTTGCATTGGAGGCAGTTCAAAGAAGGTTCACTAGGTTGATTCCGGAGATGAGGGGGTTGACTGATGAAGAAAGGTTGAGTAGGTTGGGCCTATACTCATTGGAGTTCAGAAGAATGAGAGATGTCTTCTTGAAACATATAAGACAATGAGGGGGCTTGACAAGGTAGGTGCAGAGAGGATGTTTCCACTTGTGGGGGAAACTAGAACTAGGGGGCATAGTTTCAGAATAAGGGGCCGCCCATTTAGAACTGAGATGAGAAGGAATTCTTTCAGAGGGTTGTAAATCTGTGGAATTCTCTGCCCCAGCGAGCTGTGGAGGCTGGGTCATTGAATATATTTAAGGCAGAGATAGATAAGGGAGTCAAGGGTTATGGGGAGCGGGCGGGGAAGTGGAGTTGAGGCCATGATCAGATCAGCCGTGATCTTATTGAACGGTGGAGCAGGCTCGAGGGGCCAAATGGCCTACTCCTGCTCCTATTTCTTGTGTTCTTATGTTCTTATTAATGGCAGGATTTTGACCAGAGACAATGAAGAAATGTTGGTATATATCCAAGTCCAGATGGTGTGTGTCTTGGAGGGGAATTTGAAGGTGATGGAGTTCCAGTGATCTTGGTGATAGAGGTCATGCGGTTGGGTGGTGGAGGGGGGGGTGGGTGCTGTTCCAGAAATCGCAGTGAGTTGCTGCCTGTATCTGCAGATTGCACAAACTGCACTTCAGCCCCGATCAGCTGGTTAACGTAGGGAATGGATATTGTACCCAGAGGCAGGGACTGTCAGGGTGTGTCAGGGACTGTCAGATTGTTAGGGACTGTCAGGGGATGTCAGGGACAGTGAGGGTGTGTCAGGGTGTCAGGGGGTGTCAGGGGGTGTCAGGGTGTCAGGGTGTCAGGGTGTTATTGTGTCAGGGGGTGTCAGGGGGTATCATTGTGTCAGGGGGTGTCAGGGTGTCAGGGGGCCAGGGGGTGTCAGGGTGTCAGGGTGTCAGAGTGTCAGGGTGTCATTGTGTCAGGGGATGTCAGGGTGTCAGGGGGTGTCAGGGTGTCAGGGGGTGTCAGGGTGTCAGGGTGTCAGGGGGTGTCAGGGTGTCAGGGTGTCAGGGTGTCAGGGGTTGTCAGGGTGTCAGGAGGTGTCAGGATCTCAGGGGGTGTCAGGGTGTCAGAGTGTCAGGGGGTCAGGGGATGTCAGGGTGTCAGGGGATGTCAGGGTGTCAGGAGGTGTCAGGATGTCAGGGTATGTCAGTGACTGTCAGAGTGTCAGGGATTGTTCTGGATGGTGTCGACACGCATCTGCGGATGCTCCCATCCAGGCGATCGGTGAGAATTCCATCACACTCCTGACTTGAATCTTGTAGACGGAGGAGAGACTTTGAGGGATCAGGAGGTCAGTCGCATGTCACAGAGCGCCCAGCCATTGAGCCACTCCTGAGGCCATGGTGTCGATACGACTAATGAGCTTCTGGCCATTCAGGAGAGCCGCACTGATGATCAGCAAATCAGAAAATGGACGGCTGGAGAATGGAGGCAGAATACAGATGGACAATATGTCCAAATTCAGGATCACCTTTGGAGACCTAGATATCAGGAACAATGTTTCCCCCAAAGAGTCGTGGATTTCTGAAACAAATCCAGCAATTGCAATCAATAGTTTGTTGAACCATCCTATCCTGAAGGAGATGGATAAATATCCATTTGGGAATGGAGGTGAACATCACAGAGAGATAAAAAAAGAAAGACTTCACATTTTTACAGCAACTTTCATCACCTTTGGACGTCCCAAAGCACTTTACAGCCAATGAAGTACTACTTTGGAGTGTAGTCACTGTTGTAATGTAGGAAACGCAGCAGCCAATTTGCACTCAGCAAGCTCCCTCAAGCAGCAATGTGGTAACCCTTTTTTTAAAGATGTTGATTGAGGAATGAATATTGGCCGGGACACCAGGGATAACTCCGCTGCTCTTCCTCAAAATAGTGCCATGGGATCTTTTACATCCACCCACGAGGGCAGGCTTGGCCTCGGTGTAACGTCTCATCCAAAAAACAGCACCTCCGACAATGCAGCACTCCACTGGAGTGTCTGCCGAGATTTTTGTGCTTCAGTCTCTTGCCGTGGGAATTGAACCCACAACATTCTAACTCACAAGGCGAAAGCACTATCCACTGAGCCACGGCTGACACACCATCTGCTACAGACTGAGATGATTATATATAATCAAAGTGTTTAATGAGATTGCATTCATACTGTGTGAAATTAGTAGCCTGATTATTTTAAATGGATTAAGCCTAGCTAAAATGGCAGACAGAGGGTTTTGAATGAACACATTATACGGATATTGCAAAACTCTCGTTCAACTCAATGGGGCCCATTTCTCGAAACTTCCTGTAATGTATTTGCTTCACGGGTTCTTTGCTTAAGCATTCAAAGTAAAACATTGCTATCAAGAACTAGTTGTTGTATTAACAAAGGTTTAACAATCGTACTACACATTACCGGTTCATCCACCAGGCTCACAACTGCATACCTCATCGTGGATGACCTAGACCCAACTGGCTGGGGTTTTATTGAGTCTTGTGAACATCACGTGACAATGCAACAGCTCCACAAACCAGTGACATGCTCACAGATGCATACATTACACCACCCACTTCAAGTCTTAATGGAGTTGGGACTAGAGGCAGGCAACCAATCCGCTGTCAAGAGGCTGGTTGGTCATTGGAACCCTTTACGAAAGCTGCATGCCTTCATTTTAACAGTGATTCTATATTTAACCCACGTCATCCGGGATTCCCGAGCCTCAGGAAACCCGGCAGGTAAAAGGAGGAGAGAAAGGCCGGATCCATCAGCTGAGTGCCTTTGCAGCGCTGCTTGTGGGCCAGCAGGGGCAGGAGTGTTTCCACCAGCCCCACCAAGCTAACCCCGTAAACCGCACCCCATCCGCTCGCGATCGATCCGATCACCGACCCCCTCGATCACCAAACCGTGTAAACACCACCCCATCCGCTCGCGATCGATCCGATCAACGACCCCCTCGATCACCAACGCCTCCGATCTCCCCGCAAACCCACACCCCCAATCACCAATCCCCCCGACGATGTCCCTGCACCCCTACTCTATCTCTCTCCTCCACCCCCGCGATCACTCCCCACCCACCACCACTAAATCTACCTGCAGCCTTTGCCATCAGACAGGCAGTCTGTAAATCAGTCTGGCTGTCAGGCGGGAATCGTGGAGACTAAGATCAAACACGCACTGGAGTTAAAACTTTGGGCAGACCAGAACTCGTTCCCGCCCCCAAGCTGTCCCCCACCACTCCGAAACCCCACCCAGGTAAATACCAGGGCCGATAAAACACTGTCCCATCAAACACTCCCAGGGCAGGTGCAGCACGGGTTAGATACAGAGTGAAGCTCCCTCTACACTGTCCCATCAAACACTCCCAGGGCAGGTACAGCACGGGGTTAGATACAGAGTAAAGCTCCCTCTACACTGTCCCATCAAACACTCCCAGGGCAGGTACAGCACGGGGTTAGATACAGAGTAAAGCTCCCTCTACACTGTCCCATCAAACACTCCCAGGGCAGGTACAGCACGGGGTTAGATATAGAGTAAAGCTCCCTCTACACTGTCCCATCAAACACTCCCAGGGCAGGTACTGCACGAGTTAGATACAGAGTAAAGCTCCCTCTACACTGTCCCATCAAACACTCCCAGGGCAGGTACTGCATGGGTTAGATACAGAGTAAAGCTCCCTCTACACTGTCCCATCAAACACTCCCAGGGCAGGTACAGCACGGGGTTAGATACAGAGTAAAGCCCTCTCTACACTGTCCCATCAAACACTCCCAGGAGAGGACAGCATATAACCCAGTTCTTGGAGGATTCGTGGGGCAGAGTGTGTGGAACCGTGTATTTGGAGATTAACTCGGAGGAATTTAGCGTGTGTGGAAGGGACCATCAATGAATCAGGAGCGAGTTTGTACCCGTGGAGCGGGGAAGAATAGATGAATGTTTCAGGTAATGGACGATTTCTCAGACGCGATTCTGACGAAAGGTCATCGATCTGAAACACTAACCCTTCCTTCCCCTCTCCGCAGGAGCTGCCCGACCTGCTGAGTGATTCTGTTCCTACTTCAGATTTCCAGCAGTAGTTTGCTTTTTGTGTCGGCCTGAATCTAACAATTTGTAAAGCACAGTATTGCGTGCAGAAACTATAAAACACCAATGTTTGACACAAAGTGAGATTGTTTTAAGCACGCTAACCGAAGCAATATGAGAGAAGTAGAGCATGCTGTTGCTCAGCTTAAGTGCTGAAACATGATCAAATGTGCTTCTGGGTGTTTATGACCAAGGGATTGGAAGCAGTTCAGCTGTGTGTGTCGTTTTGGCCGGGATTGGGTGTTATCTTATCCTTGGAGAAGGTACAGAGGGGATTTACCAGAATGATGCCAGGGATGAGGCAACTCTGCTGCCCCGTGTCCTAACTCGCACCAATTCCCGCTCACTGACCTACAATGGCTCCGGTCCAGCAACGCCTCGATTTTACAATCCTCATCCTTGTTTTCAAATCCCTCCATGGCCTCGCCCCTCCCTATCTCTGTAATTTCCTCCAGCTCCACAACCCCCTGAGTTCTCTGCACTCCTCCAATTCTGGCCTCTTGCACATTCCTGATTATAATCGCTCCACCATTGGTGGCCGTGCCGTTAGTTGCCGAGGCCCCAAGCTCTGGAACTCCCTGCCTAAACCTCTCCACCTCTCTCTCGTCCATTAAGAAGCTCCTTAAAACTTACCTCTTTGACCAAGCTTTTAGTCGTCTGTCCTAATATCACTTTATGTGGCTCAGTGTCAAATTTTGTCTGATAACGTCCCTACTAAGTGCCTTGGGATGTTTTACTCCGTTAAAGGCACTATATAAATATAAATTATTGTTGTTGTTGTTATGTGGAGAGACTGGAGAAGCTGAGGTTGTTCTCCTTAGAGCAGAGAAGGTTAAGGAGGAGATTTGATAGAGGTGTTCAAAATCACGAGGGGTTTTGGTAGAGTCAATAAGGAGAAACTGTTTCCAGTGGCCGGAGGGTCAGTAAACAGAGGACACAGATTTAAGATAAATGGCAACAAGGGAGATGAGGAGAAATTATTTTACGCAGCGAGTTGCTATGACCTGGAACGCGCTGCCTGAATGGGCGGTGAAAGCAGATTCAATAGTAACTTTCAAAAGGGAACTGGATAAATACCTAACAGGAAATATTTATAGGGCTATGGGTAAATAGCAGGGCGGGAGTGGGATTAATTGGAGAGCTCTTTCAGAGAGCCAGCACAGGCACGATGGGCTGAATGGCCTCCTGCGCTGTACAATGCGATGATTCTATGATCTTGCTGTCTTTGCTGCATGAAGACATAACCGTTCAGGACATCATCGCACTGGTCTCCAACACGTTCTCGGCAGCTGTACAAAACACAGAGCAGTTTGATTTGGATCCTCACAGGCAGGGCTAAGCTTTCTGTGGTCAGTGCCTTGCCTGTGCTGGGTACCTCAGTCTGTGCTGACCTCAATGACAGCGATGAAATGCATGACATAATTGGCCTCAGTGGCCCTTAGCTGAGGGCAGGGGTGATCCAGAAGTTTAGCCAGCGTTCCCTATCCTGATCTTTAAATAGGAACAGAGGAACAGGAGGAGGCCATTTAGCCCCTCGAGGCTGTCCCACCACTCAATACGATCGTGACTGATCTGTGACCTAACTCCACACATCGACCTGTGCCCTGTATCCCTGAATACCTCTGGTTTACAAAAATCTATCAGCCTCTGATTTAAAATTCATAATTTTGCGAGAGTGCCAAACTGCTACCACCCTTTGTGTGTAGAAGTCTTTCCTAATTTCACTCCTGAAAGGCCTGGCTCTAATCTTTAGACTATGCCCCCTAGTCTTATAATCCCCAATCAGCAGGAATAGTTTCTCTCTATCTACCCTTACAGTTCCCCTTAATATCCTGAAAACTTCGATTAGATCACCCCTTAACATTCGAAGGAATCCAACCCTAGTTTGTGTGATCTCTCCTCGTAATTTAACCCTTAGACTCCGGGTATCATCCTGGTAAACCTAGGCTGCACTCCCGCTATGGCTATCTGCTGGTAAGCTTTTGTTTGCATGCCTGGTGGAGATTGGATTGCGTTCTGTCAGCCCTCCAGTAGTGGACTACCCACCTGCCCCTCACTGCCCAGGTTCAGTCCTGAAGTATAGCTACTTTGTTGTGGTACCAGAGGACTCCTGGAGTCTGTGGATCCACACTCCAACACGAGTCATGAGGTCATCAGAACAGAAGTGATAGATGTCGTTTTGGTCTCAGGCGAGGAGGTAGAAATCCATACTGCCCTTTGAGGGAGAAATAATAGTCTGTGGCGTTGACCCGTCTTTCAGGAATTGGAACTGTCAGCTCTTTATTACACCCTACCACACCCAACTCCCCCCCTCCACCTGCTCTGCCCCGCCCCCACACCGTTTTCACCCCCCTCACCCCGCCCCCACCCTGTTCCCGCGCCCCCCACCCTGTCACCCCCCACCCCGTCCCCACCCCGTCCCCCCCACACCGTCCCAGCCCCCCCACCCCGTCCCAACACCCAACCACCCCCCCACCCCCACTCCAAATCTCCTAAGGAGGTGCGGTAGTGTAGTAGTTATGTTACTGGATCAGTGATCAAGTGATCGGGACTAATAATCCAGGGAATGTGAGTGCATTTCCCACCATGGCAGTTTGAGAATTTGAAAATCTTCAAACAAAATCAGCAAATAAACGGCTGTAAAAGTGAGCGTGAAGCTCTCGGATTGTCGTAAAAACCCAACTGGTTCAGTAATGTCCCTTTCGGGAAGGAATCCTGCCGTCCTTACCCAGTCTGGGCCTGTATGTGACTCCAGACCCACACCAACGAGATTGACTCTGAAGCAGCCGAGCCAGTCACTCAGTTGTACCAAACCACTGGATGGCAGCGGTTCAAGACGAAGGCCCTTTTCAGGGGCAACTCGGGATGGCCAATAAATGCACTGCCCACATCCTGAGCACCAATTAAACATAGAACGGCAACACACCCACCAACTGAGAAGATATTGAGGAAGAATGCATGGACCTTGTCATCAATCAATCGTCATCAACAACGACAACAACTTGTATTTATATAGCGCCTTTAACATAGTAAAATGTCCCAAGGCGCTTAACAGGAGTGTTATATAAAAAAAAATTGACACCGAGCCACAAAATGAGAAATTAGTGCAGGTGAAAAGAGGTGGGTTTTAAGGAGCGTCTTGAAGGAGGAGAGAGAGATAGAGAAGCGGAGAGGTTGAGGCAGGGAGTTCCAGAGCTTGAGGCCTAGGCAACAGAAGGCACGGCCATCAATGGTTGAGCAATTATAATCAGGGATGCTGAATAGGGCAGAATGTGATCCTAAAACAGAGGTTGTCCCGAGTATAAGGACACACTAGCACTGATTATAGATACATGCAGTTGCCATTTTCTTTATGTATGAGTTGAGATCAACTGTATTGTAGAAACATAGAAACATAGAAAATAGGTGCAGGAGTAGGCCATTCAGCCCTTCTAGCCTGCACCGCCATTCAATGAGTTCATGGCTGAACATGAAACTTCAGTACCCCCTTCCTGCTTTCTCGCCATAACCCTTGATCCCCCGAGTAGTAAGGACTTCATCTAACTCCCTTTTGAATATATTTAGTGAATTGGCCTCAACTACTTTCTGTGGTAGAGAATTCCACAGGTTCACCACTCTCTGGGTGAAGAAGTTTCTCCTCATCTCGGTCCTAAATGGCTTACCCCTTATCCTCAGACTGTGACCCCTGGTTCTGGACTTCCCCAACATTGGGAACATTCTTCCTGCATCTAACCTGTTCAAACCCGTCAGAATTTTAAACGTTTCCATGAGGTCCCCTCTCATTCTGCTGAACTCCAGTGAATACAAGCCCAGTTGATCCAGTCTTTCTTGATAGGTCAGTCCCGCCATCCCGGGAATCAGTCTGGTGAATCTTCGCTGCACTCCCTCAATAGCAAGAATGTCCTTCCTCAAGTTAGGAGACCAAAACTGTACACAATACTCCAGGTGTGGCCTCACCAAGGCCCTGTACAACTGTAGCAACACCTCCCTGCCCCTGTACTCAAATCCCCTCGCTATGAAGGCCAACATGCCATTTGCTTTCTTAACCGCCTGCTGTACCTGCATGCTAACCTTCAATGACTGATGTACCATGACACCCAGGTCTTGTTGCACCTTCCCTTTTCCTAATCTGTCACCATTCAGATAATAGTCTGTCTCTCTGTTTTTACCACCAAAGTGGATAACCTCACATTTATCCACATTATACTTCATCTGCCATGCATTTGCCCACTCACCTAACCTATCCAAGTCATTCTGCAGCCGAATAGCATCCTCCTCGCAGCTCACACTGCCACCCAACTTAGTGTCATCCGCAAATTTGGAGATACTGCATTTAATCCCCTCGTCTAAATCATTAATGTACAATGTAAGCAGCTGGGGCCCCAGCACAGAACCTTGCGGCACCCCACTAGTCACTGCCTGCCATTCTGAAAAGTACCCATTTACTCCTACTCTTTGCTTCCTGTCTGACAACCAGTTCTCAATCCACGTCAGCACACTACCCCCAATCCCATGTGCTTTAACTTTGCACATTAATCTCTTGTGTGGGACCTTGTCGAAAGCCTTCTGAAAGTCCAAATATACCACATCAACTGGTTCTCCTTTGTCCACTTTACTGGAAACATCCTCAAAAAATTCCAGAAGATTTGTCAAGCATGATTTCCCTTTCACAAATCCATGCTGACTTGGACCTATCATGTCACAATTTTCCAGATGCACTGCTATGACATCCTTAATAATTGATTCCATCATTTTACCCACTACTGAGGTCAGGCTGACCGGTCTATAATTCCTTGTTTTCTCTCTCCCTCCTTTTTTAAAAAGTGGGGTTACATTGGCTACGCTCCACTCCATATGAACTGATCCAGAGTCAATGGAATGTTGGAAAATGACTGTCAATGCATCCGCTATTTCCAAGGCCACCTCCTTAAGTACTCTGGGATGCAGTCCATCAGGCCCTGGGGATTTATCGGCCTTCAATCCCATCAATTTCCCCAACACAATTTCCCGACTAATAAAGATTTCCCTCAGTTCCTCCTCCTTACTAGACCCTCTGACCCCTTTTATATCCGGAAGGTTGTTTGTATCCTCCTTAGTGAATACCGAACCAAAGTACTTGTTCAATTGGTCTGCCATTTCTTTGTTCCCTGTTATGACTTCCCCTGATTCTGACTGCAGGAGACCTACGTTTGTCTTTACTAACCTTTTTCTCTTTACATACCTATAGAAACTTTTGCAATCCGCCTTAATGTTCCCTGCAAGCTTCTTCTCGTACTCCATTTTCCCTGCCCTAATCAAACCCTTTATCCTCCTCTGCTGAGTTCTAAATTTCTCCCAGTCCCCAGGTTCGCTGCTATTTCTGGCCAATTTGTATGCCACTTCCTTGGCTTTAATACTATACCTGATTTCCCTAGATAGCCACGGTTGAGCCACCTTCCCCTTTTTATTTTTACGCCAGACAGGAATGTACAATTGTTGTAATTCATCCATGCGGTCTCTAAATGTCTGCCATTGCCCATCCACAGTCAACCCCCTAAGTATCATTCGCCAATCTATCCTAGCCAATTCACGCCTCATACCTTCAAAGTTACCCTTCTTTAAGTTCTGGACCATGGTCTCTGAATTTACTGTTTCATTCTCCATCCTAATGCAGAATTCCACCATATTATGGTCACTCTTCCCCAAGGGGCCTCGCACAATGAGATTGCTAATTAATCTATCTCATTACACAACACCCAGTCTAAGATGGCCTCCCCCCGAGTTGGTTCCTCAACATATTGGTCTAGAAAACCATCCCTTATGCACTCCAAGAAATCCTCCTCCACCGTATTGCTTCCATTTGGCTAGCCCAATCTATGTGCATATTAAAGTCACCCATTATAACTGCTACACCTTTATTGCATGCACCCCTAATTTCCTGTTTGATGCCCTCCCCAACATCCCTACTACTGTTTGGAGGTCTGTACACAACTCCTACTAACGTTTTTTGCCCTTTGGTGTTCTGCAGCTCTACCCATATAGATTCCACATCATCCAAGCCAATGTCTTTCCTAACTATTGCATTAATCTCCTCTTTAACCAGCAATGCTACCCCACCTCCTTTTCCTTTTATTCTATCCTTCCTGAATGTTGAATACCCCTGAATGTTGAGTTCCCAGCCCTGATCATCCTGGAGCCACGTCTCCATAATCCCAATCACATCATATTTGTTAACATCTATTTGCACAGTTAATTCATCCACCTTATTGCGGATACTCCTTGCATTAAGACACAAAGCCTTCAGGCTTGTTTTTTTAACACCCTTTGTCCTTTTAGAATTTTGCTGTACAGTGGCCCTTTTTGTTCTTTGCCTTGGGTTTCTCTGCCCTCCACTTTTCCTCATCTTCTTTCTGTCTTTTGCTTTTGCCTCCTTTTTGTGTACAGTTTTGGTCTCCTAACTTGAGGAAGGACATTCTTGCTATTAAGGGAGTGCAGCGAAGGTTCACCAGACTGATTCCCGGGATGGCGGGACTGACATATCAAAAAAGACTGGATCAACTGGGCTTGTATTCACTGGAGTTCAGAAGAATGAGAGGGGATCTCATAGAAATGTTTAAAATTCTGACGGGTTTTGACAGGTGAGATGCAAGAAGAATGTTCCCAATGTTGGGGAAGTCCAGAACCAGGGGTCACAGTCTAAGGATAAGGGGTAAGCCATT
This sequence comes from Pristiophorus japonicus, assembly GCF_044704955.1. Taxonomy (NCBI): domain Eukaryota; kingdom Metazoa; phylum Chordata; class Chondrichthyes; family Pristiophoridae; genus Pristiophorus; species Pristiophorus japonicus. The sequence continues at coordinate 185,906,169 of NC_091989.1, forward strand.
TAGGACCGAGATGAGGAGAAATGTCTTCACCCAGAGAGTGGTGAACCTGTGGAATTCTCTACCACAGAAAGTTGTTGAGGCCAATTCACTAAATATATTCAAAAAGGAGTTAGATGTAGTCCTTACAACTAGGGGGTCAAGTGGTATGGCGAGAAAGCAGGAATGGGGTACTGAAGTTGCATGTTCAGCCATGAACTCATTGAATGGCGGTGCAGGCTCGAAGGGCCGAATGGCCTACTCCTGCACCTATTTTCTATGTTTCTATGTTGATTTTTTTTTTCTGCTTGCAAGTCAAGCAAAAATCTCCTGCTGGAGGCCAGCCCGCATCTCCCCAGCCACCAAGAAAACATCTACTCTTCTTCATGCCAGTTGAATTTGCATAGAATCATAGAAACATAGAAAATAGGTGCAGGAGCAGGCCATTCAGCCCTTCTAGCCTGCACCGCCATTCAATGAGTTCATGGCTGAACATGAAACTTCAGTACCCCCTTCCTGCTTTCACGCCATACCCCTTGATCCCCCGAGTAGTAAGGACTTCATCTAACTCCCTTTTGAATATATTTAGTGAATTGGCCTCAACTACTTTCTGTGGTAGAGAATTCCACAGGTTCACCACTCTCTGGGTGAAGAAGTTTCTCCTCATCTCGGTCCTAAATGGCTTACCCCTTATCCTTCGACTGTGACCCCTGGTTCTGGACTTCCCCAACATTGGGAACATTCTTCCTGCATCCAACCTGCCCAAACCCGTCAGAATTTTAAACTTTTCTATGAGGTCCCCTCTCACTCTTCTGAACTCCAGTGAATACAAGCCCAGTTGATCCAGTCTCTCTTGATAGGTCAGTCCCACCATCCCGGGAATCAGTCTGGTGAATCTTCGCTGCACTCCCTCAATAGCAAGAATGTCCTTCCTCAAGTTAGGAGACCAAAACTGTACACAATACTCCAGGTGTGGCCTCACCAAGGCCCTGTACAACTGTAGCAACACCTCCCTGCCCCTGTACTCAAATCCCCTCGCTATGAAGGCCAACATGCCATTTGCTTTCTTAACCGCCTGCTGTACCTGCATGCCAACCTTCAATGACTGATGTACCATGACACCCAGGTCTCGTTGCACCTTCCCTTTTCCTAATCTGTCACCATTCAGATAATAGTCTGTCTCTCTGTTTTTACCACCAAAGTGGATAACCTCACATTTATCCACATTATACTTCATCTGCCACGTATTTGCCCACTCACCTAACCTATCCAAGTCACTCTGCAGCCTCATAGCATCCTCCTCGCAGCTCACACTGCCACCCAACTTAGTGTCATCCGCAAATTTGGAGATACTGCATTTAATCCCCTCGTCTAAATCATTAATGTACAATGTAAACAGCTGGGGCCCCAGCACAGAACCTTGCGGTACCCCACTAGTCACTGCCTGCCATACTGAAAAGTACCCATTTACTCCTACTCTTTGCTTCCTGTCTGACAACCAGTTCTCAATCCACATCAGCACACTACCCCCAATCCCATGTGCTTTAACTTTGCACATTAATCTCTTGTGTGGGACCTTGTCGAAAGCCTTCTGAAAGTCCAAATATACCACATCATCTGGTTCTTCTTTGTCCACTTTACTGGAAACATCCTCAAAAAATTCCAGAAGATTTGTCAAGCATGATTTCCCTTTCACAAATCCATGCTGACTTGGACCTATCATGTCACCATTTTCCAAATGCGCTGCGATGACATCCTTAATAATTGATTCCATCATTTTACCCATTACTGAGGTCAGGCTGACCGGTCTATAATTCCCTCCTTTCTCTCTCCCTCCTTTTTTAAAAAGTGGGGTTACATTGGCTACCCTCCACTCGATAGGAACTGATCCAGAGTCAATGGAATGTTGGAAAATGACTGTCAATGCATCCGCTATTTCCAAGGCCACCTCCTTAAGTACTCTGGGATGCAGTCCGTCAGGCCCTGGGGATTTATCGGCCTTCAATCCCATCAATTTCCCCAACACAATTTCCCGACTAATAAAGATTTCCCTCAGTTCCTCCTCCTTACTAGACCCTCTGACCCCTTTTATATCCGGAATGTTGTCTGTGTCCTCCTTAGTGAATACTGAACCAAAGTACTTGTTCAATTGGTCTGGCATTTCTTTGTTCCCCGTTATGACTTCCCCTGATTCTGACTGCAGGGGACCTACGTTTGTCTTTACTAACCTTTTTCTCTTTACATACCTATAGAAACTTTTGCAATCCGCCTTAATGTTCCCTGCAAGCTTCTTCTCGTACTCCATTTTTCCTGCCCTAATCAAACCCTTTGTCCTCCTCTGCTGAGTTCTAAATTTCTCCCAGTCCCCAGGATCGCTGCTATTTCTGGCCAATTTGTATGCCACTTCCTTGGCTTTAATATTATCCCTGATTTCCCTAGATAGCCACGGTTGAGCCACCTTCCCTTTTTTATTTTTACGCCAGACAGGAATGTACAATTGTTGTAATTCATCCATTCGGTCTCTAAATGTCTGCCATTGCCCATCCACAGTCAACCCCTTAAGTATCATTCGCCAATCTATCCTAGCCAATTCATGCCTCATACCTTCAAAGTTAGCCTTCTTTAAGTCCTGGACCATGGTCTCTGAATTAACTGTTTCATTCTCCATCCTTGACCGAAATCCTTCTCAGACCATGCTCAGATATGAGAGCTATGTCTTTCTAAAATGCAATGTTGTGGAGTTTGCAATACTCAGTAAATATCTTCCATACCACGGGGCACCTCTGGAGTGATCCGTGTAGTGGAACATTTATTTCCAGACTTCATAGCTTCTTCCTGCCCTGCCGCCAGCCCTGTTATATCTGTGTTGCTGTGGTGTTTCGGGATAGTGCAAATATCTGCTTTGAGGCCATAAGCGTGGAACCAGAAAGAGCTATCCATCTAGTCAGTCCTCTCGTTCAAATGGCATTGGCGACACAGCCTGGCTCAGAATAAATGAACAGTGAGCCCTCCTGGGGTAAGTGAGCATTTGCTGCAGGATTACACGCTTCGCATTGCTAATGAAGTGCATGTCAAGGCGACATGATGTCCCAGGACTAATGTGGGCAGAAAAATTGTGCCTTGAGGGTCCTGGTTTTGACTTGCAGTTAATCCGCCATTTTAATAGCAAAAAAAAGGAAGACTTGCATTTATATAGCGCCTTTCACAACTGCCGGACATCTCAAAGCGCTTTACAGCGAAAGTAGTACTTTTGAAGTGTGTCACTCTTCATAGAATCATGGAAGTTTACAGCACAGAAGGAGGCCATTTCAGCCCAGCGTGTCCGCGTTGGCCAACAAGAGGCTATCCAGCCTAATCCCATTTTCCAGCTCTCGGTCCATAGCCCTGCAGGTTACGGCATTTCAGGTGCACATCCAAGTACTTTTTAAATGTGGTGAGGGATTCTGCCTCTACCACCCTTTCAGACATTGAGTTCCAGACCCCCACCACCCTCTTGGTGCAATAATTTCCCCTCAAATACCCTCTAAACCTCCTACCAATTACTTTAAATCTATGCCCCCTGGTTGTTGACCCCTCTGCCAAGAGAAATAGGCCCTTTCTATCCACTATATCCAGGCCCCTCTTAATTTTATACACCTCAATGAGGTCTCCCCTCAACCTCCTTTGTTCCAAAGGAAATATCCCCACCCTATCTAATCTGTCCTCATAGCTTAGATTCTCCACTCCCGGCAACACCCTCGTAAATCTCCTCTGCACCCTCTCCAGTGCAATCACATCCTTCCTGTAATACAGTGACCAGAACTGCAAGCATAACTCCCCTGCTTTGCCTCGGCTAGAAGCTAAGTATTCCGTATAACTTCTTAACCACCTTATCTACCTGGCGTGCTACCTTCAGGGATCTGTAGACATGCACTCCAAGGTCCCTTTGTTTTTCTACACTTCTTAGTGTCCTACCATTTATTGTGTATTCCCTTTCCTTGTTAGCCCTCCCCAAATGCATTACCTCACACTTCTCTAGATTAAATGCCATTTGCCACTGCTCTATCCACTTGACCAGTAGATTAATATCCTCCTGTAGTCTACAGCTTTCTTCTTCGTTATCAACCACACAGCCAATTTTAATGTCATCTGCAAACTTCTTAATCACACCCCCTATATTCAAATCTACATCATTGATGTATAATCACAAAAAGCAAGGGACCCAGTACTGAGCCCTGCAGAACTGTTACTGTTAGTGTTTTATCAGAAGAATCACTCAACACTCAGAGTCGGTTCCAACGCCAATGCGGCCTTTATTACACCGGTGGGGAGAGAGCCTCTGGTTAACTCCAGGCATTCCACTCTCCACCGAACAAAGGATTTCATGGATTTTTATATGTTTTACAACAGTTTACTACAGTTACATCAGCCCATTTCGGCTGGACACTATCCAATCATACTGATTATAGATTCAATTACACCAATAGATAGAGTTAGTCTCTAAACATAAAGTGGCTCATGTGTTGCCAAGAGATGTGTTGCTAAGGGGTGTGTTGCTAGGAATGACTCATGTATCTTGTAACATGGTCCAGGCTTCCCTTATCTTACTGTCCTTGGGTGCTGTCTTTGGGTAGCCTCCTTATCTTAATCCTGTTACAGAGTCGTATTGTCCTAACATTCACCAGAACATTTTGTCTGAGGCCTGGCTGATTAAAGACATCTGCAAAGTTTGCTTGTTACTGCTGTGTGTGGGAAACAACAATTATCAGTTTCCAGGAATGCGGTCTATTTCAGCTAACAGAAATCCCTTGAGGCTTCATGGGTAGCCATTTTATGGTATTAGAGTTACATATTTAGTTCTAACCTTATGCTACAGGTGCCGCTGCCCTAGGGGAGAATTTTCGCTATAACAAGAACCCTTCTGGAAACATCCTTCCAGTCGCAAAAACACCCATCAACCATTACACTTTGCTTCCTGCCTCTGAGCCAATTTTGGATCCAACTTGCCACTTTGCCCTGGATCCCATAGGCTTTTACTTTTGTGACCAGTCTGCCATGTGGGACCTTATCAAAAGCTTTGCTAAAATCCATATACACTACATCATACGCACTGCCCTCATCGACACTCCTCGAAAAATTAAATCAGGTTAGTCAAACACAATCTTCCCTTAACAAATCCGTTCTGACTGTCCTTGATTAATCATTGCCTTTCTAGATGTAGATTTATCCTGTCTTTCCGGATTTTTTACAATAATTTTCCTTTGTTGTAATGTGAGAAATGTGGCAACCATTTTGCACACAAGCAAGCTCCCACAAACAGATAATCTGTTTTTTTATTATGTTGATTGAGGGTTAAATATTGGCTCGGGGATAACTCCCCTGCTCTTCTTCGAAATAGTGCCATGGGGGATCTTTCACTTAGGAGGGCCTCGGTTTAATATCTCATCCAAAAGAGGGCACCTCCGACAGTGCAGCGCTCCCTCAGCACTGCCCCTCCGACAGTGCAGCACTCCCTCAGCACTGCCCTTCCGACAGTGCAGCGCTCCCTCAGCACTGCTCCTCCGACAGTGCAGCAATCCCTCAGCACTGCTCCTCCGACAGTGCAGCAATCCCTCAGCACTGCCCCTCCGACAGTGCAGCATTCCCTCAGTACTGCCCCTCCGACAGTGCAGCATTCCCTCCGTATTGCCCCTCCGACAATGCAGCACTCCCTCAGTACTGCCCCTCCGACAATGCAGCACTCCCTCAGCACCGCCCCTCCGACAGTGCAGCAATCCCTCAGCACTGCCCCTCCGACAGTGCAGCATTCCCTCAGTACTGCCCCTCCGACAATGCAGCACTCCCTCAGCACCACCCCTCCGACAGTGCAGCACTCCCTCAGTACTGCCCTGGCGTGTCAGCCTAGAATTTTTTTGTGCTCAAGTCCGTGGAGTGGGACCTGAGCCCACAACCTTCCGACTCAGGCGAGAGTGTGACCCACTGAGCCACGGCTAACACTGGTACAGGGATGGTATAAACCTATTGCTGGTTATTCCCCCAAGGCTGCAGAATGTTCTGGAAGTCGATGCACCCTTAATATATGTGGCCGATCAGGATTGTGCATCATGCGTTGCAATGCCAAAGCTCTGTTCCTAAGCAGTGAAAGCAGCCTGTGCAATAGCAGGAGACTGCATCACTCCGCACGACTGCAGCCTCGGGCAGACATTGCCACTCTCCAGAGTTGTTCTGGAGTCTCCTAGAATTGAAGATTCATCTCCAGGACACTGTTCTGAGCCAAAACCCAGGAGACAAATCATAAGGGCAATGAAAAAAAAAATTGTGCTTTGTTTTAAGAGTTTCTTTGTACAGTTTTGGCTAATGGAGAGTCTGTTTGCTTTCGATTAATCGTGGGAAGGCGGGGCCCCACGGGGATGGACATATTGGGCGACCAATGGCGATGGGCGGGAGGCAAGACATCATGTGATGACAGCTCCAGAAATAGGTTCAACCAGATGACAACACCCTGAAGATGGAAAGTCAATGAGCATGGACACATTTGCCAAAGAATCTCTGCGGAGGCGAAAGCACTGTGCGCTCCGTTATGTCTGAGCAAACGCTCAGGTTGGTTCAGTAATGCAACAGCTGCTTTTGTTTCACACCCTTTGGAATATTCCCTCAAAGAAAGAACATGCAAAATAAGGCGACAGCCTGGAGTATAAACACTAGAATCCGCTTACTCCCAGCAAGATGGTTTTCCAGATCAGGAACCAACTAGGGAACAGGCGACTTTAGATCTAGTCTTGTGCATTGAGAAAGGACTAATTAATAACCCTGTAGTAAAGAGGCCTTTAGGGAAGAGTGACCATAATATGATAAAATTTTATATTAAGTTTGAAAGTGATTTGGTTCGATCCGAAACTAGGGTCTTAAATCTAAACAAAGCAAACTACGTAGGTATGAGGGGCAAGTTGGCTAAGGCAGATTGGGAAACTACATTAAAAGGTAAGATGGTAGATGAGCAATGGCTAGCATTTAAAGAATTAATACATAATTTACAACAAATGTACATTCCTCTCCTGCACAAAAACCCCACAGGAAAAGTGGTCCAACCGTGGCTAACGAGAGAGGATAAAGATAGTATTCAATCAAAGGAAGAGGCATATAATGTTGCCAGAAAGAGCAGTAAGCCTGAGTATTGGGAGGATGTTAGAATTCAGCAAAGGAGGACCGATACATTGATCTGATCAGTGGGGCTCTCCAGTGATCAGTTGCACAATATGCAAGCACAAGACAGATACGTTGCTTTGGGACAGCTGAATAATTCACCCTTGTGGATGCCTGCCACTCTTTCTCAATGCTCTCCTTTCCCTTTCTCATAAACTTTTATAATATTTTCTGGTCTATCTATTACAAACCTATTTGCTAATTCTATTTAGTTGAACAACACTTTTTAATGCAGTGCCTCTTGGTCCATGCGCAGAGGCAGGAGTTAGGTTGGAAGAATTTACCTCTGGTTGGCTGAGACACCGTCTCCAAAGCTTTTCTTTCAACCAATCAGGTTCCATACTCTGAAGCCCAACATGGCGGCATCTTGGTTAACCTTTGACACAATGATTACGGGGTTAAAACCGTGCAGGACAGGTCACAGTGTCTGTGATACCTGTGACTGCATTTTCGGTCTTCTGCCGCTCTTGTTACTGCCCCAGAGGGGCGGTAATGGCCAGCTTCCAGTGCCCCGTCGGGACATTCAGTGCCAGTTTCGAGGGGGCATGGAGCATTACCGCCCGGAAGTGGTGAGCCGGTGTGCAACCCCTCTGCTTGTGACGCCGGCTGCTGCCCAACCCGTACCGCCCGAAGGGGCCCCTACTGGCACCGCCTGTGAAAGCAGGCACACCAAGCTGTAACAGCCGCAGTGAGGTCAGTGATGTCCACCTCAGGTAAGTGTGAGTGATTTTTTTGGGGGGTTTGTTTTGCGATTTATGTTGTAATGGCATGAGTTGTGTACTGGGAATGTTTTTGGTGGTTTTTTTCAGGGGGTTTTTTCAGGCCTCTGTTACGGCGCTCCGAGGCCGGCTGTTTAACTCGGTATTTTCCATTTCTCAGCTGGCCTAGCACCCTCGAAGTGGCGTGCAACGCCTCCCTTCGCTCCCCGTTCCACACTCCGGGCCCAGCTGATGAATTTTACAATTGATTTGCCGGCGCAATATATACCGCCCCGCCCGGGACAACACCCCAATTCAGGCACGACTGAGTTTCCACCCTCTGGAGTTCCACTGCACCTGAATTAGCTGGGCCACCCCTGACAGGATGAAGATTATTGGCATTTGACTTCAGTCGGTATTATTCCCCATTAATTCTTGGACAGCTATTGTGCAGAGCGATTAAAGAATGTTTCGCGTTATGAGGAGCAGTAGTTAATTGCACTCTGCAGTTAACTCAAAGCCCAATCACCGAGATAAATCTGTCAATGTTTTTTTTTAAAGATTACTGACAGTGAAATTCTCGATGTTGTAAAGTGTCATGGTAATTGACTGAACTGCAAAATGATTGATTGCTCTATTTCCTGAATAAGATTCCTGTCTACTCATTTACAGACAGTGTGCATTCCATTCACCTTTCCCGCCGTAAAGGTTTCACTCTGGCCCTTCTGAAAGGGCGGGTCATGGCTGGGTTACAGGCCCATGGTGGCTACTGCCCTTCAATGCCTCACTTAAGTCGTCCTTCACATGCCCATTTATTACCCATCACTGAGTCGCCCTTGAGAAAGTGGTGGGTGTTGCAGGATTTTGACCCAGCGACGATGAAGGAACAACAACTTGTATTTATATAGCGCCTTTAACGTAGTAAAATGTCCCAAGGCGCTTCACAGGAGTGTCATGAGACAAAACAAATAAATTTAACACTGAGCCACATAAGTAGAAATTCGGGCAGATGACCAAAAGCTTGGTCAAAGAAGTAGGTTTTAAGGAGAGTCTTAAAGGAGAAAAGAGAGGTAGAGATGCGGAGAAATTTATGGAGGAAATTCCAGAGCTTGGGGCCCAGGCAGCAGAAGGCACGGCCACCAATGGTTGAGCAGTTATAATTAGGAATGCTCAAGAGGGCAGAATTTGAGGAGCACAGACATCTCAGGGGATGTTGTGAAGCCAAAGGAGATTACCGAGATAGGGAGGGGGCGAGGCCATGGAGGGATTTGTAAACAAGGAAGAGAATTGTGAAATCGAGGCGGACAATATGGGCCCAAGTTTCGAGCCGCGCCTAGAACGGCTCAGTCCCGACCTGGACGCCCCTTTTTAGCGCCACAAAGTGCGCCTAAAAAAAACCTCCAGATTCTCCACCTCCCTGCAGGTCCTCTGGCCCTCGGCACGGCGCAGCAGGAGCTGTAGGGGGCGGAGCCAGGTCCCTGCGCTGAAAACAGTGCCGGGACCTCTGCACATGCGCGCTACAGTGGGCACGCATGTGCAGTAGCTCCAGGCGCACGAAACTGTGTGGGAGGGGCCCGAAGCACGCAGCCCCTAGCCCTGGCCGAATGGCCTCACTGGGGCTGCGTGATTAAGGCTCTTCCCACGGTCAGCTCCTGCTTCCTCCCGACCCGACTCGACTCCCGCTTCCCGCCTCCGGACCAGACCCGACACCCGCTCACCGCGCCCCCGCCCCCGGACTGGATCCAACCTGACCTCCCTCCCTCCGGACCTGACCTCCCTCTCCCTCCCTCCCTCCCCCCGACCCAAACCGAACCGACCTCCCTCCCACCAACCCCCCCCGACCCGACCCAACGCCACCTACCTGTAAATCTGGTGCTGGGGACGGGCCCTGCCCGAAGTCTCAGGCCCGGCTCATTCAGCCTCCCTCCCCCTTCTCCTTCCCCCCCACCCCCCCAATCTCCTCCCCCCCCAATCTCCTTTCCCCCCACCCAATCTCCTTCCCCCCCACCAATCTCCTTCCCCCTAATCTCCTTCCCCCCCAATCTCCTTCCCCCCCAATCTCCTTGCCCCCCCCAATCTCCTTGCCCCCCCAATTCCTTCCCCCCCAATCTCCTTCCCCCCCATCTCCTTCCCCCCCAATCTCCTTCCACCCCCAATCTCCTTCCCCCCCACCAATCTTCTTCCCCCTAATCTCCTCCCCCCCAACTCTTGCCCCCCCAATCTCCTTCCCCCCCAATCTCCTTCCCCCCCAATCTCCTTCCCCCCATCTCCTTCTCCCCCAATCTCCTTCCACCCCCCAATCTCCTTCCCTCCCCAATCTCCTTCCCCCCCAATCTCCTTCCCCCTAATCTCCTCCCCCTCAATCTCCTTCCCCCCCAATCTCCTTCCCCCCCAATCTCCTTCTCCCCCCATCTCCTTTCCCCCCCATCTCCTTCCCCCATCTCCTTTCTCCCCCTTCTCCCCTTTATCCCCTTCTCCCCCCTCCCCGCTTCTCCCCTCTCCCCTTCTCCCCCTCCCCCTTCTCCCCCATCCTTCCCCCTTCTTCCCCTCCCCCTTCTCCCCATTTCTCCCCTTCCCTCCCCCTTCCCTCCCTCTGCTCCCCCCCTCTCCCTCTCTACCCCCCTCCTCCCCCTCCCCTCGCTGTCAGAAACACAGACACTGACAGACAGAGAATGAGAGACACACAGACAGACAGAGAGATAGAGACACTGACAGAGACACACTGGGGGGGGGGGGGGGGGGGGAATCCCAGCATGCTGTTGGAGGGCTCCCCAGTGCTGCAGTCGGTAAGTAGAAAATGTTTTATTTATTGATTTTTTTAAAAAATTATTTCTTATTAATTTTTTTTGATTGATTTATTGATGTATTTATCATTTATTATAGATGGTGGCTCTTTATTTGTAAAACTGAAGTGTTTAATGTTTGTAAACTTCCCTTTAAACACCCATCCCACCATTCCCTAAGCCTGATTTGTAACCTACGCCCGATTTTCTAAAGTGTAGACAAGGTTTTTTCAAGCGTACAAAAATCTTCACTTACTCCATTCTAAGTTAGTTTGGAGTAAGTTTTCACTAACGAAACTTTGAAAACAGGCGTAAGTGGCCGGACACGCCCCCTTTTGAAAAATAAATTCTGTTCCAAAGTGAAACTGTTCTAACTGACTAGAACTGGAGCAAACTAAATGACGAGAATTCCGATTTCTAAGATACTCCGTTCTACACCAGTTGCTCCTAAAAATCAGGAGCAAATCATGTGGAAACTTGGGGCCTATATGTCCAAGTTGGCATGGGGTATGCAACTTGGAGGGGAACGTAGAAGTGCTGGTGTTCCCATGCGTCTGCTGCCCTTGTCCTTCTAGATCTGTAGGGGGTGGTCTCGGGGTCAGGTTCACTTCTGACCTTCTGAGTGGTTTGATCACTCCCACTCCCTGGGTTCTAGACTTTGGATTTATTTGGGGATGTGACAAAGTGCAAGAGACAATGGGTTTTGGTGCAAGAAACTTCGATTTTATTAGGGGAAAAGAAAGTACAATGTCAAAAACACACAATCACTAGAATAAGGGACACTTTATCACACGTACAGAAAATAATACACCTCCCACCTCCCAATGCCTAACTCTCACTAGGTTGAACTCTAGGGCAAACAGGGATTATGCTCACCAACCCTTTTATTCTCAGTTAGCGGTGGTTCGCGGTTTCGGGGTTCGCTGGGCTCTGTAGGTTCTGCTTGCCGTAGCCCAAACGTCGTGGAAGACTTCTTACTGCGTAGTCTTTAGTTGGGTGGTGTCCGCTGATGCGGTTGGGCGCGTACTGGACTTATGGGGTGAGTACCCACTTTCTTCCGTCAGCAACAGGTTTTAAAGTCCTTTTAGATAATGTTTCACCTGTTGGTAGCTAGGAACAGATTGTAGAATGGAAACTTTTGAATCTTCAGTTTCTTCTTGAGGAGTTTCGTTCTTAGAATTTGTCGATCGCGGTGGTTCAAGGTTACCACGTTGGCTGTGGTCAGTTGTTGCCGCGATGATGATGTCCGAAGTTACTGGGAACTGCTTTTCTCTGCCTTGATGATATTCTTCCTTCTTCTTCGGTAGCAGAGCAGTGTGGCCCAGGAGTGTCGACGAGGCTGAAGATGTTGATGTTCAGAGAGCTGTGTAGAAGGCTATGCAGCAAGCTCTCTGGAAGGCTCTTTAAGGCTGCGGTTCTCCCAACCCGCAAAACAGGGTCCCAGTTATACTTTGGGGGTCGTTCTAATCTGCGCGTCAAATCGACCCCGATTCTTTGTCTTAATTTTGGCGGGCTTAAAATTTCTTTGTCATACTTTGGCGGGCTCATTAATGATAATTCCTTTCGGATGTGTCGATCGGTTGGATTCGTTTTCGATTTGGGAGATTGAGTTTTGGTATTTACGTTGTCTGCCTAGGCCTGGGTTTTCCATGCAGGCTGGATGGGCCGCTAACATTATGCATGCGCTGGATGGGTTTCCTGCTTCGAGCTATAGCTGGCTTTTTCTGGGTCGATTGTTGCTGTGTTAATGTCTCCTGGGGTGAAGGGTTTTCGAGTTTACACAATTCTCCAGACAATTTGTTTAGCTTCAATACCACAGACGGCTTCAATACCCAAAGACTGGCTTCTATAGAGGCTAGTTGTCCCTCAGTTTTGCAGTCCTTTTCCACAGGGATCCAATATGCCTTTTAAAATCCCAGACTTGTTTAAAACTCGTAGTTTCTTCCATATGCATTTTAGGATCCCAAACTTTCTGCTTGATAGCCCCAAATCGAATTTCTTTTCCAATGAGTCCAAACACTGGGGGGGTTTTCCACAAATTTTGCAATCTTACAGATGGTAGAGGTCGCGGGTTTGTGAGGTGCTGCCGAAGAAGCCTTGGCCAGTTGCTGCAGTGCATCTTGTAGATGGTACACACTGCAGCCACGGTGCACTGGTGATGGTTCTGCTAGTTTCACACAGGATTGAACTTCCTTTAAGAGCGTCTTAAGTGGAATTTATATTATCCCAGGCACACCATATGTCTTAAAAATCTGAGAGAGGATGGCTTCAAACAGAGCCTGCGTTAATAAAAGTAATCTCATCTGATTTCTGAGATTGAAAGTCTGTCTCAACCGTGACTTGTATGATCCGACCCACTGTCTCCCAATGTGCTCATGGGAATAATATGAACTCTTTGTGGTACTGATGTACCTATTTATTATAGAGTTTATGTTTTAATATGAGGAATCCGAACATCACAAACTTGAAGAGCATTTGCAGCACCCACTGTCTTGTTATTTGTCTGAGCGGCCCCCAGCCTGCGAGCACCATCAGGGCAGGCCGGGAAGAGGAAGTACCACTCCAGGGAGCAGCACGTGCTGAAGCAGGAGAGCAACGGCAGTGAAGAGGGACATCACCAAGATCCAGGTCGGTGATTGGAGCGTGGGCAGGTACAGCAGGAGCAGCGAGGTCGGGGCGAGAGATTGTAGAGGGATGTGATCGGGGCCCAGGAGAGGCGTGAGTTCGGGGCCCAGAAGAGCCGAGGGCCCAGGTGCAGCACGGACCAGCCCACACTGCGATATGTGTGCGCACTAGGTCCGTGCAGCAGAGCTGGTCTCCAGTCGTCTTGGTTAACCCTTGCCACTGCACCAAGACCCAGCTCTATCAAGCCCGTGTGGTGGCTGGTGTACAACGGTCACCACACGTTAAAAAAATCCACGCACAGGCATCTTCCACCCTTCAGGATGTAGTTTGGGATCTGGAATATTAGGTCCTTCATTGAAACACCTGTGAACTTTTTAACGTGGAAGCAAGTCATCCTCAATTCGAGGGACTGCCTATGATGATGATGATGTCATTTGTCTCTTCATCTCAGTGAGATTCCTTTGAGAATATGAAAGAACAGGTCGGCAACAAGGAAGTGAATATCTTTGCCACAAATCGATGTGAATACCACAGTCACACTCAGAGTACCATGCACACGTCTACCCTCCACCTTACAGAAAGGATATCGAGGCATTGGAGAAGGTACAAGAATGATTTACAAAGACAATACCAGAACTGAGAACTTCTAATTATCAGGAAAGATTGAACAACCTGAGGCTATTTGCTCCAGAAAAAAAAGAAAAAGAAATCATTCATTTGCCACGGTTGAACTTTCAACGGGTAATTATGTAAATGTTAAAGGAAAAATTTTCAGGGCTGTAGGGAAAGAGTGGGGGTGGGGGGAGTGGGACTAATTGGATAGCTCTTTCAAAGACCGGCACAGGCACGATGGGCCAAATGGCCTCCTTCTGTGCTGAGAGATTCTAGGATAAAGACTTGCATTCCTATTCATGAACACCGGACGTCCCAAAGCGTATTTTGAAGTGTAGTCACTGTTATAATGTAAGAAATGCAGCAACCAATTTGTGCACAGCAAGCTCCCACAAACAGCAATGTGATAATAAGTGATTGAGAGCCATAGAGCCATAGCTGACACTAAAAAGTGAAGGCTGGGAGGTGATCTGATAGAGGTCTTTAAAATGATGGAGGGGATTCGATTGGGTAGATGTGGAGAAGATATTTCCAGTTATGGGAAGTCCAAATGTAAGGGTCTTAAAAAAAGAAAGACTTGAATTTATATAGACCTTTCCCGACCACCGGAAGTCTCAAAGCGCTTTATAGCCAATTAAGTATTTTTGGAGTGTAGCCACTGGTATAATTATTTAAATGGAGAAAGATTGCAAGTGCTGCAGTACAGCGGGACCTGTGGGTACTTGTGCACAAAAGGTTAGTATGCAGGTACAGCAAGTGATCAGGAAGGCCAATGGTATCTTGGCCTTTATTGCAAAGGGGATGGAGTATAAAAGCAGGGAAGTCTTGCTACAGTTATACAGGGTATTGGTAAGGCCACACTTGAAATACTGCGTGCAGTTTTGGTTTCCATATTTACGAAAGAATATACTTGCTTTGGAGGCAGTTCAAAGAAGGTTCACTAGGTTGATTCTGGAGATGAGGGGGTTGACTTATGAGGAAAGGTTGAGGAGGTTGGGCCTCTGCTCATTGAAATTCAGAAGAATGAGAGGTGATCTGATCAAAACGTATAAGATTATGAGGGGGCTTGACAAGGTGGATGCAGAGAGGATGTTTCCACTGATGGGGGAGACTAGAACTAGAGGGCATGATCTTAGAATAAGGGGCCACCCATTTAAAACTGAGATGAGGAGGAATTTCTTCTCTCAGAGGGTTGTGGATCTGTGGAATTCGCTGCCTCAGAGAGCTGTGGAAGCCGGGTCATTGAATAAATTTAAGACAAAGATAAACAGTTTCTTCGTGAAGACAAAACCAAAGTATTTGTTCAATTGGTCTGCCATTTCTTTGTTCCCCACTATGAATTCACCTGAAGCTGACTGCAAGGGACCTACGTTTGTCTTCACTAATCTTTTTCTCTTCACATATCTATAGAAGCTTTTGCAATCAGTTTTTATGTTCCCGGCAAGCTTCCTCTCATACTCTATTTTCCCCCTCCTAATTAAGCCCTTTGTCCTCCTCTGCTGAATTCTAAATTTCTCCCAGTCCTCAGGTTTGCTGCTTTTTCTGGCCAATTTATATGTCTCTTCCTTGGATTTAACACTATCCTTAATTTCCCTTGTTAGCCACGGTTGAGCCACCTTCCCCATTTTATTTTTACTCTCGACAGGAATGTACAATTGTTGAAGTTCATACATGTGGTCTTTAAATGTTTGCCATTGCCTATCCACCGTCAACCCTTTAAGTATCATTTGCCAGTCTATTCTAGCCAATTCACGTCTCATACCATCGAAGTTACCTTTCCTTAAGTTCAGGACCCTAGTCTCTGAATTAACTGTGTCACTCTCCATCTTAGTAAAGAATTCTACCATATTATGGTCACTCTTCCCCAAGGGGCCTCGCAGAACAAGATTTCTAATTAGTCCTTTCTCATTACACATCACCCAGTCTAGGGTGGCCAGCCCTCTCGTTGGTTCCTCGACATATTGGTCTAGAAAACCATCCCTAATACACTCCAGGAAATCCTCCTCCACCGTATTGCTACCAGTTTGGTTCGCCTAATCTATATGTAGATTAAAGTCACCCATGATAACTGCTGTACCTTTATTGCACGCATCCCTAATTTCTTGGTTGATGCTGTCCCCAACCTCACTACCACTGTTTGGTGGTCTGTACACAACTTCCACGAGCGTTTTCTGCCCTTTGGTATTCCGTAGCTCCACCCATACCAATTCCACATCATCCAAGCTAATGTCCTTCCTTACTGTTGTGTTAATTTCCTCTTTAACCAGCAACGCTACCCCACTTCTTTTTCCTTTCTGTCTATCCTTCCTAAATGTTGAATACACCTGGATGCTGAGTTCCCAGCCTTGGTCACCCTGGAGCCATGTCTCCGTGATGCCAATTATATCATATTCATTAATTGCTGCATGTGCAGTTAATTTGTCCACCTTGTTATGAATACTCCTCGCATTGAGGCACAGAGCCTACAGGCTTGTCTTTTTAACACACTTTGCCCCTTTAGAATTTTGCTGTAATGTGGCCCTTTTTGATTTTTGCCTTGGGTTTCTCTGCCCTCCACTTTTATTTTTCTTCTTTCTATCTTTTGCTTCTGTTCCCATTCTACTTCCCTCTGTCTCCCTGCATAGGTTCCCATCCCCTTGCCATATTAGTTTAACCCCCTCCCCAACAGCATAGCAAACACTCCCCCGAGGACATTGGTTCCGGTCCTGCCCAGGTGCAGACCGTCCGGTTTGTACTGGTCCCACCTCCCCCAGAACTGGTTCCAATGTCCCAGGAATTTGAATCCCTCCCTTCTGCACCCCTCCTCAAGCCACGTATTCATCTGAGCTATCCTGCGATTCCTACTCTGACTAGCACGTGGCACTGGTAGCAATCCTGAGATTACTACTTTTGAGGTCCGACTTTTTAATTTAACTCCTAGCTCCCTAAATTCAGCTTGCAGGACTTCATCCTGTTTTTTACCTATATCGTTGGTACCTATATGTACCACGACAACTGGCTGTTCACCCTACCCCTCCAAAATGTCCTGCAACCACTCTGAGACATCCTTGACCTTTGCACCAGGGAGGCAACATACCATCCTGGAGTCTCGATTGCGACCACAGAAATGTCTATCTATACCCCTTACAATAGAATCCCCTACCACTATAGCTCACCCACACTGGGGATAACTTGCCTGCTTTTTTTCAAAATAGTGCTATGGGATCTTTTACATCAACCTGAGGGAGCAGACAGGGCCTCTGTTTAACATCTCATCCGAAAGACGACACCTCCGACAGCGCAGGACTCCCTCAGCACTGCATTGGACTGTCAGCCTCGATTTTGTGCTCAAGTTCCTAGAGTGCGACTTGAAGCCACAATCTTCTGACTCAGAGGCAAGGGTGCTGTTGCGCATGTATATACCCTGTACACTCAATGTACAGTTACATAAGACCAATGTATGCATCTTTATACTGTATACAATATGCCTGTACCACCAGAGGGTGCAACTGGTGGAGACCTAGAGGTCACCCGCACACTGCAGGTAACCAGGTATAAAAGAGAGCTCACCTTACTGTAAACTCATTCAAGAGCTGCAATAAATGGACTAATGTCACAAAAATTCGAGTGCAAGATCTTACCTCGTGGAGTCATTACTAAGTGCCTGCAAACACCACAATTGGTGACGAGAATACGAATTCCACGTGAAAAATGGCTAAGCTTAGCAACTTTCAACAATTCACTGATGGGGAAGATTGGGATGCCTTTGTGGAAAGGCTAGAACACTATTTCATCGCGAACGACCTGGCTGGAAACACACCGACCTCGCTGGCTAATAAGCGCCGAGCCATCCTGTCAGCAGTTTTGAGCTCACCGTTCCTGGCCTGGTCAGGGACTTGCTAGCCCCAGAGAAGACGACAACGAAAACATTCGTGGAGCTCGTAACCCTGATACAGGAACAGCTTAAGCCAAAAGAGAGCACCCTAACAGCCAGACACCGGTTCTACACACACCGGCGGCCCGAAGGCCAAGAAATCGCAAAATACGCTGCAGACCTGAGGCAATTGGCTGCACCGTGTGATTTTGGTGACCACCTCACCGGCGCACTGAGGGACATCTTTGTTATCAGAATCGGCCACGAAGGCCTCCTCCACAGGCTGCTCTCTGCGGACACCACCGTCACCCTGCAGAAAGCAATTAGCGTGAGCCAAGTGTTCATGGCCTCAGCCTGCGATTCCAGAAGGATAATGACTCAACCGCAGGACTCCAACACGGCAAGTACAGTGAACCGAATGGCGCCTTTCAGAGGCAAAACTGTGACCCCAAGCCCCTCAACCCTGAGTCCGCCACAGGGGACCAACCAGCCAGCCCCATGCTGGCGCTGTGGAGGAAATCACAGAGCCCACCAGTGCTGATATAGAGACTATACTTGCAAGGGCTGTAACACTAAAGGCCATCTACAGCAAATGTGTAAAAGAAACTTTACTCACCGAGTCGCTGAAGAGTTGGCCGATCACCCGGGTTCCAGCACTGATGAAGATGAAGAGAGAAACCAGGAGGCAGCTCAGCCCCAGGAAGAGGTGTACGGAGTGTTTACCTGCTCCACCGAGAGCTCCCCATTGAAGATAGAAGTTGGAATCAACGGTGTTCCAGTCTCGATGGAGGTCAACACAGGGGCCAGCCAATCGCTGATAAACTAGGCATCCTTCGAGAAACTCTGGGACAACCCTATCGACCGACCTAAAATGCTACCAATCCAGGCGAAGCTGCTCACTTACACAAACGACACCATCCCAGTCGTTGGCAGCGTGGATGTCCAGGTGTCCCATGGCGGTGCATTGCACAAGTTACCTTTGTGGATCGTTGCTGGTGATGGTCCAACGCTGCTAGGAAGAAGTTGGATGAAGCAAATCCCAAATCTGTTGGAGCTGGGAAAGCCTCCAGGTCCCGGTGATCGACGTCCTAGGTGGCCCCAAATTTGGATCCATCGCAGCATCTGAAGATCCTACAATCCAGCTCGACTGCGCGGCGACGACACAGACCGCACAATCCAACGGTGAGATGATCCAACCCGAACGGACAGAGCACACCTTCCGGGCCGTGGCAGGACTCAGAAGGGAGAAGATCGACGCAGAAAGTAGTTCTCCGGCTTCAGTGGCAGAACCTGGGGAGAGAAGGATCACCACAGCCTACTTCAAGGAGAGTGAAAAGAGGATCCAACCCGAACGGACAGAACACACCTTCCGGGCCATGGCAGGACTCAGAAGGTATTTCCCCAGCTTCAGTGGCAGACCCTGGGGAGAGAAGGATCACAGCAGCCTACTTCGAGGAGAAGGAAAAGATGGCACCCGCACCACAAAGCGAATTGCCTGAAATCAAGATGGCCGTGACCAGACCACGAGAGGCAGCGTTGAGGGAGCAACACGTGATGCCGAGCAGCGAATCGGATTGGGTTAAAAATTGCAAGGCCCTCTTAAAGTAGACCGGCAATCCAGAAAAATTAAAGGGACAGTTCCACTTTTTGTACAGAGATGCTGTTGATACAGGGAGACCCTGCAGCCCTCAAAGGAGGACAGGGAGGCCACACATTCCTGTGGCTCTGTCCACCACTAGGTAACGGCAAAGGCCCTGAGACCCAGCCAAGGGAGCGACCCGAGCTCACCCAGCTGGCAGAGGGGCACAGCGCCGCCATCAGACAATCAGGGCACAGTCCTCACCCACCTGCACCTACACCCCAGGGGCAAGACTGTAATACCACATATGTACCTTACCTGTAAAATGTACTTGCTCCACCACTGCTAAACCCAAACAGTCATGTAACCAATTTTTTTTAATTACATATATGTAAATGCAACTGTCGAGCCACACACATGGTCTATGTATGTGGGGGGGGGGGGGGGGGAAATGGGGGCATGTAGCCATGGATCACACCCAGAACCCAGTCAAACCCCACTGCAACCTCCAACCGTCCACTGCTGACCATTTCCCAACGTTGTGGCAATAAGGATTTGGGGGACCACAAGGAGAGAGGCATCCCCAAGCACAGACAAAGTGCAAGGGCACTCAAGTCGAGGACCAGAGCACACAGTGCAAAGGCCAGTGGCACAAGACTTAGGGGGAATGATGTTGTGTATGTATATACCCTGTTCACTCAATGTACAGTTACATAAGCCCTTTGAATGTATCTTTACACTGTATACAATATGCCTGTACCACCAGAGGGTGCAACAGGTGGAGACCTCGAGGTCACCTGTACACCGCAGGTAACCAGGTATAAAAGGGAGCTCACCTTACTGTAACCTCATTCAGGAGCTGCAATAAATGGACTAAGGTCACAACAGTTCAAGTGCAATACCTTAGCTCATGGAGTCATTACTAGAGTGCCTGCAAACACCACAGGTGCTACCCACTGAGCCACAATTGACATATACATACAACCAGTAAGGAATTCAGGAGTAACTTCTTTACTCAGAGAGTGTTCAGAATGTGGAACTCGCTGCCACAAGGAATAGTTAGGAAACAGTTATTCACGCAAAAGCGTTAAAAGTGTGGCACTGTCTCCCACAAAATGCTTTAGATACTAGCTTAATTTTTTAAAAAGCAAACCAAGCACTCGGGTTTATGTCTAGAATTGAAAAGTTTGCAAGTTGTGCTGTATTGAATCTTGGTTAAACCACACTTGGAGCACTGCGTACAGTTCTGGTCGCCATATTATAAAAAGGATATAGAGGCACTGGAGAGGGTGCAGAGAAGATTTACAAGGATGATACCAGAAATGCGAGGGTATACATATCAGGAAAGGATGAACAGGCTGGGTCTCTTTTCTCTTGAAAAAAGAAGGCTGAGGGGTGACCTAATAGAGGTCGTTAAAATTATGAAAGGTTTTGATAGAGAACCTCTTAAAAGAGGAAAGAGATGTAGAGAGGCGGAGAGGTTTAGAGAGGGAGTTCCAGAGCTTAGGGCTGAAACAGCTGAAGGCACGGCCACCAATGATTGAGCGGTTATAACGAGGGATGTTTAGGAGGGCAGAATTTGAGGAGCGTAGACATCTCGTGGGGTTGTGGGACTGGAGGAGATTACAGAGATAGGGAGGGGCGAGGCCATGGAAAGATTTGAAAATAAGGATAAGAATTTTGAAATCGAGGCGTTGTTTAACCAGGGGCCAATGTAGGTCAGCGAGCACAGGGGTGATGGGTGATCGTGACTTGGTGCGAGTTGGGACATGGGCAGCTGAGTTTTGGATGACCTCAAGTGAGAGAGAGGGGAATGCTGATAAGAGTTGGGAGGAGGCTCGTGTGGAGCATTTGTTCAAAAAAGGACGTAAGGATAAACCCAGCAACTACAGACCAGTCAGTTTAACTTCGATAGCAGGGAGGCTTTTAAAAATAACAGTCCAGTACAAAATGAACAGTCACTTGGACAAGTGTGGATTCATTAAGGAAAGCCGGCACAGAATTGCCAAAGACAAATCCTGTTTAACCAACTTGATCGAGTATTTTGATCAGGTAACTGTCATGTATGTAGACCATGTATAGTTACATAACTCTATAGTCACATAAAGTGTGCCACCAGAGGGCACTGCGGTGGGAGACCTGAGGGTCACCTGCATAGGTGTGCAGGGCCCAGTATAAAAGGCTGCCACCATGCTTGTGCCTCACTCTGGAGTTACAATAAATGGGACTAAGGTCACAACAGCTCAAGTACAATACTAGACCGCGTGAAGTCGTTCATAACAGTATTAAAGACATAACCGTAACAGTGAGGGTTGATGAGGGCAATGTGCATGGATTTCCAAAAGGAGTTCGACAAAGTGCCACATAAAAGGCTGGTCCTCAAAGTTGAAGCCCATGGAATAAAAGGGACAGTGGCAGCATGGATACACTAAGTGACAGGAAACAGAGAGCAGTGGTGAACGGTTGTTTTTTCAGACTGGAGGAAGGTATACAGTGGATTTACGAGAATGGTTCCAAGGATGAGGGACTTCAGTAACGTGGAGAGACTGGAGAACCTGGGGTTGTTCTCCTTGGAGCAGAGAAGGTTGAGAGGAGATTTGATAGAGGTGTTCAAAATCATGAGGGCTCTGGACAGAATAGATAGAGAGAAACTGTTCCCATTGGTGGAAGGGTCGAGAACCAGAGGACACATAGAAACATAGAAAATAGGTGCAGGAGTAGGCCATTCGGCCCTTCTAGCCTGCACCACCATTCAATGAGTTCATGGCTGAACATGCAACTTCAGTACCCCATTCCTGCTTTCTCGCCATACCCCTTGATCCCCCTAGTAGTAAGGACTTCATCTAACTCCTTTTTGAATATATTTAGTTTTAAAGTATTACACAGTATATACACAGATTTAAAGTATTTGGCAGAAGAACCAAAGGTTTTTTTTTACGCAGTGAGTAGTTATGATCTGGAATTCACTGTCTGAAAGGTTGGTGGAGGCAGAGTCAATCACTGCTTTCAAACGCGAATTGGACAAATACCTGAAGGAAAGCAATTTGCAGGGCTACGGGGAAAGGGTGGAGGAGTGGGACTAGCTGAAGTGCTCGTGCAGAGAGCCGGCATGGGTTCTTTGCTTAAGAATTCATAACATCATATTGCTATTAAGAACTAGTTGGTTCTAGTTTAAGAACTAGTTTAACACGACATATTACCGGGTCATCCACCAGGCTCACAACTGCATACGTCATCGTGGATAACCTAGACCCAACTGACTGGGGTTTTATTGAGTCTTGTGAACATCATGTGACTGGCTATGTCACTCACAATGCAATAACTCTACAACTAAAGTAACATTAAACCAAGTGCCCCCTCATAAGGGCACAACAATCCAGAAATTAACCACTAAATATTAAAGGGAAACTTACAAATTGAATTAAATTAAAATGTCGTTTCCTGTTGAAATAATGCACTCCAGTCCCTCCGGTGCCCATCTCTCGCGGAAGGCCGCAAGCGTACCGGTGGACACCGCATGCTCCATCTCCAGGGACACCCTGGCTTGAACGTAATCGCGGAAGAGAGGCAGGCAGTCGAGCTGAACGACCCCCTCAACTGCCCGCTGCCTGGACCAGCTGATGGCCACCTTGGCCATGCCCAGGAGCAGTTCTACGAGGAGGCCTTCCGACCTGCCTGCTCCCCTCCGCACAGGGTGCCCAAAGATCAGGAGCGTGGGACTGCAATAGATCTACAAACCTGTGAGCATGCTCACAGATGCATACATTACATAACCATTCTATGATTCTATAGTTAACACCAGCATAGACCAGTTGGGCCGAGTGGTCTGATTCTGTGCTGTCTATTCTGTGTAATGTCCAGTTCATTCAATGATTTAGACAAAGGAATTGGATGTAATATCTTCAAGTTTGCAGATGACACTAAGCTGGGTGGCATTGTGAGCTGCGAGGAGGATGCTAGGAGGCTGCAGGGGGATTTGGACAGGCTAGGTGAATGGGCAAATGCATGGCAGATGCAGTATAATGTGGATAAGTGTGAGGTTATCCACTTTGGTGGCAAAAACAGGAAGGCAGATTATTATCTGAATGGTGACAGATTAGCAAAAGGAAAGGTGCAACGAGACCTGCGTGTCATGGTACATCAGTCATTGAAGGTTGGCATACAGGTACAGCAGGTAGTAAAGAAAGCAAATGGCATGCTGGCCTTCATAGTGAGGGGACTAGAGTATAGGAGCAGTGAGGTCTTACTCCAGTTGTACAGGGCCTTGGTGAGGCCACACCTTGAAGATTGTGTACAGTTTTGGTCTCCGAATCTGAGGAAGGACATTCTTGCTATTGAGGGAGTGCAGCGAAGGTTCACCAGACTGATTCCCGGGATGGCAGGACTGACATATCAAGAAAGACTGGATCAACTAGGCTTATATTCACTGGAATTTAGAAGAATGAGAGGGGATCTCATAGAAACATATAAAATTCTGACGGGATTGGACAGGTTAGATGCAGGAAGAATGTTCCCGATGTTGTGGAAGTCCAGAACCAGGGGTCACAGTCTAAGGATAAGGGGCAAGTCATTTAGGACCGAGATGAGGAGAAACTTCTTCACTCAGAGAATTGTGAACCTGTGGAATTCTCTACCACAGAAAGTTGTTGAGGCCAGTTCATTAGATATATTCAAAAGGGAGTTAGATGTGGCCCTTACGGCTAAAGGAATCAAGGGGTATGGAGAGAAAGCAGGAATGGGGTACTGAAGTTGCATGATCAGCCATGATCTTATTGAATGGTGGTGCAGGCTCGAAGGGTCGAATGACCTACTCTTGCACCTACTTTCTATGTTTCTATGTTTCAAAACTGTAAATTAAATGTCTACTTAAGCACCAGACAGCCAAATGAATGGAACGTCCTCCAGCACATAAACTGACTGAGACTTGACCTCACCATAAAGTCGTGGGAATAGAGTCAGGTCATGTCCTCCTAACCCAAGACAAATACCATCTCGGGGGCGAGGAGTGGTAGGGGGTGGGGGGTGCCTGTTTCTTGCTGCAGCTTTGCAAGAGTTCTATTCAAGAAATTGTCAAATTAGATTAAGATTTTTTTTTCCAAAAATAAAGATAATGGAACTCTCACTGTGGAACTATTTTGTTATCTGTCCCTGGCTTTAAGAAATAATTTAATGGAAAGATTTCTACATGGGCTCTGCAGGGCATTTGATTGAGTCTTTTATATTGATTGCTAAGAATTGCTGGTAAAATAGATTAAAGGTGTTAATTGTGTGGTCCGAGGTGTTAATATATTTCTCCCTGCAGTTTGATCGCTCCCGGCTAGTTTCATGGTTCTTATCTAAGGCTGTGTTTTATATTGCTCCATTGTTTGCTGTTTATTGTGTGAAGGGTTATTTCATGGTCAGGTCTAATTGGCAAGTCTGGCCAAATACTCAAGCCTGGGACATGTCTGTGGCTGCACAGTCCCGTTAATCTGATCTCATGGCCAGACGCCAAATCCCCCCTCGGCCTCAGTACCAACACCATCAACAACGGCACGCATTTATATAGTGCCTTTAATGTTGTAAAACATCCCAAGGTGCTACACAGGAGCATTAGCAAACAACATCCACGATGCTGAGAATGACGTGAGTATCACGTGTAGTGAGTTGGTCTTACCGCAGGTGAAGGGTCCACAGCCAGATAGGGAATGGAAGACCAGCAGGAAGAGTAGTGCAAGGAAGGTAGTGCAGGGGTCCCCTGTGGTCATCCCCCTGCAAAACAGATACACTGTTTTGAGTACTGTTGAGGGGGATGACTCATCAGGGGAGGGCAGCAGCAGCCAAGTTCATGGCACCGTGGCTGGCTCTGCTGCACAGGAGGGCAAGAAAAAGAGTGGGACAGCAATAGTGATAGGGGATTCAATGGTGAGGGGAATAGATAGGTGTTTCTGCGGCCGCGACCGAGACTCCAGGATGGTATGTTGCCTCCCTGGTGCAAGGGTCAAGGATGTCTCGGAGCGGGTGCAGGACATTCTGAAATGGGAGGGAGAACAGCCAGTTGTCGTGGTGCACATTGGTACCAACGACATAGGTAAAAAAAGGGATGAGGTCCTACGAAACGAATTTAAGGAGCTAGGACCTCAAAAGTAGTAATCTCGGGATTGCTACCAGTGCCACGTGATAGTCAGAGTAGGAATCGCAGGATAGCGCAGATGAATACGTGGCTTGAGCAGTGGTGCAGCAGGGAGGGATTCAAATTCCTGGGGCATTGGGACCGGTTCTGGGGGAGGTGGGACCAGTACAAACCGGATGGTCTGCACCTGGGCAGGACCAGAACCAATGTCCTAGGGGGAGTGTTTGCTAGTGCTGTTGGGGAGGATTTAAACTAATATGGCAGGGGGATGGGAACCAATGCAGGGCGCAATAAAGTGGAGGAATTAACTGTGCAAATAGATGTTAACAAATATGATGTGATTGGGATTACGGAGACGTGGCTCCAGGATGATCAGGGCTGGGAACTCAACATCCAGGGGTATTCAACATTCAGGAAAGATAGAATAAAAGGAAAAGGAGGTGGGGTAGCATTGCTGGTTAAGGAGCAAATTAAGGCAATAGTTCGGAAGGACATTAGCTTGGATGATGTGGAATCTATATGGGTAGAGCTGCAGAATACCAAAGGACAAAAAACGTTAGTGGGAGTTGTGTACAGACCTCCAAACAGTAGTAGTGATGTTGGGGAGGGCATCAAACATGAAATTAGGGGTGCGTGCAATAAAGGTGCAGCAGTTATAATGGGTGACTTTAATATGCACATAGATTGGGTTAACCAAACTGGAAGCAATACGGTAGAGGAGGATTTCCTGGAGTGCATAAGGGATGGTTTTTTAGACCAATATGTCGAGGAACCAACTAGGGGGGAGGCCATCTTAGACTGGGTGTTGTGTAATGAGAGAGGATTAATTAGCAATCTCGTTGTGCGAGGCCCCTTGGGGAAGAGTGACCATAATATGGTGGAATTCTGCATTAGGATGGAGAATGAAACAGTTAATTCAGAGACCATGGTCCAGAACTTAAAGAAGGGTAACTTTGAAGGTATGAGGCGTGAATTGGCTAGGATAGATTGGCGAATGATACTGAAGGGGTTGACTGTGGATGGGCAATGGCAGACATTTAGAGACCGCATGGATGAACTACAACAATTGTACATTCCTGTCTGGCGTAAAAATAAAAACGGGAAGGTGGCTCAACCGTGGCTATCAAGGGAAATCAGGGATAGCATTAAAGCCAAGGAAGTGGCATACAAATTGGCCAGAAATAGCAGAGAACCCGGGGACTGGGAGAAATTTAGAACTCAGCAGAGGAGGACAAAGGGTTTGATTAGGGCAGGGAAAATGGAGTATGAGAAGAAGCTTGCAGGGAACATTAAGACGGATTGCAAAAGTTTCTATAGATATGTAAAGAGAAAAAGGTTAGTAAAGACAAACGTAGGTCCCCTGCAGTCAGAATCAGGGGAAGTCATAACAGGGATCAAAGAAATGGCGGACCAATTGAACAAGTACTTTGGTTCGGTATTCACTGAGGAGGACACAAACAACCTTCCGGATATAAAAGGGGTCGGAGGGTCTAGTAAGGAGGAGGAACTGAGGGAAATCCTTATTAGTCGGGAAATTGTGTTGGGGAAATTGATGGGATTGAAGGCCGATAAATCCCCAGGGCCTGATGGACTGCATCCCAGAGTACTTAAGGAAGTGGCCTTGGAAATAGTGGATGCATTGACAGTCATTTTCCAACATTCCATTGACTCTGGATCAGTTCCTATGGAGTGGAGGGTAGCCAATGTAACCCCACTTTTTAAAAAAGGAGGGAGAGAGAAAACAGGGAATTACAGACCGGTCAGCCTGACATCGGTAGTGGGTAAAATGATGGAATCAATTATTAAGGATGTCATCGCAGTGCATTTGGAAAGAGGTAATATGATAGGTCCAAGTCAGCATGGATTTGTGAAAGGGAAATCATGCTTGACAAATCTTCTGGAATTTTTTGAGGATGTTTCCAGTCGAGTGGACAAGGGAGAACCAGTTGATGTGGTATATTTGGACTTCCAGAAGGCTTTCGACAAGGTCCCACACAAGAGATTAATGTGCAAAGTTAAAGCACATGGGATTGGGGGTAGTGTGCTGACATGGATTGAGAACTGGTTGTCAGACAGGAAGCAAAGAGTAGGAGTAAATGGGGACTTTTCAGAATGGCAGGCAGTGACTAGTGGGGTACCGCAAGGTTCTGTGCTGGGGCCCCAGCTGTTTACACTGTACATTAACGATTTAGACGAGGGGATTAAATGTAGTATCTCCAAATTTGCGGATGACACTAAGTTGGGTGGCAGTGTGAGCTGCAAGGAGGATTCTATGAGGCTGCAGAGCGACTTGGATAGGTTAGGTGAGTGGGCAAATGCATGGCAGATGAAGTATAATGTGGATAAATGTGAGGTTATCCACTTTGGTGGTAAAAACAGAGAGACAGACTATTATCTGAATGGTGACAGATTAGGAAAAGGGCAGGTGCAAAGAGACCTGGGTGTCATGGTACATCAGTCATTGAATGTTGGCATGCAGGTACAGCAGGCGGTTAAGAAAGCAAATGGCATGTTGGCCTTCATAGCGAGGGGATTTGAGTACAAGGGCAGGGAGGTGTTGCTACAATTGTACAGGGCCTTGGTGAGGCCACACCTGGAGTATTGTGTCCAGTTTTGGTCTCCTAACCTGAGGAAGGACATTCTTGCTATTGAGGGAGTGCAGCGAAGGTTCACCAGACTGATTCCCGGGATGGCGGGACTGACCTATCAAGAAAGACTGGATCAACTGGGCTTGTATTCACTGGAGTTCAGAAGAATGAGAGGGGACCTCATAGAAACGTTTAAAATTCTGACGGGGTTAGACAGGTTAGATGCAGGAAGAATGTTCCCAATGTTGGGGAAGTCCAGAACCAGTCTAAGGATAAGGGGGAAGCCATTTAGGACCGAGATGAGGAGGAATTTCTTCACCCAGAGAGTGGTGAACGTGTGGAATTCTCTACCACAGAAAGTTGTTGAGGCCAATTCACTAAATATATTCAAAAAGGAGTTCGATGAAGTCCTTACTACTAGGGGAATCAAGGGGTATGGTGAGAAAGCAGGAATGGGGTACTGAAGTTGCATGTTCAGCCATGAACTTATTGAATGGCGGTGCAGGCTAGAAGGGCCGAATGGCCTACTCCTGCACCTATTTTCTATGTTTCTATGTTTCTATGAGACAGAGGGAAACAAAAAGGAGGCAAAAGCAAAAGACAGAAAGGAGATGAGGAAAAGTGGAGGGCGGAGAAACCCAAGGCAAAGAACAAAAAGGGCCACTGTACAGCAAAATTCTAAAAGGACAAAGGGTGTTAAAAAAACAAGCCTGAAGGCTTTGTGTCTTAATGCAAGGAGTATCCGCAATAAGGTGGATGAATTAATTGTGCAAATAGATGTTAATAAATATGATGTGATTGGGATTACGGAGACGTGGCTCCAGGATGATCAGGGCTGGGAACTCAACATTCAGGGGTATTCAACATTCAGGAAGGATAGAATAAAAGGAAAAGGAGGTGGGGTAGCATTGTTGGTTAAAGAGGAGATTAATGCAATAGTTAGGAAAGACATTAGCTTGGATGATGTGGAATCTATATGGGTAGTGCTGCAGAACACCAAAGGGCAAAAAACGTTAGTAGGAGTTGTGTACAGACCTCCAAACAGTAATAGGGATGTTGGGGAGGGCATCAAACAGGAAATTAGGGGTGCATGCAATAAAGGTGTAGCAGTTATAATGGGTGACTTTAATATGCACATAGATTGGGCTAGCCAAACTGGAAGCAATACGGTGGAGGAGGATTTCCTGGAGTGCATAAGGGATGGTTTTCTAGACCAATATGTTGAGGAACCAACTAGGGGGGAGGCCATCTTAGACTGGGTGTTGTGTAATGAGAGAGGATTAATTAGCAATCTCATTGTGCGAGGCCCCTTGGGGAAGAGTGACCATAATATGGTGGAATTCTGCATTAGGATGGAGAATGAAACAGTAAATTCAGAGACCATGGTCCAGAACTTAAAGAAGGGTAACTTTGAAGGTATGAGGCGTGAATTGGCTAGGATAGATTGACGAATGATACTTAGGGGGTTGACTGTGGATGGGCAATGGCAGACATTTAGAGACCGCATGGATGAATTACAACAATTGTACATTCCTGTCTGGCGTAAAAATAAAAAAGGGAAGGTGGCTCAACCGTGGCTATCTAGGGAAATCAGGGATAGTATTAAAGCCAAGGAAGTGGCATACAAATTGGCCAGAAATAGCAGCGAACCTGGGGACTAGGAGAAATTTAGAACTCAGCAAAGGAGGACAAAGGGTTTGATTAGGGCAGGGAAAATGGAATACGAGAAGAAGCTTGCAGGGAACATTAAGGTGGATTGCAAAAGTTTCTATAGGTATGTAAAGAGAAAAAGGTTAGTAAAGACAAACGTAGGTTCCCTGCAGTCAGAATTAGGGGAAGTCATAACGGGGAACAAAGAAATGGCAGACCAATTGAACAAGTACTTTGGTTCGGTATTCACTAAGGAGGATACAAACAACCTTCCGGATATAAAAGGGGTCAGAGGGTCTAGTAAGGAGGGGGAACTGAAGGAAATCTTTATTAGTCGGAAAATTGTGTTGGGGAAATTGATGGGATTGAAGGCCGATAAATCCCCAGGGCCTGATGGACTGCATCCCAGAGTACTTAAGGGGGTGGCCTTGGAAATAGCGGATGCATTGACAGTCATTTTCCAACATTCCATTGACTCTGGATCAGTTCCTATGGAGTGGAGGGTAGCCAATGTAACCCCACTTTTTAAAAAAGGAGGGAGAGAGAAAACAGGGAATTATAGACCGGTCAGCCTGACCTCAGTAGTGGGTAAAATGATGGAATCAATTATTAAGGATGTCATAGCAGTGCATCTGGAAAATGGTGACATGATAGGTCCAAGTCAGCATGGATTTGTGAAAGGGAAATCATGCTTGACAAATCTTCTGGAATTTTTTGAGGATGTTTCCAGTAAAGTGGACAAAGGAGAACCAGTTGATGTGGTATATTTGGACTTTCAGAAGGCTTTCGACAAGGTCCCACACAAGAGATTAATGTGCAAAGTTAAAGCACATGGGATTGGGGGTAGTGCGCTGACGTGGATTGAGAACTGGTTGTCAGACAGGAAGC
Organism: Pristiophorus japonicus; assembly: GCF_044704955.1. Lineage (NCBI taxonomy): Eukaryota > Metazoa > Chordata > Chondrichthyes > Pristiophoridae > Pristiophorus > Pristiophorus japonicus. Next base: position 185,936,715 of record NC_091989.1, read on the forward strand.
AAAGAGTAGGAGTAAACGGGTACTTTTCAGAATGGCAGGCAGTGACTAGTGGGGTGCCGCAAGGTTCTGTGCTGGGGCTCCAGCTGTTTACATTGTACATTAATGATTTAGACGAGGGGATTAAATGCAGTATCTCCAAATTTGCGGATGACACTAAGTTGGGTGGCAGTGTGAGCTGCGAGGAGGATGCTATTAGGCTGCAGAGTGACTTGGATAGGTTAGGTGAGTGGGCAAATGCATGGCAGATGAAGTATAATGTGGATAAATGTGAGGTTATCCACTTTGGTGGTAAAAACAGAGAGACAGACTATTATCTGAATGGTGACAGATTAGGAAAAGGGAAGGTGCAACGAGACCTGGGTGTCATGGTACATCAGTCATTGAAGGTTAGCATGTAGGTACAGCAGGCGGTTAAGAAAGCAAATGGCATGTTGGCCTTCATAGCGAGGGGATTTGAATACAGGGGCAGGGAGGTGTTGCTACAGTTGTACAGGGCCTTGGTGAGGCCACACCTGGAGTATTGTGTACAGTTTTGGTCTCCTAACTTGAGGAAGGACATTCTTGCTATTGAGGGAGTGCAGCGAAGATTCACCAGACTGATTCCCGGGATGGCGGGACTGACCTATCAAGAAAGACTGGATCAACTGGGCTTGTATTCACTGGAGTTCAGAAGAATGAGAGGGGACCTCATAGAAACGTTTAAAATTCTGATGGGTTTAGACAGGTTAGATGCAGGAAGAATGTTCCCAATGTTGGGGAAGTCCAGAACCAGGGGTCACAGTCTAAGGATAAGGGGTAAGCCATTTAGGACCGAGATGAGGAGAAACTTCTTCACCCAGAGAGTGGTGAACCTGTGGAATTCTCTACCACAGAAAGTAGTTGAGGCCAATTCACTAAATATATTCAAAAGGGAGTTAGATGTAGTCCTTACTACTCGGGGGATCAAGGGTTATGGCGAGAAAGCAGGAAGGGGGTACTGAAGTTTCATGTTCAGCCATGAACTCATTGAATGGCGGTGCAGGCTAGAAGGGCTGAATGGCCTGCTCCTGCACCTATTTTCTATGTTTCTATGTCTATGTAACATTTGACACTGAGTCACATAAGGAGATATTAGGGCAGATGACCAAAAGCTTGTACAAAGAGGTAGGTTTTAAGGAGCGTCTGAAAGGAGGAGAGAGAGATGGAGAGGTTTAGTGAGGGAATTCCAGAGCTTAGGGCCTGGGCAGCTGAACACGTGACCGCCAATGGTGGAACGATGGAAATCAGGGATGCACAAGAGACCAGAATTGGATGAGCGCCGAGATCTCAGAGGGTTGTGGGGCTGGAGGAGTTTACAGAGATAGGGAGGAGCGAGGCCACGAAGGGATTTGAAAACAACCATGAGAATTCCTTTCATTAACACCCAGTGTTCTGTATCTTCTCAAGGTCAACTGAACTTTGTCCTTTACCCAAACCTCAACTCTTTTTTTTAATTGAAACAAAATGATCTTCAATGTCAGAGATGTCAAATGCTGGGGCATGAAACTCTTCGCATTTCAGTACTCAGTGTTAGTTGTTTCCAGGACAGGTATCGCACAGCCAGGTGCACAGTAATGTTCCTTCTACCTTCTAAAAGGTTACTGCACAAGATAAAAGTTCAAGGGGTTGGGGGTAATATATTAGCATGGATAGAGGGTTGGCTAACTAACAGAAAACAGAGAGTCGGGATAAATGGGTCATTCTCTGGTTGGCAACCAGTAACTAGTGGGGTGCCACAGGGATCAGTGCTGGGACCCGAACTATTTACAATCTATATTAACAACTTGGAAGAAGGGACTGAGTATAACATAGCCAAGTTTGCTGACGATACAAAGATGGGAGGAAAAGCAATGTGTGAGGAGGACACAAAAAATCTGCAAAAGGACATCGACAGGCTAAGTGAGTGGGCAAAAATTTGGCAGATGGAGTATAATGTTGGAAAATGTCAGGTCATGCACTTTGGGAGAAAAAAAACCAATGAGCAAGTTATTATTTAAATGGAGAAAGATTGCAAAGTGCTGCAGAACAGTGGGACCTGGGGGTACTTGTGCATGAAGCACAAAAGGATAGCATGCAGATACAGCAAGTGATCAGGAAGGCCAATGGAATCTTGGCCTTTATTGCAAAGGAGAGGAGTATAAAAGCAGGGAAGTCTTGCAACAGTTATACAGGGTATGCAGGAAAAAGAGTGGGAGAGCGATAGTGGTAGGGGATTCAATTGTAAGGGGAATAGATAGGCGTTTCTGCGGCCGCAACCGAGACTCCAGGATGGTATGTTGCCTTCCTGGTGCAAGGGTTAAGGATGTCTCGGAGCGGGTAAAGGACATTCTGAAAAAGGAGGGTGAACAGCCAGTTGTTGTGGTGCACATTGGTACCAACAATATAGGTAAAAAAAAGGGATGAGGTCCTACGAGACGAATTTAAGGAGCAAGGAGCTAAATTAAAACGTAGGACTTCAAAAGTAGTAATCTCAGGATTGCTACCAGTGCCACGTGCTAGTCAGAGTAGGAATCGCTCAGATGAATACGTGGCTTGAGCAGTGGTGCAGCAGGGAGGGATTCAAATTTCTGGGGCATTGGAACCGGTTCTGGGGGAGGTGGGACCAGTACAAACCGGATGGTCTGCACCTGGGCAAGACCGGAACGAATGTCCTAGGGGGAGTGTTTGCTAGTGCTGTTGGGGAGGAGTTAAACTAATATGGCAGGGGGATGGGAACCAATGCAGGGAGACAGAGGGCAACAAAATGGAGACAAAAGCAAAAGACAGGAAGGAGATGAGTAAAAGTGGATGGCAGAGAAACCCAAGACAAAAAACAAAAAGGGCCACTGTACAGCAAAATTCTAAAGGGTCAAAGTGTAATAAAAAGGCAAGCATGAAAGGGGTATTTGGAACCCAGGAGAAGGCTCTGACTAGTTAGAGTTGGTGAGAGCTCAGATGAACAGGACCCCAAGAAAGAATGCAAAAGGCAGGAGGCAACAGAGCAGAGTAGCACTGGGGTAAGTGTAAACCACAAGGTGATAGGAAGGGACAATATGTATGAATATAAAGGGGCTGCAGGAGGGGTCAAAACTAAAAATCATGGTTTAAAAACTAGTATTAAAACACTCTACGTAAACGCACACAGCATTCGAAATAAAGTAAATGAGTTGACGGCACAAATCATTACAAATGGCTATGATTTGGTGGCCATTACAGAAACGTGGTTGCAGGGTGGCCAAGACTTGGAATTAAACATACAGGGGTATCTGACAATTCGGAAAGATAGACAAGAAGGGAAAGGAGGTGGGGTAGCTCTGTTAATAAAGGATGATATCAGGGCAGTTGTGAGAGACGATATTGGCTCTAATGAACAAAATGTTGAATCATTGTGGGTGGAGATTAGAGATAGTAAGGGGAAAAAGTCACTGGTGGACGTAGTTTATAGGCCCCCAAATAATAACTTCACGATGGGGCGGGCAATAATCAAGGGAATAATGGAGGCATGTGAAAAAGGAACGGCAGTAATCATGGGGGATTTTAACCTACGTATCGATTGGTCAAATCAAATCGCACGGGGTAGCCTTGAGGAGGAATTCATAGAATGCATACGGGATTGTTTCTTAGAACAGTATGTTACAGAACCTACAAGGGAGCAAGCTATCTTAGATCTGGTCCTGTGTAATGAGACAGGAAAAATAAATGATCTCCTAGTAAAAGATCCTCTCGGAATGAGTGATCATAGTGTGGTTGAATTTGTAATACAGATTGAGGGTGAGGAAGTAGTGTCTCAAACGAGCGTACTATGCTTAAATAAAGAGGACTACAATGGGATGAGGGCAGAGTTGGCTAAAGTAGACTGGAAACACAGACTAAACGGTGGCACAATTGAGGAACAGTGGAGGACTTTTAAGGAGCTCTTTCATAGTGCTCAACAAAAATATATTCCAGTGAAAAAGAAGGGCGGTAATAAAAGGGATAACCAGCCGTGGATAACCAATGAAATAAAGGAGAGTATCAAATTAAAAACCAATGCGTATAAGGTGGCCAAGGTTAGTGGGAAACTAGCAGATTGGGAAAATTTTAACCGACAGCAAAGAATAACTAAGAAAGCAATAAAGAAAGGAAAGATAGATTACGAAAGTAAACTTGCGCAAAACATAAAAACAGATAGCAAAAGCTTTTACCGATATATAAAACGGAAAAGAGTGACGAAAGTAAATGTTGGTCCCTTAGAAGATGTGAAGGGGGATTTAATAATGGGAAATGTGGAAATGGCTGAGACCTTAAACAATTATTTTGCTTCGGTCTTCACAGTGGAAGACACAAAAACCATGCCAAAAATTGCTGATCACGGGAATGTGGGAAGGGAGGACCTTGAGATAATCATTATCACTAGGGGGGTAGTACTGGACAGGCTAATGGGACTCAAGGTAGACAAGTCCCCTGGTCCTGATGAAATGCATCCCAGGGTATTAAAAGAGATGGCGGAAGTTATGCATTCGTTATAATCTACCAAAATTCTCTGGACTCTGGGGAGGTACCAGCGGATTGGAAAGCAGCTAATGTAACGCCTCTGTTTAAAAAAGGGGGCAGACAAAAGGCAGGTAAATATAGACCGGTCAGTTTAACATCTGTAGTGGGGAAAATGCTTGAAACTATCATTAAGGAAGAAATAGCGGGACATCTCGATAGGAATAGTGCAATCAAGCAGACCCAACATGGATTCATGAAGGGGAAATCATGTTTAACTAATTTACTGGAATTCTTTGAGGATATAACAAGCATGGTGGATAGAGGTGTACCGATGGATGTGGTGTATTTAGATTTCCAAAAGGCATTCGATAAGGTGCCACACAAAAGGTTACTGCAGAAGATAAAGGTACGCGGAGTCAGAAGAAATGTATTAGCATGGATAGAGAATTGGCTGGCTAACAGAGAGCAGAGAATCGGGATAAATGGGTCCTTTTCGGGTTGGAAATCGGTGGTTAGTGGTGTGCCACAGGGATCGGTGCTGGGACCACAACTGTATACAATATACATAGATGACCCGGAAGAGGGGACAGAGTGTAGTGTAACAAAATTTGCAGATGTCACAAAGATTAGTGGGAAAGTGAGTTGTGTAGAGGACACAGAGAGGCTGTAAAGAGATTTAGATAGGTTAAGCGAATGGGCTAAGGTTTGGCAGATGGAATATAATGTTGGAAAATGTGAGGTCATCCACCTTGGAAAAAAAAACAGTAAAAGGGAATATTATTTGAATGAGGAGAAATTACAACATGCTGCGGTGCAGAGGGACCTGGGGGTCCTTGTGCATGAAACTCTTTTGAGTTAAACTGCTCCTTGTGATTGAAACTCTTTTGAGTTCACCTGTGAAAACATAAAAACAATAAACGGTGCCACCCGACCTGGGTGACACTCCAGACATTTTCAAGGCCCTTTTTTTCCCCCCTTTTTTTTTGGGTTTTTTTTTTGTGTTTTTCTTTTTTTTTTTGGTTTTTTTTTTTTGGGCACTAAAATAACAATTTTCCCCAGTGCCCCCTATAAAAGGGAAGGGGGACACTAAAAGCACCGGCAATTAAAACAAATTAAACTTTAAAACGTAAAATCAAATTAAAATTTGGTTGCCGGGCGTGATGATGCACTCCAGTCCCTCCGGTGCCCACCTCTCGCGGAAGGCCGCGAGCGTCCTTGTGCATGAATCCCAAAAAGTTAGTTTGCAGGTGCAGCAGGTAATCAGGAAGGCGAATGGAATGTTGGCCTTCATTGCGAGAGGGATGGAGTACAAAAGCAGGGAGGTCCTGCTGCAACTGTATAGAGTATTGGTGAGGCCGCACCTGGAGTACTACATGCAGTTTTGGTTAACTTTCTTAAGGAAGGATATACTAGCTTTGGAGGGGGTACCGAGATGATTCACTGGCTGATTCCGGAGATGAGAGGGTTACCTTATGATGATAGATTGAATAGACTTGGTCTTTACTCGTTGGAGTTCAGAAGGATGAGGGGTGATCTTATAGAAACATTTAAAATAATGAAAGGGATAGACAAGATAGAGGCAGAGAGGTTGTTTCCACTGGTCGGGGAGACTAGAACGAGGGGGCACAGCCTCAAAATACGGGGGAGCCAATTTAAAACCGAGTTGAGAAGGAATTTCTTCTCCCAGAGGGTTGTGAATCTGTGGAATTCTCTGCCCAAGGAAGCAGTTGAGGTTAGCTCATTGAATGTATTCAAATCATAGATAGATAGATTTTTAACCAATAAGGAAATTAAGGGTTACGGGGAGCAGGCGGGTAAGTGGAGCTGAGTCCACGGCGAGATCTGCCATGATCTTGCTGAATGGCGTAGCAGGCTCGAGGGGCTAGATGGCCTACTCCTGTTCCTAATTCTTATGTTCTTATGTTCTTATGTTCTATGGTGAGGCCACACCTGGAAAACTGCGTGCAGTTTTGTTTTCCATATTTACGAAAGGATATACTTGCTTTGGAGGCAGTTCAGAGAAGGTTCACTAGGTTGATTCCGAAGATGAGAGGGTTGACATAAGGAAAGGTTGAGTAGGTTGGGCCTCTACTCATTGGAATTCAGAAGAATGAGAGGTGATCTTATCGAAACATATTAGATTATGAGGGGGCTTGACAAGATGGATGCAGAGAGGATATTTCCACTGATGGGGGAGACTAGAACTTGAGGGCATAATCTTAGAATAACGGGCTGCCCATTTAAAACAGAGGTGAGGAGAAATTTCTTCGCTCAGAGGGTTGTAAATCTGTGGAATTCGCTGCCTCAGAGAGCTGTGGAAGCTGGGACATTGAATAAATTTAAGACAGAAATAGACAGTTTCTTAAACGATAAGGGGATAAGGGGTTATGGGGAGCGGGCGGGGAAGTGGAGTAAGTCCATGATCAGATCAGCCATGATCTTATTGAATGGCGGAGCACCTCGAGGGGCCGTATAGCCTACTCCTGCTCCTATTTCTTATGTTCTTATGTACCTTGCTCCAACAACACATCTCAATTACAACCTCGGCGGAATAGCCTCAAATGCTGCCTACATGACATGTTTCCAATTCCCTCACTGATTTTCATTCTATCCGCCCTGGGACAGTGTCCAGGGTGCTCTAATCTGCATATTGCACTTGACATAGCAGCGCTTGCTGGGTCAGTGTTCGCGGCCTCCGTGGCTCAGGGGTTCCAATCTCGGCTCTAAGTCAGAATGCTGTGGGTTCATGTCCCACTCCAGGTACTTGAGCACAGGAAAATCCAGGCTGATACTCGGAGCAGGGCACTGTTGGAGGGGCAGTACTGAGGGAGTGCTGGACTGTCGGAGGTGCCGTCTTCCCACCAAGGCAAGGCTAACTTGTGATTTAATTTCTAATTGTTAATATAATTTGTAAAAGAGATGTTGTAGCTCTCCTTATCCCAATACAGCTTTGCAATGTACTATCACATTTCACATATAATGGATATTACTTTGCTTAATGTTATGTGTTGCAAGCGAGTGGCAAATGTTTACAAGACAGAGACTCAAAAGTGTTTTTTATCCACTACACCATTCCCCAATTGTCTTCACAAACCTTCTGAAGGTGCTGACTCGTGCTGAGGTATGGTACATGAGCATTGTGCTCTCCCCCACTCTTCCAGATAAGAGAGATGAGGTCATGGATCTGCGTCAGTCGTGCTTCTCCGCCATGTTTTAGTGCTTCGGCGGGGATTCCATCTGCTCCTGAGGCCTTGTTGTTCTTCAGTTGTCGGATGGCCTTTTCAACCTCGTGCCGGGCTGGGGTTGTGCTGAGATGGTGGCAGGTGGCATGCTATGGGTTGGAGTTGAGGACACTCACGTCGAAAACAGAGTCTCGGTTGAGGAGATCCTCGAAGTGTTCCTTCCAGCGGGCACTGACTGCCTCTCTGTCCTTGATGAGCACCTCTCCGTTCTTGGCCAGCAGTGGGCTAGGGCCTTGGGTGGTTGGGCCGTAGGTGGTCTTGATTGCGCTGAAGAATCCTCGCACGCCATGGTTGTCTTGCTGCTGGATATCTTCTTTCTCCACCCACCGTCTGTTCTTTAGGTCACAGGTTCTTTAGGTTTTCTGTTGGACCTCGGCCTTCAGACGTCTGTTGAGCTGCTTTCTTGCCCTCGAGTTGTGTTGCTGCATTCCAGTCCAAGAATGCCTTACGCTTGCGGCATGTTAGCTCCTGGATCTCCTGGTCTTTCTCGTCGAACCATTCCTGGGTGTTTCCTGGTCGAGTGACTGAGCTTCTCTTCGCAGGTGCTGATTATGGAGGCCTTGAGAGCAGACCAGGCGCTGTGGACACTCTGCGTCTCTGGGTCACTGGGAGTCGTCAGATTGGTAGCGAGGCGTTGGCTGAACAGAGCTTTCTCAGCAGGATCTTTGAGTGCACTAGCATTGATTTTCCTGTGGCATTGTTTCTGTTGTCATCGCTGTTTTGGGGCAATGTTGATGGTGATGATAGAACGAATTAGGCGGTGGTCCATCCAGCTCTTGTCATGGCGCGGGTGATGCGCACGTCTTTGCGGTCCCTCGCGCGGACGATGACATAGTCTAGCAGATGCCAGTGATTGGTGTTAGGGTATTTCCTTGAAGCTTTATATTTGTCCTTCTGAAGGAACAGGGTATTAATTATGACGAGGCCACATTCTAAGCATTTCATCAGGAAGAGGTGCCATTGGAGTTGGCTTTCCCTACCCCCTCTCTGCCGATCACACCTCCCCAGAGGTCTGTGTCCTTTCCGACTCTGGCGTTGAAGTCGCCAAGGAGGATCAGCTTGTCGCTCGTTGGGACTAGGGACAGGGATTGTTCGAGGCTGGAGTAGAATTCCTCTTTGGTCGCGTCTGTAGCTTCCAGCGTTGGGGCATATGTGCTGAAGACCATAGCGCACTGGTTCCAGGCTAGGGTGAGCTGAAGAGTCATGAGGTGTTCTTTTATCCCGCCAGCTCGTTTTTTATGGCGAAGCCAACTCCATGGAGGCAGCGTCCTGTTTCTGGTTTGCCTTTCCAGAAGAAGGTGTAGCCATCACCTTGTTCTTTGAGCTGGCCTTGCCCTGCCCACCGGGTCCCGCTGAGGGCGGCGACGTCAATGTTGAAGCGCCTGAGTTCCAGGGCAACGGTAGTGGTGCGGCATTCCGGTCTGTTGCTGTTGGGGTTGTCCATAAGGGTCCTGACGTTCCAGGTCCCAAACTTCATCTTAAAGGGTGGAAGATGCCTATCCGTGGATTTTTTTAACTTGGGGTGGCCATTGCACACCGGCTACCACACGGGCTTGACAGGGCAAGGTCTTGGTCCAATGGCAAGGGGATCCAAGGTGACTGGAGACCAGACTCTGCTGTATGGGCCTAGTTCATTTACACATGCCTACTCCTACTGTCGTCCTTCCCATAGGCTCTCTATCCCTGGGCTTCGTAGGATGCAATGGTCGTCTCACAAACTCGCTGTTGTCCCGTGCTGCGCTGCTCCTGGGGCACGACCCCGCTGCTGGTCCATGCTATGGGAGCTTGCTGTGCGCAAATTGGCTGCCGCGTTTCCCACATTACAACAGTGACTGCATTTCAAAAAGTACTTCATTGGCTGTAACGCGCTTTGAGACGTCCGGTGGACGTGAAAGGCGCTATATAAATCCAAGTCTTTCTTTATAATGGTCCATCATAACGTTCTTGCTTTTGTAATGGCATGATTATCTGGCCATTATTCATCACTATTTGTGGGAGCTTGCTGTGCTTAAATTGGCTGCCGCATTTCCTACATTTCAACAGTGACTGTGATTCAATAAAAATAATTAATTTGCTGTGAAGCGCTTTGGGAATTTCTGACGTTATGAAAGGCACTATATAAATGCAAATCTTTCTTTCTGCCTCAGTGTCCCATAATCTGAACTCACTGGACCTTCAGGATGGCACATTTGAAGAAGGATTTGTCACTTCCACAGTTTATCTTTTTCGGTTTAATGCCTTTTGTGAATAGGTTGTTTCCTCTGTAGTACTTGCAATTGCATTTCCATTACCCGCTGCACAAACACAGCGTTCAAAGCAGGGAAGTGGCAAGTGTGGATGGGAATATAAACGCTCAGCGTGTCAGTGTAAATCTTACCAGCAGGCTAAGTTCGAGAGGGAATCGTTTGCGTACAAATGTGATTTGCACACATTGGCGTTGCATGAAATCACATTTCTGTTGAGGTTAATGTAAAGGAATGGGGCTGTGAGGGAAATTGGCAGACATCAAAGTTACATGCAAGGTTACCTGACAGTGTGTTGCGTCTCACAGAAGTATGCCAGTTCCAATAGGAAGTAAGTTTGTCAGTGAGAAACCTACCAGTGATTAAATCACCGTTACTGAAGAAAAGGGGAGAAAAGGCAACTATCACCTTGTAAGGAAATCTCTTAAACTCAATTGATTGATTCTCGAGCGTATTGTCCAAATGCCAGTTTATTACTCAGACACCAATACTATAATCATAGGCGGTCGCTCGAACGAGGATGACTTGCTTCCACGAGAGTTCACAGATGTTTCAATGAAGGACCCGGTGTTCCAGTCCTGAACTCCAATTGAGGAAGATGCCTGTGCGTGGATTTTTTTAACGTGTGATGACCGTTGCACATCAGCCACCACACGGGCTTGACAGAGCTAGGCCTTTATCCAGTTGAACCAGGATAACTGGAGACATGCTCTGCTGCACGGACCTTATGCGCACATATATCGCAGTGTGGGCTGGGCCCGTGCTGCCCCTGGGCCCTCGGCTCTTCTGGGCCCCGTACCCTCATTCGCCGCACCTTCGCCCACGATGTTCCAGGGCCCGGTGCTCCAGCTCTATTTATAGCCCTGATAGAGTATTCAAACAGGCTCATTTAGACAGGCTGTGAAAATTCACAGACAACAAGTCAGAGATGCTACGTGCATTTCAGCCACATTGCGTTAAGTCATCAATCAACTTGACATTTTCGGACCTTGGGTAGCGAGCCAATAAAACGTTAAAAGACTTTCAATTGAGCCAATAAGGTCAAAGAAGGCAAGTTCTTTTCTGTAAATTGATCCAGGCATAAATACAGCCATTTTGACCATGTGTCTCAGTAAGACAAAGAAACTGGCAATCATCTAGCAGTTTGTTGCTCTCTGCCGAGATTAAGAAGTTAAAACTACCATCGGAGTTCGTATTTCATTGGAAATTAAGAGATCTAACAATTTTGGCGCTGCGAACAGGATCGCTGAGGAAAGAAACTGAATTTTGGACATCGGACCTACATATAGAGGTAAGGACACCTCTTTTTAAAAAAAAGTCCTCGGTCAAAAGTCTAAATTCGCCTCTCCTTCTACGCGATTCCGAAAGCCTCCGGTTTGGGAACCCTCCGGTTAGTAGTCGGCTCGAGGTCTCATAGACGTCTAAACTTCGGCGGTGTGTTAGTTAATTAATCACCGACCTATTGATCGGCTAGCAGGCCTACGACTCGAGACCCCAGTAAAGAACTCAGTAAAGAAATGGCAGCAGGAGATAAGGGCAAAGAATTGCCTACAACTGTTAAAGGTGGGCAGGCACCACCTGAAGTTTTGCTAGATTTAATTCTCGAACAGTTGAAAGAATACATAGAGCAACAATTCAACTTATCTAAAACCTGTATTAAGATCGAACAAAAGTACGGAACCTCCAAAGGACAATGGTCCTTGGACGAGATTAAAAGGGTCTGGGGAAAAACGACCCGTATGAAAAATAAAGAGCGAACTAGATGGTCCCTAGCCGTTATGGGCCAGATTCGAAAGCGGAATGAAACTATAATGCGTTCCCAACATGATGGAGAACTGACCAGTACAAAGGACCAATTGCAAGCAGTTTGTGCATAGCTGCGACAGAAAAAACTTGAACTTGAAAAGCTGGAAGCGGAAGTTAAAGATCTTAAAGGTGAAATTAAAGAATGGAAAAAATCATTAGGTCAAGAGACAGTAATAGGAAAAGGAAAATGTATTGATCAATTCCCAGAGTACCCATGTTTGGATAAATTAAAAGCGCAAACCCGAAGACACGACCGAGGAATAGATACGATTTCTGAATCCTCCGACAATACAGTGTCGGAGGATGATGAAGAATTAGGGGTGCGCTTTGCCCCGTTTAAAAAAAGACGAGTTGTAGTCAAATCAGAAGAGACTGCGGATGAGGGCGGAACCAAAAAAACAAAGAGAAGGGTGTATGCAGAATACTTAGTTCATGCTCCGGCAGACCCAGAGAAAATTGATAAATGGTCCAAGGAATTACCCAATCCAAAGAAAGGGGGAGTAAAAATGTGGGACCAATTGGACCGCTTAAGAAATACATATCAACTTCATCCCTGGGACGGAGTGCAAATTTTGACCATAATGGTGCCAAAAACACAAGGAAGAAAATTGCACGACAAGGTAGATGAAGCTTTGGGGCAGAATGAGCAAGAATTAGATGCAGGATGGGAGGCGATTAAACACTGGCTGCAAGCCTTCAGTCCAGCTAAGACAGACTGGGGAAAAATTACAGCCTGCCAACAGAAAGGAACAGAGGAGGTCCTGGAGTATGACGAGCGGTTTCGATGCACGTGGCTAGAACATTCGGGTATGAATAATACGGATGAGGAAATGGATGAACAAGTGTTTGGACCCCTGAAAGCAGCTTTCGTGGCAGGTCTAAAGCCAGAACTGTCCAAAATGCTTAAGGTAGTGTTACCGGACTGGGAAGGTAGAGGAACTACCTTTGCAGCATTGGTGGATCGATGTAGCCAATTAGACCGGGATATGGGAGCTAAAGTCCGAGCTGTACAGGCTATGGGATGGAAATCCCAGGATTCCGATAAACAGTCATGAGGAAAATTACCCGGAAAATGTCATTATTGTGGGAAAGAAGGTCACTGGGCCAAGATGTGCAGAGCAAAACAGAAAGGTCGTATCTGGGGAAGAGGACGCAGCCAGGGATACAATTCAGCCAACAAGCCAGGCTTGTCACAACATAACGACCTCATAGAAGCATTTAAGCGACTGACAATACAACAACAGAAGGAGTTACTTGGGATAGCAAAAAATTATTAGAGCCCACCCTGGCCCCCCTCCTCGCACTAATACAACAAAGGGGAGATGGGCTATATATAACTGTGAGGGTGGGCGATAAAGATGTGGACTGTCTTTTAGACACAGGGGCGGAATTAACATGCTTACCCCTACAATATGGAGACTTTTTGCCGTTGGATGGTAGGGCACGTACAGCCTATGGAGTTGGGGGCCATAAAATGGAAATTAAAAGGACAACACCAGTACTTATAGGGCTGGGTCCAAATGAACTAACCACGCCGGTCTGGATAGGCCCAATAGATCAACCCCTTTTGGGAATGGACGTTCTAATCCAAATAGATTCATCGTTGCATTTCGAGGATGGTCGGGTGACATGGTCAATTAGAACTTTGAAGAAAGAAGAATTGAAGGAACACCCGATATGGGCTAAAGATAAGAACGATTGTGGCCTACTCCAGATGGAGCCTGCGTCATTTACAGGGACCAAGCCTCCATGCACTAAACAGTATCCCATCAGTCCAACTGCCATTGCGGGAATCTTACTGGTTATTCAGCAATTGGAGAAACAAAGGGTGCTTATTAAAACACATAGCTTCTCCAATAGCCCCGTGTGGCCGGTACAGAAATCTAATGAGATTTGGCGTTTGACTGTCGATTATAGGAAAGCTAACCAGTGTATTGATCAAAAAGCTCCTTTGGTCACAGATCCCTCCACCATTTTTAATGCCCTCAAACCGGAACATAAATATTTCTCGGTTATAGATATGGCCAATGGATTTTGGTCGGTGCCTCTGGCACCGGAGGTTCGACAGTGGTTTGCTTTCACTGTCCAAGGACAACAGTATACTTGGACCCGGTTACCACAGGGTTTCCACAAAAGCCCTACGGTATTCCACATGGCTTTACAAAGCCATTTGCGAGAATTACCTCCCCTGTCATCCACAGTCATCCAATATGTAGACGATATCCTGCTAGCTTCAAACACGGAAGAACAGCATGAACAAGATTTACGAGCTTTGCTGGATCACCTTCGGCTGAAAGGACATAAAGCCAGCATCAACAAAGCACAAATATCCCAAGAAGAGGTTGAAAACCTGGGACAAAAGATTTCACAAGGAAAGAGAGAACTTACCCAGGATAGAATTGCAGCCATTCGGGCTGCTAAAAACCCACCACTATTCAGGAACTAAGGTCTTTTTTGGGATTGTGTAACTTTAACAGAAGTTGGATTGACTCCTTCACACAGCTTGCTCAGCCATTGAATGATATTTTAAAGGGGAAACGTGCCTCTAAAGAAGCCATCACCCTCACTAAAGAACAGCAAGAGGCCTTCCTGAGTTTGAAAAAGGCTTTGTATTTGGCACCGGCTCTGGGAATCCCCGACAGTGGTAAGCCATTTACCCTGTTTGTTCATGAGAAAGAAGGATATATGACAGCTATACTGACACAAGAACATGGGGATCGGCAAAGACCTATTGGCTATTATTCGGCAAAACTGGATGCGGTAGCCCTCGGATGGGGAAGTTGCCTAAGGGCCATGGAAGCTACATGTCGAGCGGTAATGACCACTGCGGGTCTAGTCCTCGACCAAAAGCTGATTGTCAAGTGTCTCCACACCGTACACGCTTTGCTGTCTATGAATAGAATATCTCAGGTGACAGCAGCAAGATGGACCCGCTGGACAGCAGTTTTGGAAGCTCCTAATCTCCATATCGTCCGGGCCAGCCCGGTTAATCCCGCAACTATGCTCCCGATGTCAGAATCGAGAGAGCAAGAGGGGGGAGAATGTGAAGAGCATGACTGCGTGGAGATTTTAAAAGAAACAGAAGAAGCAGCCTTAGCAGTAGAGGAGCCTCTGCACAACCCAGACCTCATCCTGTTCACAGATGGTTCCTCCTTTGTTGACAATGGTACCAGAAAAGCAGGATGGGCAGTTACAACCTTATATGAGGTAGTGGCAAAAGGATGTTTACCCTTAGGAACGTCAGCACAACAGGCCGAGTTACGGGCCCTGTCAGAAGCATGTCGAATAGCAGAAGGACAGACAGCTAATGTCTACACAGATTCGCGTTATGCTTTTGGAGTCGCTCACAACTTTGGTATGTTATGGCGGAAAAGAGGATTCCTCACTGCTGCTGGTACACCTATCCGAAATGGAAAAGAAGTCCGAGACTTACTGGAGGCCATACAATTACCTCAGGAAGTGTCCATCCTGAAGTGTAAGGCGCATACCAAGGAAAATACCACAGAAGCACAGGGAAATGCCCTAGCCGACCAGGCAGCTAAAGATGCCGCCTCACAGGGCGTTCCTCCAGAAGAACCAACACAGATGTGCAGATTGAAAGCACTCAGGACTCTGACACGAGACCTTCAAACAATGCAAGGCGAGTGCTCCCGAGAGGAAAAATGGACATGGATTGAGGCAGGAATTAAGCTATGCGAAGATGGTGTCTGGAGACAAAGAATTACCGACAAGCCAGTCGCGCCACAAGCGCTTATGCCTTTTTTAGCCCAACAGATCCACTCGTGGGGACACTTGGCCTCACAACAGATGACAGCACGGTTCCAGAAAAGCTGGTGGGGTCGGGGATTTAAAAAACATGCCCATAACAGACCGCTGTGTGGTCTGCCAGAAAAATAATTCTCGACCCATCACGGTAATGCCCCAACTGAGGCCCCCTGCCCCTGTCGGACCATTCCAGCATCTGCAGGTTGATTATATATCTCTTCCTTCATGCCAAGGATACACTAACATTCTTGTCATGGTCGACAGATTCTCTAGATGGGTAGAAGCTGTCCCAACTAAAAGAGCCACAGCCAATCACACTGCAAAGGTCTTGTGTAAGGATTACATTCCCCGATGGGGAGTCCCGAGTAGCATTGACTCAGATCAGGGAACACACTTCACAAGAAGTCTGTAGGTTACTGAACATTACGTGGGATTTACACTGTCCTTATCATCCACAATCATCAGGACAAGTAGAGCGAATGAATCGAACTCTGAAACAACGGCTTGCCAAATATCACCAAGAAGGAACACCATGGCCCCAGGTACTACCAATAGTGCTATGTAGCATTAGGGCAACCCCGAACAGAACTACAGGTCTAAGCCCATTTGAAATTATAACAGGAAGACCCATGTCGCTGCCAGGAACTATCGATTTACGGAAAGCTGATGTTCATTTAATGAGTGACACTTTGTTATCATACTGTCAGAACTTAACCAATGCTATTAGTTCTGTTTCCCGACAGGTATTGGCAGCTTGGGGTAATCCACCCGAAGGAGGACACGACATCATCCCGGGAGTCTGGGTGTATGTGAAAAAGTTGCATAAAGAACCTTTGGGTGCCAAGTGGGAGGGACCTTATCAAGTGTTATTGACCACCCAGGCAGCTGTTAAAGTCCAAGGAAAGAAAGCCTGGATCCACGCTTCACACGTTAAACAAGCACCCATAACTGAAGCTGAAATCTAATAAGGACAATTACTTTTTGCGAAAATGTATAAATTTACTGTAGTATTGATTGTAGGTATTCTAGGCATAGGCCTACTACTTACTAGCTGACCTTCTGCACCAAAGGGAAATAGTAGAGCACCAAGGGAATTACATGTAAATACCTTTTACTTTTATATTGTTTGTTTATGTTGATTAAATGTTGTTGCGACCAGGCGGCTGTAGCTGCTGCCCCGCAGGTGAGACACCTTGCAGGTCCCAGCAGACCGTCTGTACGTGGCACAGGGGTATGTTATGCTTAAGGAAAGGTTGTTTACTGGTTGAATTAAGATATTGATTTGGATTAAATTGGAATAAGGTTAATTAACCTACTAAAACCAGACTTCGATTGTGGCCACGATGGAACTCGGGTTGGTTTAAATTTGTGTGGAAGCTACTAGTCCGGACATGTGGCGAAACACATCAACAAATTTTAGAAGGAAACTCTATTAACATGTATGAAATTATTTTGTAGAATGTTTAACCAGTGATACCTGATGTTTTATGATTCAGTTTGTGAAAGAATCAAAGGGGGGATTGATAGAATATTCAAACAGGCTCATTTAGACAGGCTGTGAAAATTCACAGACAACAAGTCAGAGATGCTACATGCATTTCAGTCACATTGCGTTAAGTCATCAATCAACTTGACATTTTCGGACCTTGGGTAGCGAGCCAATAAAACGTTAAAAGACTTTCAATTGAGCCAATAAGGTCAAAGAAGGCGCGTTCTTTTCTGTAAATTGATCCAGGCATAAATACAGCCATTTTGACCATGTGTCTCAGTAAGAAACTGGCAATCAGCCAGCAGTTTGCTGCTCTCTGCCGAGATTAAAAAGTTAAAACTACCATCGGAATTCGTATTTCATTGGAAATTAAGAGATCTAACAGCCCCGACCTGCGGTGGTGTTCTCACACAGACACCCTGGTTCCTGTAGACCCAAGATGAACAAGCTTGGCCTCCATCTGTGTTGGACTTCTGACTGACCCGAGAGCTCTCGCAACAAGAAGGCTGCTACCTGCTCTTTGTCACAAGTACAAAAACCTTCCAGCCATCCTTAAAGTACTCTTCCCCCTTACTGTGAGTCATGAGTCAAATGGAATGTTGGCCTTTATTGCAAGGGGGGTGGAGTATAAAAGTAGGGAAGTCCTGCTACAACTGTACAGGGTATTGGTGAGGCCACACCTAGAGCACTGCGTACAGTTTTGGTCTCCGTATTTAAGGAGGGATATACTTGCATTGGAGGCAGTTCAGAGAAGGTTCACGAGGTTGATTCCTGAGAAGAAGGGGTTGTCATGAAGAAAGGTTGAGTAGGTTGGGCCTATACTCATTGGAATTTAGAAGAATGAGAGGTGATTTTATTGAAACATATAAGATTCTGAGAGGACTGGACAGGGTAGATGCAGAGAGGATGTTTCCCCTCGTGGGGGAATCTAGAACTAGGGGGCATAGTTTCAGAATATGAGGTCACCCTTTTAAAACTGAAATGAGGAAGAATTTCTTCTCTCAGAGGGTTGTGAATCTGTGGAATTCTCTACCCCAGAGAGCTGTGGAGGCTGGGTCATTGAATATACTTAAGGTGAAGATAGACAGATTTTTGAACGATAAGGGAGTCAAGGGTTATGGGGAGCGGGCAGGGAAGTGGAGTTGAGGCCAAGATCAGATCAGCCATGATCTTATTGAATGGCGGAGCAGGCATGAATTGTTAACCTTAGGCGAGGGGGTTGGGGTGGGGGGGCGGGACTGAGAAGGAAAGTGGATTCAGTTTAACACAACAGCCAGTTAGCTCCAATAATTGGGAGCCTTCCTAAGCTGCTAAGAAAGAAAGACTTGCATTTCTACAGCGCCTATCACGACCTTTGGACGTCCCAGAGCGCTTTACAGGCAACTAAGTACTTTTTTGCAGTGTAGTCACTGCTGTAATTTGGGAAACGTGGCCTCCAATTTGAGCACAGCAAGCTCCCACAATCAGCAATGTGATAATGACTCGTTAATCTGTTGAGGGATAAATATTGGCCCAGGACACCGGGGATAACTCTCCTGCTCGTCTTCAAAATAGCGCCATGGGATATTTTAAGAACATAAGAAATAGGAGCAGGGGTAGGCCACACGGCCCCTCGAGCCTGCTCCGCCATTTAATACGATCATGGCTGATCCGATCATGGACTCAGGTCCACTTCCCTGCCCGCTCCCCATAACCCCTTAATCCCTCCATCTCCTGAGAGAGTAGATGGAGCCTCGGTTTAACATCTCATCTAAAAGACAGTGCAGCACACCCTCAGCACTGCATTGGGAGTGTCTTTTTTTTTCAAAAATATACTTTATTCATATAAAATTTTCACAATACATTGGAAAATAGTTCAGTACCTTGCAGTCAGCAATTCCATATAATTCATTTGGATGCTGACAGCAGTTCCACACAATGCACTCGCGTGCATTTCGTTTCAAGGTACAGTTGAGTACAATCCGTAAATCATGTTACATGTAGTACTGTGCAAATAAGGGTATTACATGGAGCAGATAAGAACAGGTTTACATTACATTCCAGGCTACATTTCAATACCGATCACCAATCACGTTACAGGTAGCACTATGCAGATGGAAGCACTGGGAGTGTCAGCCTAGATGTATGTGCTCAAGTCCCTGGAATGGGACTTGGCGAGGGAGCGACCCACTGAGCCACTGGTTGACACAGAGATGGAGGGAAGTGAGTGTGAGCAGGCAAGTGGTTCGGCTTCGTTATGCCTGCGGCTTGTCCAGTGTCAAGGACTCACAGAACTCGAGATTTAAACTACTCCCTGGGACAAATGATTCATTGTGCAGTATAATGTGGATAAATGTGAGGTTATCCACTTTGGTGGCAAAAACACAAAGACAGAATATTATCTGAATGGCGGCAGATTAGGAAAAGGGGAGGTGCAACGAGACCTGGGTGTCATGGTTCATCAGTCATTGAAAGTTGGCACGCAGGTACAGCAGGTGGTGAAGAAGGCAAATGGTATGTTGGCCTTCATAGCGAGGGGATTTGAGTATAGGAGCAGGGAGGTCTTACTGCAATTGTACAGGGCCTTGGTGAGGCCTCACCTGGAATATTGTGTTCAGTTTTGGTCTCCTAATCTGAGGAAGGACGTTCTTGCTATTGAGGGAGTGCAGCGAAGGTTCACCAGACTGATTCCAGGGTTAGCTGGACTGACATATGAGGAGAGACTGGATCAACTGGGCTTTTATACACTGGAGTTTAGAAGGATGAGAGGGGATCTCATAGAAACATATAAGATTCTGACGGGATGGGACAGGTTAGATGCAGGAAGAATGTTCCCGATGTTGGGGAAGGCCAGAACCAGGGGACACAGTCTTCGGATAAGGGGTAGGCTATTTAGGACTGAGATGAGGAGAAACTTCCCTGCCGCAGAGAGTTGTTGAGGCCAGTTCATTGGATATATTCAAGAGGGAGTTAGATATGGCTCTTACGGCTAAAGGGATCAAGGGGTATGGAGAGAAAGCAAGAAAGGGGTACTGAGGGAATGATCAGCCATGATCTTATTGAATGGTGGTGCAGGCTCGAAGGGCCGAATGGCCGACTCCTGCACCTATTTTCTATGTTTCTATGTTTCTATGCATCAGGTGTACAAGAGAATCCAAATCCTTGTCACTGATTAAATTATGCAAATTAGATAAGTTGATGTATTCAGCAGAATGTTCAACATTTATGATTAATATCCCATAGTTACAGCCCTCATATTGGCTAAACAACCCAAATATTTGTTTTCTCTTTATTCATTCACAGGATGTGTGTGTTGCTGGCAAGGCCAGCATTTATTGCCCATCCCTAATTGCCCTTGAACAACTGAGTGTCTCGCTGGGTCATTTCAGAGGGCAGTTAAGTGTCAACCACATTGCTGTGGGTCTGGAGTCACATATAGGCCCAAACCGGGTAAGGGCGGCAGATTTCCTTCCCTGAAGGGCATGAGTGTTTTTACAACAATCCAGTAGTTTCATGGGCCACCATTACTGACACGAGCTTTTTATTCCAGATTTATGTTGTTATGTCTTTGGATGCTCTGATAATGACTCCATGAGGCAATGTATTGTACTTGAACTGTAGTGGCCTTCGTCCATTTAATGTAACTCCAGAGTGATGATCACACCTGGTGGTCTGCCTTTTATACTAGGCCAGGCACACCTGTACAGGTAACCTACAAGTGTCCCACTGCAGTGCCCTCTGGTGGCACACCTTAGTGACCATACAGCTGGTGTGCAAGTTACCCATAGTAGTGCCCTCTGGTGACACATCTTATGTAATAGTACAAGCAGTAAACAAGTCTGGATACATGACACATCTAATGAACTGAATTTAAATTCCCCTGCTGCCGTGGTGGGATTTGAATTTGCTTCTCATGGATCGTTAGCCCAGGCCTCTGGGTTACTTGTCCAGGAACATAGCCACTAAATGCTACTGTTCCCTTTAAACAAATATCTGAGACGTATCACGTGGCTGATCAGGGGATGTGTTCCTGTGCAAGACGTGGCATATATTATTGTGAAGGGCGGTACTTCAAGGAAGGCTCCTGGCACATGACACTGGCACCATTTGCCCCTCTGCCCTCAGCAGATCCAGCAGGGGATCGTGCTGTGGCCCTGATCTCATTTCCTCGCCCCCTCGCTGCGCAACAGCCGCTGGGGTGGTTCAGCACGGCACAGACTGCACGTCTCTCTCTCTCTCTCTCTCTCTCTCTCGAGCAAACCCCCACAGCATGGCAGATGGTCACGGAGCGGCGTTCGGAGAAACAGAAGGCCGGGGGGTGGGGAGGGGGGTAGAGGGAGGAATAATCTCGCCTCAGTGAGTCTTCATCGCCCCTCAAACTGAAACCTCGGCGTTCCCACCGCTCAAATTATTTTATTCCTGTCGTAAAGATCATAAAATTCCGAAGATATCTGGGGAAATTCAGGGAGAATGTGGAACTCGCTGCCACAGGGAGTGGTTGAGGCGAATAGTATCGATGCATTTAAGGGGAGGCTAGACAAGCAAATGAGGGAGAAGGGAATAGAGGGTTATGCTGATAGATTTAGATGAGGAAAGACGGGAGGAGGCTCGAGTGGGGCATAAACGCCGGCATGGCCTGGTTGGGCCGAATGGCCTGTTTCTGTGCCGTATATCCCGTGTAATCCTATGTAATATCTTTGGACAACAAGGAAAGCCACGTTAATGTGGACACGTACCTCCGATGACAGACCAGTCTGGAACCATACAACTCTCCCCCCGCCCTGTCAAACCGCCCCCACCCCCACACACCCTCCAACACAATTCCATCTCAACTCTGAACCTAACTGCAATTCGCAACTCACTCACCCTGCAGGCATGTCAATTCATGGAGCTCGGATAATTAATCATTCTCTCAATTAGCTGATAACGCTCCTTAGAATAATTGAGCCATGGTGCGAATTTGTTAAAAGGTGCCTGACTGTTTCATTCCTTCCTGCGATCTACTTTCTCCTCACGTTCTCCCCGAATGTTACAGCACCGCACAGGGTTTATTTTGCTCTTTGCAGCCTCTCTCTCTCTCTTTCCTTCTCTCTATTCCCAGTCTCTCTCTCTCTCTCTCTCTCTCTATTCCTAGTCTCTCTCACTCTATTCCCACTCTCTCTCTCTCTCTCTCTATTCCCGGTCTCTCTCTCTCTCTCTCTCTAATCTCACTCTCTCTCTATTTCCACTCTCTCTCTATTCTTTCTCTCTCTCGCTCTTCCCTCTCTCTCTATTCCCAGACTCTCTCTCTCTCTCTCTATTCCCGATCTCTCTCTCTCTCTCTAATCTCACTCTCTCTCTATTCCCACTCTCTCTATTCTTTCTCTCTCTCGCTCTTCCCTCTCTCTCTATTCCCGGTCTCTCTCTCTCTCTCTCTCTCTATTCCCGATCTCTCTCTCTCTCTCTCTAATCTCACTCTCTCTCTATTCCCACTCTCTCTCTCCCTTTCTATTCTCTCTCTCTCTCTCTATTCCCACTCTCTCTCTCTCCATTCTCTCTCTCTCTCTCTCTCTTCTCTCTCTCTCTATTCCCAGTGTTTCCCTCGCGCTCTCTGTCTATCCTTCTCGCTCTTCACAATCTCTCTCTCTCGCTGCCTTTCCTTCTCCCTTCCCAGTCTCGCTCTCTGTGACCAGGTGATAAATCTCCAAAGATGTTCTCATGCTCGTGTGTCATAACTGATGCCATTTTTCTGTTTTTTTTTAGTCTTCTGCCGAAGTACCACGGACAAATGAGAAAACCACCACCCCCCGACACATTGGGCTCAATTTTCCCCGGTCATTTGTGCCGTTTTTTTTTGGCGTATTTATTTTTTCCAATTTTCGCCTTGCAATCTGTGCCGGTGTAATTGAGTTAGTTACGATTTTTCTAGGCGAGTTTTTTTTGACATCATAGGGGACGTTCCCTCATGTCTGCGCCGGTTTTTTCAAATGTTCGCTGTTTGGTCAATATTTTTTTCTCTTTGGTCGGCGTATCTGGCCACGCCCGAAAAACCTTCTGGTGCGTTAAGAAAACCAGCGCACATTGACAAATCGGCGCTGAAAGACGCCATTGTTTTTAAACCGAAGATTTTGGAGGGAGTCAAGAACACTGTCAAAATCAATAATAAAGTTTACCTGTCAACGGAGAAGTGGAAATTTTATTTGATTTCAGAAGTTTTCTCATTTTTCTACTCTCTCACACGCCACCAACGAACGTCTTGAAGAAGGCCTGGAGGGTTGTAGCTTTGGCCGGCAGAATAGGCCTCGCCTCCGGACACAGCGGTTCGGGGTTCGGCTACAAAACAAACCGTGGGGGGAGGGGGAGGAGAGAGAGAGCGAGCGAGGTGCCGATCGCAAGGCTAGGAGCCCGAGGAGGGAGAGGGCGAGAGAGAAGTCACTATTCCTTTGAGTGTGGTCCATCCATATAGACCTGGAGAGATACAACTGCGAACCTGTGCTGCCTGCTTTCCTGCCGTTTTGAGCTTCTTTCAAAGATTAAATTTAAGTCAGCGACAACTATTCCACATGGACATGCTTACTGTTTGGAGCTGTTCCGTAATGTTGTGTTGTTTTAATGGAACATGGTTCAGTTTTAATGTAAAATATATTTTATTCGTAAGTTTACAATAACTTAACTTTAATAAAATTATTCTTGTATCAAACTTTATTCTTGAAGATCACTTATAAACTTATAAATTTGCATAACTTACACAAAACTTTTAATTTGAGAACAGTTACAACAGTAACAATAATAATAACAACAACAGCAGCAAAGAAAGGCTGCACCCATCTCTCATCCCTCTTATTCTAACTCTGCCCGCTGCGCTTGATCTTGGACACTCCACCACCCCTGCCCACAGACGGTGGCACAGTGTTTCTGGGCTTGATACCAAGCTTATTCTTTCTAACATCTCGGGTACTGCACACCTCTTGAGGGTGGGGGGTATCGGCATCAGGCAGCAAGTTTGGAGGGCCCGGCTTTGGGCTTTTCAGAGGCTGGTGTGGGGATTGGAGTGGGAGTGGCAGTTGATTCTGTCAATGGGCGCATGGTCTGGGCGTGTTCCCTTATTGCAGCAGCTAGCTCCGACATTCCCTCCTTCATGCGCCCTGACAGTGTCTCAACTACCTCGAACATTACCTCCCTCATGGCCAGTGATGTGGTTTGCACTACCTCTGACATTGCCTCCCTCATGGCCACCATTCCCTCCCGGATATCGTTCCCATTTCTCGTGAGAGAGTTGTTACTTCTCCCTACAGTCCCAATACCTCATCATACCCACTGATGGTGTCCAGGAATGATTGCGTAAGGTCAATGCTGTCTGCTCTCAATCATCTGAATCACACGTGTTAGATCCTGCATCTCAGGAGAGCGCGGTCGAGCTCTCCCTCCCCTCCTCCCCATGAGTGTGGCTCGCACCACAACACTGGGACCCGCAGCCTGGGACGATGGGGCCCTGGGTGTGCCTCGCTGCACCACACCACTGGAAACCGCAGCCTCGGAATGTGCGAAACCACTAGTCATGGAAGGGGCTGTCACCTCCATGAGCGGCACCTCCTCCAAAGTCAGTACAACAGCGGGAGCTTCATCCAGCTCCATCCCCTCCCCCTCACCCCCATGGATGAATTGGGTTCTCCTCGTCTGGCCCGTCCGCGTCTGAATCTTCTTCTGCATCGTCAGGATTGGCCTCAAGTTCCGCAAAATATAACAGAAGAGTCAAATGGTTAGCAGCAGAGGAGGGGGCAGGATGGGTGGCTTGAGTAAGCTTACACATCGCAGGTCAGGCAGCAGGTTGATTTGAAGTACCACAATGAATTTGCAGGACATACCCTCTCCCTCGAGTGTGGGCCCAGTTTGTGCAGTGGTGATTGCTTTTCTCCAGGCAGGACCCATCAAAGCAGCGACTCTCTCTTCCAAAGGTGTCAGTGGCTGCAGATTTGCTGGGCCTCCTCCTGTTCGAGTTCTTTTCCTTTTGTTGTGTGCCACTTTACTCTGCAAAGATGAAAATGCAACTTTTTAGAGAGGGTGTCTTTCTGCTGGGTGGGACATATACAGCTGGTCACATTGACTAGTGGGGTACCGCAAGGTTCTGTGCTGGGGCCCCAGCTGTTTACATTGTACATTAATGGTTTAGACGAGGGGATTAAATGTAGTATCTCCAAATTTGCGGATGACACTAAGTTGGGTGGCAGTGTGAGCTGCGAGGAGGATTCTATGAGGCTGCAGAGTGACTTGGATAGGTTAGGTGAGTGGGCAAATGCATGGCAGATGAAGTATAATGTGGATAAATGTGAGGTTATCCACTTTGGTGGTAAAAACAGAGAGACAGACTATTATCTGAATGGTGACAGATTAGGAAAAGGAGAGGTGCAACGAGACCTGGGTGTCATGGTACATCAGTCATTGAAGGTTGGCATGCAGGTACAGCAGGCGGTTAAGAAAGCAAATGGCATGTTGGCCTTCATAGCGAGGGGATTTGAGTACAAGGGCAGGGAGGTGTTGCTACAATTGTACAGGGCCTTGGTGAGGCCACACCTGGAGTATTGTGTACAGTTTTGGTCTCCTAACCTGAGGAAGGACATTCTTGCTATTGAGGGAGTGCAGCGAAGGTTCACCAGACTGATTCCCGGGATGGCGGGACTGACCTATCAAGAAAGACTGGATCAACTGGGCTTGTATTCACTGGAGTTCAGAAGAATGAGAGGGGACCTCATAGAAACGTTTAAAATTCTGACGGGGTTAGACAGGTTAGATGCAGGAAGAATGTTCCCAATGTTGGGGAAGTCCAGAACCAGGGGACACAGTCTAAGGATAAGGGGGAAGCCATTTAGGACTGAGATGAGGAGGAATTTCTTCACCCAGAGAGTGGTGAACCTGTGGAATTCTCTACCACAGAAAGTTGTTGAGGCCAATTCACTAAATATATTCAAAAAGGAGTTAGATGAAGTCCTTACTACTAGGGGAATCAAGGGGTATGGTGAGAAAGCAGGAATGGGGTACTGAAGTTGCATGTTCAGCCATGAACTCATTGAATGGCGGTGCAGGCTATAAGGGCCGAATGGCCTACTCCTGCACCTATTTTCTATGTTTCTATGTTTCTATTTACAATTGCATTGAATAAATTAAAATATTACTTACACTAACGACTTGACCAAGGTCCTGCCATTTCTTTTTACACTGGCCTCCAGACCTCGTGGTGGTCACCATTGCACAGTAATCTTCTGCAACTTGGTTCCAGTGTTTCTTCATTTCTTTGGGTGGAACTTTTACGTGATCTCTGCTGGTCTTCAGCTCCTGCCGTCTGTTCTCAGTCACAGTAACCAGTGCCTCCACTTCATCCTGTAAAAAATTCTTGGTCCTTGCACCGCGTTGCATCTTGTATTGCTGCAGCTGTGATTTTTCCAATGTTCTCACTCGGCACTCCTTCTCACACAACTGGCTCTTAAAACATGGGCAATTGCCAAATCCGTGCTGTACTGAGCATGCGCGTCCAGTGGAATGTTGTCAAAAACGTAACTTTTTTTTCCCGCGCATGCGCAGAAGGCGCAGCATAATTTTTCGGCACAGACAGCAGGCTCCACACCCCCCGAGGCGACCGGACACGCTGCACAGCGTTAACTTTGAATTATACATGGGAGAAAGATTGACAAAATATTTCTGGCACATTTCTGGCCTAGAAAAACAGGTGTAGCTCTGGCAATATGCACCATTTTTTTGCCGTGCACCGCTTTTCTTGGCATAAATTAAAATATCCAAGTTTCCCCAAAGTTTCTGCACCAGCATAACTCAGTTAGCCATAATTTTTTAGGCTAGGATTTTTTTGGTCATAGGGGGCCGATGTCTGTGCCAGTTTTTCAGATTTAAGCAAGTTTGGCCAACTTACATTTCTCCTCGGGCGGCGTATGTGACTACTCCCAAAAAACCTTCTGGGCACTTAAGAAAAAGCAGCGCACATTAAAAAATTGTCGCAGAAAGACACCATTGTTTTTATGCAAAGTTTTGGAGGGAATCAAGAACACATTAAATATGCATCATGAAGCTTAATTTTTTCAAACTCAAAAGGGAGAAAATGGAAGTCTGATGCAATTCTTTAACTTTAGATATTTTTCAAAAGCGCCACGCCACCACCAAACATCTCCTCACCGGGCTCAAGGGTCGGAGCGTCGGTCGGAAGAAAAGGAAGGAAGGAAGAAAAGAAAGAAAAGGAAGGAAGGAAGAAAAGAAAGGAAGAAAGGGAAGGAAGGAAGGAAGGAAGGAAGGAAGGAAGGAAGGAAGGAAGGAAGGAAGGAAGGAAGGAAAAGAAAGTAACTGCGCTGGGTTTTGTCTTTAGAAAGTTACTGTTGAATCTGCTCCCACCGCCCTCACAGGCAGCGCGTTCCAGATCACAACAACTCGCTGCTTAAAATAATTTCTCCTCATCTCCCTTGTTGCCAATCACTTTCAATCTGTGTCCCTCTGGTTACTGACCCTCCTGCCTAAAATGTCCCAATATGCTTAACACAGACATTATCAGACAAAAATTGACACTGAGCCACATAAAGAGAAATTAGGGCAGATGACTAAAAACTTGGTCAAGAGGTAGGTTTTAAGGAGCATCTTAAAGGAGGAGAGAGAGGTGGCGAGGTTTAGGCAGGGAGTTCCAGAGCTTAGGGCCCAGGCAGCTAAAGGCACGGCCACCAATGGTGGAGCGATTATAATCAGGGATGTGCAAGAGGCCAGAATTGGAGGAGTGCAGAGAACTCGGGGGGTTGTGGAGCTGGAGGAGATTACAGCGATAGGGAGGGGCGAGGCCTTGGAGGGACTTGAAAACAAGGATGAGGATTGTAAAATCGAGGTGTTGCTGGACTGGGAGCCAATGTAGGTCAGTGAGCGTATGGTTTGATCAGTGAGCGGGACTTGATGCGGGTTAGGACATGGGGCAGCAGAGTTGCCATATGCCTGGTACCATTCTGGTAAATCCCCTCTCCAAGGATAACATAACACCCAAGCCCGGCCAAAACGACACACACAGCTGAACTGCTTCCAATCCCTTGGTCATAAACACCCAGAAGCACATTTGATCATATTTCAGCACTTAAGCTGAGCAACAACATGCTCTCCTTCTCTCATATTGCTTCGGTTAGCGTGCTTAAAACAATCTCACTTTGTGTCAAACATTGGTGTTTTATAGTTTCTGCACGCAATACTGTGCTTTACAAATTGTTAGATTCAGGCCGACACAAAAAGCAAACTACTGCTGGAAATCTGAAGTAGGAACAGAATCACTCAGCAGGTCGGGCAGCTCCTATGGAGAGGGGAAGGAAGGGTTAGTGTTTCAGATCGATGACCTTTCATTAGAATCGCATCTGAGATATCGTCCATTACCTGAAACATTCATCTATTCTTCCCCGCTCCACGGGTACAAACTCGCTCCTGATTCATTGATGGTCCCTTTCACACACGCTAAATTCCTCCGAGTTAATCTCCAAATACACGGTTCCACACACTCTGCCCCACGAATCCTCCAAGAACTGGGTTATATGCTGTACCTGCCCTGGGAGTGTTTAATGGGGCCGTATAGAGGGAGCTTTACTCTGTATCTAACCCGTGCTGTAGCTGCCCTGGGAGTTTTTGACGGGACAGTGTAGAGGGTGCTTTACTCTGTATCTAACCCCGTGCTGTACCTGCGCTGGGAGTGTTTGATGGGACAGTGTAGAGGGAGCTTTACTCTGTATCTAACCCCGTGCTGTAGCTGCCCTGGGAGTGTTTGATGGGGCCGTGTAGAGGGAGCTTTACTCTGTATCTAACCCGTGCTGTAGCTGCCCTGGGAGTGTTTGACGGGACAGTGTAGAGGGAGCGTTACTCTTTGGGGGGGACATTGTGGGGGTGATTGAGGGTGTGGGTTTGCGGGGAGATCGGGGGCGTTGGTGATCGAGGGGGTCGGTGATCGGATCGATCGCGAGCGGATGGGGTGCGCTTTAAGGGGTTAGCTTGGTGGGGCTGGTGGAAACACTCCTGCCCCTCCTGGCCCACGAGCAGCGCTGCAAAGGCACTCAGCTGATGAATCCAGCCTTTCTCTCCTCCTTTTACCTGCCGCGTTTCCTGAGGCTCGGGAATCCCGGCTGACGTGGGTTAAATATAGAATCACTGCTAAAATGGCCCTTCATAAAGGGTTCCAATGACCAACCAGCCTCCTGACAGCGGATTGGTTGCCTGCCTCTAGTCCCAACTCAGTTAAAACGGGAAGTGGGCGGGTTCAAGAAATTACCCCCATTGAGTTTAACTCGAGTTTTGCAATATCAGTATAATATGTTCATACAAAATCCTTCTGTCTGCCATTTTAGCAAGTCTTAATCCATTAAAAATAATCAGGCTGCTAATTTCACACAGTATGAATACAATCTTGTTAAACGCTTTGATTATATATAATCATCTCAGTCTCCATCAGGTGGTGTGTCAGCCGTGGCTCAGTGGGCAGAACACTCACTCTCTGAGTCAGAATGTTGTGGGTTCAAATCTCACTCCGGGGACTTAAGCACACACATCCAGGCTGACACTCCAGTGCAGAGCTGAGGGAGCGCTGCACTGTCGGAGTTGCCGTCTTTCATAAACCGAGGCCCTGTCTGCTCTCTCAGGTGGATGTAAAAGATCAAATGTCACCATTCGAGCAAGAGCAGCCATGTTATCCCTGGTGCTGTGGCTGATATTCATCCCCCAAACAACAGTGCTAAAAAAAAGTAGATTATTACATTGCTGTTTGTGGGAGCTTGCTGTGTGCAAATTGGCTGATGCGTTTTCTACATTACATCAGTGACTTTGCTTCAAAGTAGTACTTCATTGGCTGTAAAGCACTTTGGGAAGTCCAAAAGTCATGAAAGGCGCTATGTAAATGCAAGTCTGTCTTTTTATTTCCCTATGATGTTCACTTCCATTCCCAAATAGATATTTATCTATTTCCTTTCGGAAAGGAATAGTTCAACAAACTATTGATGACATTTGCTGGATTTGTTTTAGAAATTCACGACTCTTTGGGGGAAATTGTGTTCCTAATCTCTAGGGGCTAGAATCTCCATTTTTTTTGCATGCTTAATGCCCACTTAACGCCCATTTTACCGCTGAAATGACGCATAACGCCCAGATATCACCCATTTTGGCACAAAATGGAAACTGACGGGTGTTTTTAGGCGATTTATCGCAAACGTTGTTTTCCCAATGGGCTTAACGCTGGGAAAAAATATTACCGCCCGCCCACTTTTTTTGGGTGGAATCAGCAGAATGGGCAAAATCATCGCCCATAATATCGCCCAGCGTTACTTTCCGCACGGAATTAACGCCGAGATTCAATATGAACACCCGCCCACAGTTTTTTGTCGTAAAGAGCATATTTACCCAAACTAGCGGCCATGGAGATTGGCCATCATCAATTTTGCCACCTCGCACACATATCACCCACAATATCGCTCGCTCAAAAAACCGCCCACAAAAAGTGGAATTAACCGGAACGAACGTCAGCAGTGTGGCTGGTATTTGTTAAATCCCACTCTTATGTGAGGAGCTGATATCGGAACGATTTGCCTGAAAGAGCGCTGATGTGAGTGACAACGCTGACACATTGCTGTGTGTGTGTGTGTGTGTGTGTGCAGCTCAGACATCAATGTTGCCATCATCTTGGTGCCAGTTAAAGTTTACGTTGATTGATGTTAAGTTGTATTTAACCCTTTCATGGTAAGGAATCACCAGTGTGTAACGGTCCAACTATCTGAGACAATGCGAAACAAGGTTATGTTCAATAACAAAAGTTTAATACCAACATTGGTCTGAAATCATAAGTATCACAGCCAGTAACACCCAACCCCCGCCCACACCCCACTTTTTGCAGCATTGACATAAATCACATGTTCAACATGTCCAGCAACACAGAATACAAAAGCAAAGCAGGAGCATGGTCCCCAGCCCCCATACATTGCAATAAATTGCAAACACCCAGATGGAGAGATAACACAGCCATCACCTGCGCACATGCACCTCACTTCCCTTCCCCCCTCTTCTTCTTCTCCCCACCGCTACCCCTTCCCCTCCTCACCCCACGGTGCCTGGCCGAAGAGCTCCTCAGGCGGTGCCTCATTGGGGGGGATGAAGGCAGATGCATTGGTTGCACGGGTACAGGAGCGGGGGGTGCCGAGGGGGTAACATTCTCTGATGCAGAAGCAGGATCTTGGTCCTTGCTCTCATCCGTTGTTCGCAGTGGTGGTGCGGAACCTAGGGGTGGAGTGCCGCGCTCGGGGACCACTGGGAGGCCTGTGGCAGCAGTGTTCCTGGCTATCACATCCAGGGACTCTGCCATGCATGGAATGTACTCGGTCATGGTGGCCAGGTGTGGGATATGCCACCCAATGCTTCGATGAGCTGGTCACCAATGTCTACAGTCCTTCTGGACAATTGTACCATCTCTCCGCTGTCATGTGGCGCACGTGGAACAGACCTGCCGTGTCCACGAGGCCTGCACGGGGTCGGCATTGTCCTGGGGACAAATGGGGTGCCCTGTGGCGAGGTGCTTGGGGCCGGTACCTCCAGAGTGGAGATGGGAATGACCGGAGGGCCACTAGATGGCCTTGGGGTGGAATGGCTTCTGGAGCGTGGCGATGTAGATTTTTCGAAGTCCACGTTCTCATCCGTCAAGAACAGACCCAGCGGATTGACGGGCGACAATCGGAGCTCCTCAGCACCAGATGTAGTAGGATTGTCCGCCAACTCCTGCCCCGTGCCCCCACCTTCTGGCCTCTGTGGTCTTGCCTGGGGCCATGCTGCTGGCTGAGAAGGGGGTGCTAGGGTGACAAGGTGAGTCCAGCTATGCACGACAAAAGCACCACTGCTCTCAAAATCATCGCAGACATCACATTTCATGACCATCAACTCATTTGCATTGCAATGATTTTCATTCGGCCAGCATTATTTCTATGACATTTTTAAAAATCATCTATCATTTATGATTGTTCGGATATGAGTTGGTCTGACATCTATTTACTTTATATCATGCAATGGTGTAAGCTTTACTCATTGTGGCATCACTTCGGGGTCTGCAGATGCATCCGTGGCTGTCCGAGTGTGCTTCCCCACGAGTGCGAGCACTCGCTCCTCCATCTCAGTGATGTCGCTGGCCCCCCACCCATTCGCCTCTGCATGGACCTCATCGTCGATAGCTTCTTCTGTAAAAGGTGACAGGACGACATGGCATGAGATCATTGCGTGATATCATTGCTAGGTATTGTCACAGACACTGATACAACACATAACAGACGGATGTAATTATGATTATTATGGTTATTATCATTCTTTACCTAAAGACGTACACCGTGGCCGTAGGCTTTGAGTAAAACATTCCCGGTAAAAGTGAAAGACCTCACATCTGCTGATAGTCACTCATGACTGTTACAAATCAAATGATATAAATACATAAGTACATGTAAATCAATTTAATACTTACTCTTGCGGATCCCACAAGGTTGTT
Organism: Pristiophorus japonicus; assembly: GCF_044704955.1. Classification (NCBI taxonomy): domain Eukaryota; kingdom Metazoa; phylum Chordata; class Chondrichthyes; family Pristiophoridae; genus Pristiophorus; species Pristiophorus japonicus. The sequence goes on from NC_091989.1 coordinate 185,969,211, forward strand.
CCATTGTTTGCGGCATTGTTTACCCTCACGCACCTCGTTGGTCGCCGACGAGACCACCTCTGCTATCTCGGTCCATATCTTCTGGTAGGCCTTTGGGGTGGGCTTCCCACGCCCTCCCTGTGTCAAATCACCCCAGCGTAACTCGACCTCCTGCAGGAGGGAGGCATTTGCCTCGTCCGAGAACCTCCTGACTATTTTGCGGCCTCCAATGTGTTCCTCTCCCACCTCACTGCTCTCTCTCCAGCGTCAGTCTCCACAGTGTGCTGTGATGCCTCCTCCTCTCTCTCCATTATAGGCCAAATTCGGTCAAACATGTAGCTGGTAACACCTACTGTTTGTTTGCCTACTTGCTGTGAAGCTCTAAAGTCTCCCTCCTTCCTCCCAAAGCAGCCACACCACACCCAGCCACGCCTTCAGTCCCTCTGAGCTCCCTCTCTCTCTGTCTCCTCTCCTGCGCATGTCATGATGACCCTTGACCGCCTGAATTGTGGGAATCGAGCGTTGCCATGCCGTTGCTAAGGACGGCCACACTTTACGGCAGAAGGTCAAAAAATGTTAACACTACCGCCCATTTGATATCGCTCACAGTAACGCCCATTTTCAAAAATGTAAACTAGGTGCTTTGAGAATGGGCGAGAAGCCGGCGATCTGAAAATCCTTTTTTAACGCCCACGCCAGAAATAACACCCATTTTTGGGCAATAAGCTCAAAAGTGGAGGTTCTAGCCCTAGGTCTCCAAAGGTAATCCTGAATTTGGAAATATTGTTCATCTGTATTCTGCCTCCATTCTCCAGCCGTTCATTTTCTGATTTGTTACTCATCAGTGCGGCTCTCCTGAATGGACAGAAGGTGACTAGTCTGAATGACACCATGGCCTCAGGAGCAGGTCAGTGGCTGGGAAAGAAAGGAAGAAATCAGGAAAAAAAGCAGGAAAGACTTACTTGCATTTATATAGTGCCTTTCATGACAAACGGACGTCTCAAAGCACTTTACAGCCAATGAAGTACTTTTACATAAGAACATAAGAAATAGGAGCAGGAGTAGGCCATACAGCCTCTCGAGCCTGCTCCGCCATTCAATAAGATCATGGCTGATCTGATCATGGACTCAGCTCCACTTCCCTGCCCGCTCCCCAGAACCCCTTATCCCCCTTATCGTTTAAGAAACTCTCTATTTCGGTCTTAAATTTATTCAATGTCCCAGCTTCCACAGCTCTCTGAGGCAATGAATTCCACAGATTTACAACCCTCTGAGAGAAGAAATTCCTCCTCATCTCAGTTTTAAATGGGCGGCCCCTTATTCTAAGATCATGCCCTCTAGTTCTAGTCTCCCCCATCAGTGGAAACATCCTCTCTGCATCCACCTTGTCAAGCCCCCTCATAATCTTATCCGTTTCAATAAGATCACCTCTCATTCTTCTGAATTCCAATGAGTAGAGGCCCAACCTACTCAACCTTTCCCCATAAGTCAACGACCTCATCTCCGGAATCAACCTAGTGAACCTTCTCTGAACTGTCTCCAAAGCAAGTATATCCTTTTGTAAATATGGAAACCAAAACTGCACGCAGTATTCCAGATGTGGCTTCACCAATACCCTGTATAACTGTGTAGTGTAGTCACTGTTGTAATGTGGGAAACACGGCAGCCAACTTGCGCACGGCAAGCTCCCACAATCAGCAATGTGATAATGACCAGATAATCTGTTAATATGGCAAGGACACCGGTGAGAAGTCCCCTCCTCTTTTGTGAAATTGTGCCAGAGGACATTTTAGATCCACCTGAGAGAGCACTCGGAGCCTCAATTTAACATCTCCTCTGAATGACGGCACCTCTGACAGTGCAGCACTCCTTCAGTAATGCACTGGATTGTCAGCCTAGAATTTTGTGCTCGAGTCTGTGCTGTGGTGGATGTGAACCCACAACTTTCTGACCCAGAGGTGAGAGTGCTACCCACAGAGCCACAGCTGACACCTTTAAAGCTTTGAAGTGTTAGAGAGACAGAGAGAGAAGGTTTGGCCCCACCAAGGATTGCAGTAGTGATCGTGGTACTGGTGCAGCGTCGGGAATCAGGAACCCTCGGGGCAGAGGCTGTTCCCGATTCCGGACCTTTCCAGACTTTCGATCGTCTTTCTGACGTCATGAATCCGGAAACAGCCGAGCCCAGGTTTGGGTATTTCCGGAACGTCAGAAATGGGGGTGGGGGTCCCAGGCCGAGCACTTGTTCAGGCGCAGCCCTGCCGAAGAGGAGCTGGTCGGGTGGGGCCCCACTGAGACGGACCTGTTCGGGCACCTCCCCCCCTCCCCGCCCCCGCTGAGGACGAGCTGTTCGGGCACTCCCCCCCCCCGCCCCCGCTGAGGACGAGCTGTTCGGGCACTCCCCCCCCACCCCCCCGCCCCCGCTGAGGACGAGCTGTTCGGGCGCCCCCCCCCCCGCCCCCGCTGAGGACGAGTTGTTCGGGCACTCCCCCCCCACCCCCCCGCCCCCGCTGAGGATGAGCTGTTCGGGCGCCCCCCCCCACTCCCCCCCCCCGCCCCCGCTGAGGACGAGTTGTTCGGGCACTCCCCCCCCCTGCCCCCGCTGAGGACGAGCTGTTCGGGTGCCCCCCCCCCCCGCCCCCGCTGAGGACGAGTTGTTCGGGCACTCCCCCCCCACCCCCCCGCCCCCGCTGAGGACGAGCTGTTCGGGTGCCCCCCCCCCCCGCCCCCGCTGAGGACGAGCTGTTCGGGCGCCCTCCCCCCCCCGCCCCCGCTGAGGACGAGCTGTTCGGGCGCCCCCCCCCACTCCCCCCCCCGCCCCCGCTGAGGACGAGCTGTTCGGGCACTCCCCCCCCCCCCCCACCCCCCACCCCCGCTGAGGACGAGCTGTTCGGGCACTCCCCCCCCCCCACCCCCCACCCCCGCTGAGGACGAGCTGTTCGGGCACTCCCCCCCCCCCCACCCCCCACCCCCGCTGAGGACGAGCTGTTCGGGCACTCCCCCCCCCCGCCCCCGCTGAGGACGAGCTGTTCGGGCGGGCTAACGACGAGGCCCCGAGATGAGGACACCGGCGGCGAGCAGCGGCATCGGCAGGTCCAGATTCCGGAACTTTTTACGGATTCCAGACGACCCTGCCACCGATCGGTGCGGAGTCTGGATTCCGGAACATTCCGGATTCTGGAACTCCGGATTCTCGACGATGCACCTGTACATATGGATCGCCATGTTGCTGAAAGCAGTCCTCTGAGCTGGTGAGCTGAGGTTTGTCTGGTGACACTCACCGCATCTCTCCCACAGTATCACATGGTAGCTGTACGCAAGCAGCAATTATTTATTAAGCTTTGACTAGACTCGGTGCTGTAAATCACAAACAACTAATGAGTTCACTTTACTCATTTTTTTTATTATTCAATGGTGTAAACAAGCTTTCTGAGTTAATTCACACCATTAGCAGAGCGACCAAATTAATTTACAGTCTACAGTCCTGTCTGTCTGCGTCGCAGATTCAGCTCACCATTACATTGGGAAGTACAGAGGACAGTGAGGAGAAGAGGGACAGACTTCAGGAAGACATAGACAGGCTGATGGAATGGGCGGACACGTGGCAGATGCAATTTAACGCAGAATAGTGTGAAGTGATGCCTTTTAGTAGGAAGAATGAGGAGAGGCAATATAAACTAAAGGGTATATTCCTGAAGGGGGTGCACAAACAGAGAGACCTGGGGTATGTGCGCATAAATTGTTGAAGGTGACATGATAGGTTGAGAAAGTGGTTAAAAAGGATCCTGGGCTTCATAAATAGAGGTATAGAATACAAAATTGTGGAAGTATAGAGTACAAAAGCAGAGAAGTTATGATGAACCTGTATAAAACACTGGTTTGACCCCAACTACAGTATTGTGTCCAATTCTGGGCACCGTACTTTAGGAAGGATGTGAAGGCCTTAGAGAGGGTGCAGAAAAGATTTACCAGAATGGTTCCAGGGATGAGGGACTTCAGTTACGTGGATAGACTGGAGAAGCTGGGGTTGTTCTCCTTGGAGCAGAGAAGGTTGAGAGGTGATTTGATCGAGGTGTTCAAAAGCATGAGGGGTCTGGACAGAGTAGACAGAGAGAAACTGTTCCCATTTGCCGAAGGGTCGAAAGCCAGTGGACACAGATTTAAGATGATTGGCAAACGAACCAGAGGTGAAGTAAGATAAAGCTTTTTATGCAGCGAGTGGTTACAATCTGGAATGCACGGCCTGAGAGGATGGTGGAGGCAAATTCAATCGTGGCTTTCAAAAGGGAGTTGGATAAGTACCAGAAGGAAAAAAAAATAGCAGGGCTACGGGGAAAGGGCGGGGCAGTGGGACTAGCTGAGAGTCGGCATGGGTTTGATGGGCCGAATGGCCAATCTATGATCCTATGATACACTTGATTGGCAACCCATCCAGCATCTTAAACATTCACCCCCTCCACCACCTAAAAGGACGAGGGCAGCAGGCACATGTCCACGTTCCCCACCAAGTCGCACACCATTCAGACTTGGAAATATATTGCCGTTCCTACATCGTCGCTGGGTCAAAATTGTTACCTAACAGCACTGTGGGAGCACCTTCACCACATGGACAACAGCAGTTCAAGAAGGTGGCTCACCAACTGCCTGAAGGACAATTAGGGATGGACAATAAATGCTGACCTTGCCAGCGATGCCCACATCCCATGAATTAGTAAAAAAAAATGTTATTAAGTATGAATTCAGGGGCTGGAGCCTACAACCATTCCAGACCCAGATGTAAAAGTTCCTACCTGCTGAGCCAAGCTGTCACTAATGTCCTTTAGGGAAGCAAACCTGTAGTCCTGACATGGTCCTGGGCGTATATCTGACTCCAGTCCCATCATCATCATAGGCAGTCCCTCGGAATCGAGGAAGACTTGCTATCACTCTTAAAATGAGTCCTTAGGTGGCTGAACAGTCCAATACGAGAACCACAGTCCCTGTTACAAGTGGGACAGATAGTCGTTTAGGGTAAGGGTGGGTGGGATTGGTTTGCCGCACGCTCCTTCCGCTGCCTGCGCTTGGTTTTTGCATGCTCTCGTCGATGAGATTCGAGGTGCTCTAGAACCTCAAGTCGCTGGAGAAATACCACCAACGATGTCTCCGCAAGACCCAACAAATCCCCTGGGAGGACAGAAGCACCAACGTTAGCGTCCTCGTCCAGGCCAACATCCCCAGCGTCGAAGCACTGACCACACTCGATCAGCTCCACTGGGCAGGCCACATTGTCCGCATGCCAGACACGAGACTCCCAAAGCAAGCGCTCCACTCAGAACTCCCCCACGGCAAACTTCCTCTGCCCACACCAACATGGTTGACTCTTAACTGCCCCCTGAAATGGCCCAACAAGACACTCAGTTGTGGTGTGGCAAAAATTTCACCACCTTCTCAAGGGCGACCAGGGATGAACAATAAATACCAACATCCCGAAAATGAATTTCTTTTAAGAACCATTAAATTACATTCAACTACATTAAAATCCGTCCGCAATTCCTTTACCCATCTGCCCAATTAGTTCAGACCTTCCCTTTGAATGTTGTTCATCTCACTTACATTTCTTTTATCTTAATTCTACATCATCCCTTTCCCCCCCAACAGGAATCGGCCCTGTTCTCTCATAGCCCTTTGTGGCTTCTTGTGATAGCTGTGGCTCAGTGGGTAGCACTCCCACCTCTGAGTCAGAAAGTTGTAGGTTCAAGTCCCACTCCAGAGACTTGAGCACAAAAAAGCTAGGCTGACACTCCCAATGTCAATGCTGAGGGAGTGCTGCACTGTCAGAGGTGTCGTTTTTGAGATGAGACGTTAAACCATCTGCCCTCTCAAGTGGACGTAAAAGATCCATCGGCACTATTTCGAAAAAGAGCAGGGGAGTTACCCCGGTGTTATAAGAACATAAGAAATAGGAGTAGGAGTAGGCCATACGGCCCCTCGAGCCTGCTCCGCCATTCAATAAGATCATGGCTGATCTGATCATGGACTCAGCTCCACTCCCCATTTCACTCAAGAAATGTATATTTCTGTCTTAAATTTATTCAATATCCCAGCTTCCACAGCTCTCCGAGGCAGCAAATTCCACAGATTTACAACCCTCTGAGAGAAGAAATTTCTCCTCATCTCAGTTTTAAATGGGCGGCCCCTTATTCTAAGATTATGCCCTCTAGTTCTAGTCTCCCCCATCAGTGGAAACATCCTCTCTGCATTCACCTTGTCAAGCCCCTTCATAATCTTATATGTTTCGATAAGATCACCTCTCATTCTTCTGAACTCCAATGTGTAGAGGCCCAACCTACTCAACCTTTCCTCATAAGTCAACTCTCTCATCCCCGGAATCAACCTAGTGAACCTTCTCTGAACTGCCTCCAAAGCAAGTATATCCTTTTGTAAATATGAAAACCAAAACTGCATGCAGTATTCCAGGTGTGGCCTCACCAATACCCTGTATAACTGTAGCGAAACTTTCCTGTTTTTATACTCCATCCCCTTTGCAATAAAGGCCAAGATACCATTGGTCTTCCTGATCACTTGCTGTACCTGCATACTAACCTTTTGTGTTTCATGCACAAGTACCCCCAGGTGCCGCTGTACTGCGGCACTTTGCAATCTTTCTCCATTTAAATAATAACTTGCTCTTTGATTTTTTTTCTGTTAAAAAGTGCATGACCTCACACTTTCCAACATTATACTCCATCTGTCAAATTTTTGCCCATTCACTTAGCCTGTCTATGTCCTTATGCAGATTTTTTATGTCTTCCTCACAAATTGCTTTTCTTCCCATCTTTGTATCATCAGCAAACTTGGCTATGTTACACTCAGTCCCTTCTTCCAAGTCGTTAATATAGATTGCGAATAGTTGGGGTCCCAGCACTGATCCCTGCGGCACCCCACTAGTTACTGGTTGCCAACCCGAGAATGAACCTGGGCCAATATTTATTCCTCAATCAACATAAACAAAAAACAGATTATCACATTGCTGTTTGTGGGAGCCTACAAATTGGTAGCCACGTTTCCTACATTACAACAGTGACTACACTCCAAAAGTACTTCATTGGCTGTAAAGCACTTTGAGACGTCTGGTGGTTGTGAAAGGTGCTATCGAAATGCAAATCTTTCTTTCTTTCTTGGTTGATGACCAAATAAACCCACCCAACTGAGGCAGGCAAGTTTGAAGAATGGGTTCCCTGCGGTGGTCTTGAATGGAACTCAGGCTTTGAATCTGGTGGTGAGGACCAAGCAGCCTGCTACAGGAACTGACAGATCACCATCCATCATGCTTTCTTTTACTGAAAACGATATTTCTACAGAAACATGACAGATGTATCTTGTGCAACACATCGGGGACTCCGTACAAAAACATGTTTCTGTCAAATATTCTCAGAAGAAATCAAGTTTATTTTTTTCCTTTGGACAGCTCTTGCATCAGTGTCAGTCATGGCTCAGTGGGCAGCGTCTCACTTCTGGATCCGTGAGTCTAAAGGTTGTGTCTTCAGAGACTTGAGCCCAGAATCCACACCGACTCTTTCCCAGTGCTAGTCCTGCTGCTCTGTCGGAGGTTGTTATGTATGTACATGCTGTTTGTAGCCACCAGATGGTGTCATTGTTGGAGGCCACTGCGCAGCACGCACATGGTGCTGCTCTGGTATAAAAGGTCAGTCATTTTGTGAGTCAGACACTTTGGGCCTAAATAAAGGTGAGCCAAGGTTGTACCTTGCTTAGTTAAACAATACTCAGTTTGAACCTTTATTGCATACATAACAGAGGTGCTATCATTCAGATGAGATTTTAAACCAAGAAAAACAAGGAGTTATCCCCGGTGTCCTGGGTCCAATATTTATCCCTCAACCAACATCACTAAAACAGATTATCTGGTCATTATCACATTGCTGTGTGTGGGAGCTTGCTGTGCGCAAACTGGCTGCTGTGTTTCCCACATTACAACAGTGACAACACTTCAAAAAGTACTTCATTGGCTGTAAAACACTTTGGGACATCTTGAGGCTGTGAAACCCTGTCAAGCCCTCTAACAATTTTATACATTTCAATGAGATCACCTCTTAGTCTTCTAAACTCCAAAGAATATAGGCCCAATCTACTCAATCTCTCCTCATTGTACAGCTGTCTCATCCCAGGAATCAATCTATTTACCCTCATTACACCCCCTCCAAGGCAAGTATAAGGTAAAGAGAACAACATTGTGCACAGTACTACAATAGCAAAATACTATGGATGCTGGAATCCGAAACAAAACAGCAAATGCTGGAAACACTGAGCAGGCCAGGCAGCGTCCATGGAGAGAGAAACAGTTAATGTTTCAGGTCTGAGACCCTCTGTCTGAACTGGCCTGCTGAGAGCTTCCAGCATATGCTGTTTCTGCACAGTACTCCAGGTGTGGTCTCACCAAAGCCCTATATAATTGCAGCAAGACTTCCTATTCTTATACCCCACCCCCCTTGCAATAAAGACTAACATATCAGTTGCTTTCCTAATTGCTGGCTTTTTAAAAAATTCATTCACGGGATCGAGTGTCACCGGCGAGGCCGACATTTATTGATCGTCCCGTGAGAAGGTGGTGGTGAGCCGCAGCAGGCCATGGTCTTTACAGTGGTTTAGGGACAACTGAGGGGCTCGTTAGACCATTCCACAGGACAGGTAAGGGTGTGGATCTGGGGTCACATGTAGGCCACAACATTGCTGTGGGTCTGGAGTCACATTGAAGGCTTGTTTGAAAGTAGCCTTGGGGGAGGGGCTCTACGAACAGTTTGAATTCAAACAGGAAGAGGCATGTTGAAGGACATTCGAGTTGGCCAATCAGCGGAAATGGTCACATGATTTCTAACCAAACAGAACTGGACAGTTGGCTGTTAACCGGGATCATTTGTTTGAGAAGTATAAGAACTTCGAACAAAGGAATTTTCTTTCTCTTGTGCTTGGAACAGAAACTCCAGAAAGAAGTGTTGGAAGACGGCCGTTGAACACGTGGACGGGAACACGTGTAAGGTATATTCGGATGGACTGAGCACCCTTTGAATTATACTGAGCCACTTTGAGCATAGTTATTGCTGAAAGGCATGACCAGTTAATGTAGGAGTAATTGTATGTAACTGGGGAATAGGATAACTGTAAGCAGTTGGATATATACATTGTGGGTTATATTGTGCATGACCAGTTAACATAGGTTTTAATCGTATGTAACTGGGGAAATAGGATAACTGTAAACAATTGGATATATACATTGCGATATAATTGTGCATAACCAATTAATGTAGCAGCATATATATTGCGAAGTTCAACGTTGTTTAAATTGTAAGCATCTGGGAGAATTGGGCGTGTGAATCTAAAATCAGTAAGCTAAAGATTTGTGGTTTTGCTTTTTGATTTTAAATCTGTACCCGGTAGTGTTAAACTCGGAACTTATAAACATTTAAATCTTTTTAATAAAAGTTCATTGTATTGGAAAATCTCAGTGTTCTTATAAGTCTTGATGTTCGAAACCCGCAGGAAGAAATCCTACAGCATGTAGGTCAGAACATTTCTGTGCATCTGGAGTCACATGTAGACCAGACCAGATAAGGACAGCAGATTTCCTTCCCTGATGGACATTAGAGAACAAGCTGGGTTTTTATGACAATCCGGTGGTTTCATGGTTAGCCATTACTAATGCTAGAGCTTTATTCCAGATTTATTTAATTAATTGAATTTAAATTCCCCAGTTGCCGTGGTGGGATTTGAACTTGCATCTCTGAATTATTAGTCCAAATCTCTGGATTACTAGTCCAGTAACATAACCACTGTGCTAAAGTACCATACTACTGTAACTGTATATTAACTTTCCGTGATATGTGTACAAGGATATACAAATTACTCTGCACACCAACGTTTACTCGCCTCTCACCTTTTAAAATATATTCTGCTTTTCTATCCTTCTGACCAAAGTGGATAATTTTACACTTCCTCCACATTATACTCCATCTGCCACCTTCTTACCCACTCACTTAACCTGTCTATGTCCCTTTGTAGCCTCTTTGAGTCCTCCTCACAGTTTACTTTCCCACCTTGCTTTGTATCATCAGCAAACTTGGATACAGTACACTCGGTCAACCAAGTCATTGATATAGATTGTAAATAGCTGAGGCCCAATCACTGATCCTCACTACACTCCGCCATCCCGAAAATACCCCGTTTATTCCGACTCTCCGTTTTCTGTCCGTTAACCAACTCACTATCCATGCTAGTATATTACCCCCAATCCAATAAACCCTGAAAAGAAAGAAAGACTTGCATTAATATAGCGCCTTTCACGACCACCGGACGTCTCAAAGCGCTTTACAGCCAATGAAATATTTTTGGAGTGTCGTCACTATTGTAATGTGGGAAACACGGCAGCCAACTTGCGGACAGCAAGCTCCCACAGACAACAATGTGATAATGATCAGATAATTTTTTTTTTTGTTATGTTGATTGAGGGATAAATATCAGCCAGGACACTGGGTGTAACTCCCCTGCTCTTCTTCGCAATAGCGCCATGGGCTATTTTACGTCCACTTGAGAGAGCAGACAGGGGCTCGGCTTAACGTCTCATCCGAAAGACGGCACCTCCGACAGTGCAGCACTCCCTCAGCACTGCACTGGAGTGTCAGTCTAGATTTTTGTGATCATGTCTCTGACCCAGAGGCGAGAGTGCTACCCACTGAGCCACAGCTGACAGCATTAACCCGGCACCTCACATTAACAGATAACATGAGAGTTTAAACAAAAATGGTTGGCCCACAGAGAAGAGGAACTACTCGTGATGTGGTGGCAGGCTAAAGGGTTAAGATTTGGCAGAAATGTAAAGACTGGTTAGAGCATGAAACAACTTTCGACAAATCATTATAAAACATCAGAACAATGATTAGCCCGAGCTATTAAATGACAAGATTCCACCATTGCTGTTCTGTAATTGATGCTTGATATTGGGCTTTAATTTAGTGAAGATATACAAAAATGTCAACAGCTTCAGCATATTTTCTCTCTTCATTTCATGCTCGGCTGCCTGAGATTGTCTTTGATCTCTGTTTAATTGTTGTGAGGAGACTGGAATTTTAACACCACGTTTCTCCTTCAGATTAATATAATCACTCCGTCAAGTCTTTTGATCTTCAACCTTTTACAATGGATGTTCCCCCAGCTACTTCATCATAATAAAGGCCAGAATCCCTTGAAATAGCTAAATGAAATTACTCATACAGCTTATTTATGTGTGTTCGCATGGCTACGAAGGTGAGTTGATGTCTGTTTTTAATTTCTAGTTTGCAATTCCCACAGGCGTGAGCTTTCTCCGGCTATGGTCCTACGGGTGACAGCTGCCCTCTGGGCCACATCGGAGTGGCGGCCGTTGATGTGTGAGCCCAGGCAAGGTGTTCTAGCTGTTTCCCGCGGGATACCTGATCTTGTGGGATCTCGGGCAATGTTCTCTTACCCCCTCAATGCAAGTAGAGCGAATGACACGGACTTTTCACACTGAGACTTGGGGCCTTCACTTCCGCTGGAGCCACCGCCCATCAAACAATAATTCACAGATAACTGGCATATCGGAACCTGCAAAACAATGAAAGAAAGAAAGACTTGCATTCCTTGCGCCTTTCATGAACGTAAGAACATGAGAAATAGGAGCAGGAGTTGGCCATTTGGCCCCTCGAGCCTGCTCCGCCATTCAATAAAATCATGGCTGATCTGATCTTGGGCTTAGCTGCACTTTCCCGCCTGCTCCCCATAACCCTTGATTCCCCTGTAGTGCAAAAATCTGTCTATCTCCACCTTAAATACATTCAATGACCCAGCCTCCACAGCTCTCTGGGGTAAAGAATTCCAAAGATTCATGACCCTCTCAGAGAAGAAATTCCTCCTCATCTCCGTTTTAAATGGACGACTCCTTATTCTGAAACTATGACCCCTAGTTCTAGATTCCCCCACGGGGGAAACATCCTCCCTTCATCTACACTGTCAAGCCCCCTCAGAATCTTATATGTTTCAATAAAATCACCCCTCATTCTTCTAACTCCGATGAGTATGGGCTCAAACTGCTCAACCGTTCTCCATAAGACAAACCCTTGATCTGTGACCTCCTGAAAAATTAATAGAAATTAACACAGATCACAGAAAGCTTGGTCAAAGAGGTAGGTTTTAAGGAGCGTCTTGAAGGAGGTAGAGAGGCGGAGAGGTTTAGGCAGGGAGTTCGAGAGCTGGGGGCAGAGGCAACAGAAGGCACAGCCACCGATGGTTGAGCAATTAGGTGCTGAGATAGGATAAGCCGCTCTTGATTGACCACATAGGGTGACAATCCAAGGCAGCACCATCCAGTTAGCCCTGCCTTGCTGCCAAGCAACTTGGCATGCCGGTCCAGGTGCCAGTGACAGAAGGCGTCATTGGATAAGCTGAGCGATGTTTTGATGCGTGTTTACAGGTGGCCAGGGCAGTTGGTCAACGTGAGGTTTCAGTCAGCGATGCTCCCCAGGTGGAAATCACGCTTGTTGAGTGAGCCCATTATCCATTGTAACAGGGAGCGCCGCAAAAGCATGGTGATGTGCGTTTTTCTGTTCTTTCTTTGCTAATCGCCGTGGTTGCCGTCGAAGTTCCCAATTGGGAGAGGACTGAATGATGCTGATGGCGTTTGACAGATAAAGGAGAATGGAACCTTCAGCAGCTGCTGGGGCGGCTGAACACTTGCCAAAAGCCACTTTCCCCGCGGCATGTCTGAAAGACTTTGAAGGTACGTGAGGCCAGATCTACCCTGCAGGAGGATGCCAACTATGTGCTTCGAATATTGGCCAGCCTTACCGCCATCTGTGCCAGGATCCCTGCAGAAGGAGCTCACAATCCGGGGAGCTGCAGGGCCCTTTGCTACCTGTTCCATCAATGTTGATTGACGGATAGCAAGCGTGTCCGGGTGTCCCGAGGCTGCCAGGTAACAAGCAGCAGCAGATAGTCCCCAGGGCCACAACGTACAAGCTTACGTGCACACGCTGCTGTCGGCTTGACAAGGCACACATAGCAGCGGCAGTGTGGGGGGCAGGCACCAGTTGAGACGGAATAGAGGGTGACTCCCCCTTACTTTTATGATGGTGCATCCGTCTGAAACTGGAATCTGAACCCATGGGAGATGTGCCGTCATTTATTTCCTACCGAGCATCCTATGGGAAGGGACAAGGTTGGTCCCCCAGTGGGAAAAAATGTGGAGAGAAAAGAAAAGAGAGACTCGCATTTATATAGCACCTTTCACGATCTCAGGATGTCCCAAAGCGCATCACGGCCAATGAAGCACATTTGAAGTGTAGTCACTGTTGTAATGTAGGAAACGGGGCAGCCAATTTGTACACAGCAAGCTCCCACATACAGCGATGTGATCATGACCAGATAATCTGCTTTTAGTGATGTTGGTTGAGGGATAAAGATTGGGCACAGGACACCGGGGATAACTCCATTGCTGTTCTTTGAAATAGTGTCATGGGATCTTCTACACCCACCTGAGAGCAGACAGGGCCTCGGCTTAACACCTCATCCAAAAGATAGCACCTCCGACAGCGCAGCACTCCCTCAGTACTGCACTGGAGTGTCAGCCTAGATTGTTATGCTCAAGTCTCTGGAGTGGGACTTCTGGTAGAATTCTTTTAAGATGGAGAGTGACACAGTTAATTCAGAGACTTGAGTCCTGAACTTAAGGAAGAGACATATAAATTGGCCAGAAAAAGCAGCAAACATGAGGACTGGGAGAATGTTATAATTCAGCAGAGGAGGACAAAGGGCTTATTTAGGCGGGGGGAAAATAGAGTATGAGAGGAAGCTTGCTGGGAACATAAAAACTGACTGCAAAAGCTTCTATAGCTATGTGAAGAGAAAAAGATTAGTGAAGACAAACGTAGGTCCCTTGCAGTCAGATTCAGGTGAATTTATAATGGGGAACAAAGAAATGGTGGACCAGTTAAACAAATACTTTGATTCTGTCTTCACGAAGGAAGACACAAATAACCTTCTGGAAATACTAGGGGACCGAGGGTCTAGTGAGAAGGAGGAACTGAAGAAAATCCTTATCCGGCGGGAAATTGTGTTAGGGAAATTGAAGGCTGATAAATCCCTGGGGCCTGATAGTCTGCATCCCAGAGTACTTAAGGAAGTAGCCCTAGAAATCGTAGATGCATTGGTGATCATTTTCCAACAGTCTATCAACTCTGGATCAGTTTCTATGGACTGGAGGGTGGCTGATGTAACACCACTTTTTAAGAAAGGAGGGAGAGAGAAAATGGGTAATTATAGACCGGTTAGCCTGACATCAGTAGTGGGGAAAATGTTGGATTCAATTATTAAAGCTGAAATAGAAGCGCATTTCGAAAGCAGTGACGGGATTGGTCCAAGTCAGCATGGATTTATGAAAAGGAAATCCTGCTTGACAAATCTTCTAGAATTTTTTGAGGATGTAACTGGTAGAGTGGACAAGGGAGAACCAGTGGATGAGATGTATTTGGACTTTCAAAAGGCTTTTGACAAGGTCCCACACAAGAGATTGGTGTGCAAAATCAAAGCACATGGTATTGAGGGTAATGTACTGATGTGGATAGAGAACTGGTTGGCAGACAGGAAGCAGAGAGTTGGGATAAACGGGTCCTTTTCAGAATGGAAGGCAGTGACTAGTGGGGTGCCGCAGGGCTCAGTGCTGGGACCCCAGCTATTTATAATATACATTAATGATTTTAGATGAAGGAATTGAGTGTAATATCTCCAAGTTTGCAGATAACACTAAGCTGGGTGGTGGTGTGAGCTGTGAGGAGGATGCTAAGAGGCTGCAGGGTGACTTGGACAGGTTAGGTGAATGGGCAAATGCATGGCAGATGCAGTATAATGTGGATAAATGTGAGGTTATCCACTTTGGTGGCAAAAACGCGAAGGCAAAATATTATTTGAATGGTGGCAGATTAGGAAAAGGGGAGGTGCAACGAGACTTGGGTGACATGGTACATCAGTCATTGAAAGTTGGCATGCAGGTAAAGCAGGCGGTGAAGAAGGCAAATGGTATGTTGGCCTTCATAGCGAGGGGATTTGAGCAGGGACGTCTTACTGCAGTTGTACAGGGCCTTAGTAAGGCCTCACCTGGAATGTTGTGTTCAGTTTTGGTCTCCTAATCTGAGGAAGGACATTCTTGCTATTGAGGGAGTGCAGCGAAGGTTCATCAGACTGATTCCAGGGATGGCTGGGCTGTCATATGAGGAGAGACTGGATCAACTGGGCCTTTATTCACTGGAGTTTAGAAGGATGAGGGGATCTCATAGAAACTTATACAATTCTGACGGGACTGGACAGATTAGATGCAGGAAGAATGTTCCCGATGTTGGGGAAGTCCAGAACCAGGGGACATAGTCTAAGGATAAGGGGTAAGTCATTTAGGACTGAGATGAGGAGAAACTTCTTCACTCAGAGTTGTTAACCTGTGGAATTCCTTGCCGCAGAGAGTTGTTGATGCCAGTTCATTGGATATATTCAACAGGGAGTTAGATATGGCCCTTATGGCTAAAGGGATCAAGGGGTATGGAGAGAAAGCAGGAAAGGGGTACTGAGATGAATGATCAGCCATGATCTTATTGAATGGTGGTGCAGGCTCGAAGGGCCGAATGGCGTATTCCTGCACCTATTTTCTATGTTTCTATGACTCAGAAGCGAGAGTGCTGCCCACTGAGTCACAGAGATGAGGAGAGGAAATTATGAGGTGGTAGTTAGATTCTGCTAAGCTTGGACTTAAGAAACCTATAGATTATAGAGAAGACTGAGGGAAGTAGATAATATGGAGGTGCAGAGAGTGATTAGAACCACATGGTGGAAAGAAATTAAACACACTTGAAGATCATGGTAGGATTCAGCAGTGTCTTTGAAAGTTGGAAATTGTTCCGCCCCAGACCGTCCATGCAGATCTGCAGTCCATGGGCTTTGCTCCTCGATACCTCATCAGTACCTGGATTGGGTTCTGTCAGAGTGTAGCTTGCGGCAAGCGATAACTCTGATTCCCCAACTAGCTTCAACACCACACCAAGAAATAGGGCTAAAGATCAGATCTTCAGAATCCAAATCCTTTAATAAATGTAGTGTGAACTGTAAACAGATACAAAGACAGACTCTAGAATTCTTATACTACAACCAAGGAACAATCGAATAAAGCAGCAATAAAGAGAAATTACTTATCCATTACTGTACATCAAAGATAAAATACAATAATTCCAGAATGATTGGCTAAGGAGAGATTAGTTACATAACTGTTATTCTGGAGGGGTCATATAAACCGAGGTCTAATTTATAATTAACATTAAGTTAAAGATTTTCACAACAAAATGGGGAGTTGGCGCCATGTGGTTTGCTGGCTTCACTCTCTCTGCCTCTATCTCTAATCGAAAAATGCCACCCAATGGCGGGAAATGTTAAGATACGGTGTCTCCAAGCTATCAAAATTAATCTCAGTCCATCACAGTACCATTAAAGTAGTTCTGTTAAAAGGTGGTCATGAGACAGATGCTATTGTGTTTCTCCTGGGGGGGGGGCCACCAGATCAGACTTTCAATTGAACTGAAAGTTGGAGATTACTGTCAATATTCGAGCCTTAACAGAGTCAAAATAAAATCCTCTCTCTACTGTTTTTCCAAAGGTGTTATCTCACTGAGAATAACTTGTGTAAGTAAAAATATTTCTGGTATGGATTGATGGGCCAAATTGCCTCCTTCCCTGTGCTGTAATGACTATGAGAAGGTCCCACTCCAGAGATTTAAGCACATAATCCAAGCTGAAGCTGCATCGTAGTACTGAGGGAGTACTGCACTATCGGAGGTGCCATCTTTTGGATGAGATATCAAACAGAGGCCCCTTCTGCTCTCTCAGGTGGATATAAAAGATCCCACGGCACCATTTTGAAGAAGAGCAGGGGAGTTATCCCCGGTGTCCTGGCCAATATTTATCCCCTCAATCAACATTGTTAAAACAGATTAACTGGTGATTTATCGCATTGCTGTTTGTGGGAGCTTGCTGTGCGCAAATTGGCTGCCGCGTTTCCTGCATTACAACAGTGACTGCACTCCAAAAGTACTTCATTGGCTGTAAAGAGCTTTGGAATATCCCAAGGTCATGAAAGTCGCAATATAAATGTTCTTGCTCTCCACTGTTTGCACATATGGAAATATGAACTGTCGTGTTCATCAAAATGTGGCCAGCCTGTTCAACAATTTCAGATCATAACAGAAAATGATTCAGATATTCACGTTTACACCTCCTCCAGACCCAGCCTTCGTTTCTTTACTTGTCCCATGACCATCTCCTTTCGCCTCACACCGTCCTCCCTTTTATCATTTAATCTCCCCTGTCTTCCACCCTATCACAGACTTTCCCTTTTGTTCTTTCCTCCCCTCCCCCCTCTCCCTGCCCCTATGCTTGTTTAAAACCTGTTACATCTCTAACTGCTTCCAGTTCTGGCGAAAGGTCATCGACCTGAAACATTAACTCTGTTTCTCTCTCCACAGATGCTGCCTGACCCGCTGAGTATTTCCAGTATTTTCTGGGGGGGGTTTCAGATTTCCAGCATCCAGGGATCAGTGACTTCAATTACATGGATAGACTGGAGAAGGTTGAGAGGAGATTTGATCGAGGTGTTCAAAATCATGAGGGGTCTGGACAGAGTAGATAGAGAGAAACTGTTCCCATTGGTGGAAGGGTCAAGAACCAGAGGACACAGATTTAAGGTGATTGGCAGAATATCCAAAGATGACTTGAGGAAAAACTTTTTTACGCGGCGAGTGGTTAGGATCTGGAATGCACGGCCTGAAAGAGTGGTGGAGGCAGAGTCAATCGTGGCTTTCAAAAAGGAATTCATAGAATCATAGAAAGTTACAGCACGGAAGAAGGCTATTTCAGCCCATCGTGTCTGTGACGGCCGACAAAGAGCTATCCAGCCTAATCCCACTTTCCAGCTCTTGGTCCATAGTCCTGTAGGTGTCAGCACTTCAAGTGCACATCCAGGTACTACTTAAATATAGTGAGGGTTTCGGCCTCTACCATTCTTTCAGGCAGTGAGTTCCAGACCCCCACCACCCTCTGGCTGTAAAACCTTCCTCCCAAATCCCCTCTAAACCTCCAACCAATTATTTTAAATTTATTCCCCCTGGTTGTTGACCCTCTGCTAAGGGAACTAGGTCCATCCTATCCACTCTATCTAGGTGCCTCATAACTTTATGCACCTCAATAAGGTCTCCCCTCAGCCTCCTCTGTTCCAAAATAAAAACTCCAACCTATCCAATATTTCCTCATAGCTAAAATTCTCCAGTCCTGGCAACATTCTCGTAAATCTCTTCTGTACCCTCTCTAGTGCAGTCACATCTTTCCTGTAATGTGATGACCAGAACTGCACGCAATACTCTAGCTGTGGCCTAACCAGTGTTTTATACAGTTCAAGCATATCCTACCTGCTCTTGTATTCTATGCCTCAGCTAATAAAGGAAAGTATTCCGTATGCCTTCTTTACCACCTTGTCTTTCTGGCCTGCTACCTTCAGGAATCTGTGGACATGCACTCCAAGGTCCCTTTGCTCCTCTACACTTCTCAGTGTCCTACCATTTAATGTGTATTCCATTGCCTTGTTAGCACTCCCCAAATGCATTACCTTACACTTCTCTGGATTAAATTCCATTTGCCATTGGTCTGTCCACCTAACCAGTAGATTGATATCCTCCTGCAGTCCGCAGCTTTCTTCTTCATTATCAACCACATTTTTGTATCGCCTGCAAACTTCTTAATCATACCCCTTACATTCAAGTCTAAATCACTGATATATACCACAAAAAGCAAGGGACCTAGTACTGAGCCCTGCGGAACCCCACTGGAAACAGCCTTCCAGTCACAAAAACACCCATCAACCATTACCCTTTGCTTCCTGCCTCAGACAATTTTGGATCCAACTGGTCACTTTGCCCTGGATCCCATGGGCTTTTACTTTCGTGACCAGTCTGCCATCAAAAGCATTGCTAAAATCCATACACACTACATCATACGCTCTGCTCTCATCGACCTTCCTTGTTACCTCTTCAAAAAATGTAATCAAGTTAGTCAGACACGACCTCCCCTTAACAAATCGATGCTGCCTGTCTTTGATGAATCCGTGTCTTTCTAATTAAATCTTGTTCCTCAGAATCTTTTCCAATAATTGAGGTTAGGCTGACTTGCCTGTAATTACTCGGTCTATCCCTTTCTCCCTTTTAAACACTGGTACAACATTAGCAATCCTCGGAGCCGAAATTCACGTCCGCCAGAAAACTGGCGCACCCACTGTTTTTGAAAGGCTTTTTTTTGAGCGGACCGGAAGTCGGTCATATTGGGGGTGGAAGTGCGACGGTAAGTGCTGGTGAGGGGTGGAAATGGGGGTGGGACGGATTCTCCACCGCTGTCACTCGGCAGCGTAGCGGCGGTGACATCATTGCGCGTGTGCGTCACCGCGTCCCACCCCTCCGTTAAAGGGGAGAGAATCGGTGATTATTTAGGATTGGCCACTGGGCCACCAGGGAGAGTTTCGGCTGGGCCAGTGTTCTGGCAACCGAGAGGGTATCAGGCGGACCGACCGAACCCGAGGGCACAATAGTCCGGCCGACATGGAAGTCGGCTGGCAAAAAAAATAAAATGGCGGCCGCGGCAGTGGGCCCTCGCCTTTAATGGCCGGCGTGCAGCCAGGGCTCGCAGTGAGAATGAAAGGTACACTGAGAGAGAAAGCTGTCGGGGTCACCGCTCGGCGGGCATTAGATTTTTCGGCCTGATTATCGACAGAGGTGGGGGGTCCCGGCAGTGCGCGCACTGATGACGCACTTACGCCCGCTCGGCAGTGGCGGGGCGGGAGTGGGGACCGCCAGAAACCCCAGCATGTGGCTGGCGGTGGCCATTCGACCAGAAATCGGCAGCCATTGGATTCCGCTGCCTGGCCACCTCATTCTGGCGCTAACCGGCCTTATCGGGACCCTGGCTTTCAACCCCTCCAGTCCTCCGGCACCACGCCGGGAGCCAGTGAGGATTGGAAAATGATGGTCATAGCCTCTGCTATTTCCTCTCTTGCTTCCCTTAACAACCTGGGATACATTTCATCCCGGCCTGGGGATTTATCCACTTTCAAAGCTCCTAAACTCCATAATACTTCCTCCCTAACTATGTTTATTTCATCGCATATTTCACACTCCTCCTCACTGATTGCAATGTTTGCATCGCACCTCACTTTTTTGAAAACCGACGCAAAGTATTCATTAGGAATTCATTAAGAATTGGATAAGTACCTGAAGGAAAAAAAATTGCAGGACCTCAGGGAAAGGGCAGGGGAGTGCGACTAGCTAAATTGCTCTTGCAGAGAGCCGACTAGGGCTCAACGGGCCTTCTGCGTTGTAACCATTCTATCCTCAGGCGACCGAAGGCTGCGCTGGCACACAGGAGGCGGTGTTGGACCTTGTCGTAGTAGGTTCCCGAGGTATGGAAAGTGGTCCACGTTGTCCAAGGCCGCGCCATGGATCTTGATGACCGGCGGGGGGGCAGTGCTGTGTGGTGGGGTCAGGTTGGTGGAGGACCTTTGTCTTACGGATGTGTAGTATAAGCCCCATGCTTTTGTACGCCTCAGTGAAGATGTTGATGATGGTTTGAAGTTCAGTCTCTGAATGTGTGCAGGCGCAAGCGTCATCCACGTACTGTAATTCAATGACAGAAGATAGGACGACCTTGGATCTAGCTTGGAGGCGACGAAGGTTGAACAGGTTCCCATTGGTTCTATATCTTAGTTCCACTCCAGTAGGGTGCATGTTGAGAGTGAGATGCAGCATTACAGCAAGGAAGATCGAGAAGAGCGATGGCGCGATGACGCAGCCCTGCTTGACCCCGGTCCGGACGTGGATTGGGTCTGTGATTCGTGGATTCGGTCGCCTGAGGACCAGGATATCAAATCTGGCACCAATCTTATGGTCTACAGGGCAGTAGTGATACCCGCCCTCCTATATGGCTCAGAGACATGGACCATATACAGCAGACGCCTCAAAGCACTGGAGAAGTACCACCAGCGCTGCCTCCGCAATATCTTGCAAATCCACTGGGAGGATAGACGCACCAACGTCAGTGTTCTCACTCAGGCCAACATCCCCAGCGTCAAAGCACTGACCACACACAACCAGCTCCGTTGGGTAGGCCACATTGTCCACATGTCCAACACGAGACTCCCAAAGCAAGCGCTCTACTCAGAACTCCTACACAGCAAGCGAGCCCTACGCGGGCAAAGGAAACATTTCAAGGACACCCTTAAAGCCTCCTTGATAAAGTGTAACATCCCCATTGGCACCTGGGAATCCCTGGCCCAAGACCGCCTTAAGTGGAGGAAGAGCATCCGGGAGGGAGCTGAGCACCTCGAGTCTCGTTGCCGAGAGCATGCAGAAACCAAACGCAGGCAGCGGAAGGAGCATGTGGAAAACCAGACTCTCCACCCTTTCCTTCAGCCAGCTATGACAGAGACTATAATTCCCGTATTGGACTGTACAGTACGTGGACCATTTCCCATACCTCGGGAGCCTCTTATCAACAAGAGCAGATATTGATGACGAGATTCAACGCCGCCTCCAGTGTGCCAGTGCAGCCTTCGGCCACCTGAGGAAAAGAGTGTTCGAAGACCAATCCCTCAAATCTGCCAGCAGGCTCATGATCTACAGGGCTGTAGTAATACCCGCCTTCCTGTATTGTTCAGACATGGACCATGTAAAGTAGACACCTCAAGTCACTGGAGAAATACCACCAACAATGTCTCCGTGAGATCCTACAAATGTCCTGGGAGGACAGACGCAGCAACATTAGCGTCCTCAACTAGACCATCATCGCCAGCATTGAAGCACTGACCACACTTGATCAGCTCTGCTGGGCAGGCGACATTGTCCGCATGCCAGACACGAGACTCCCAAAGCAAGTGCTCTACTCGAAACTCCTTCACGGCAACTGAGCCAAAGGTGGGCAAAGGAAACGTTACAAGGACACCCTCAAAGCCTCCCTTATAAAGAGCAACATCCCCACCGACACCTGGGAGTCCCTGGCCAAAGACTGCCCTAAGTGGAGGAAGTGCATCCGGGAGGGCGCTGAGCACCTCGCGTCTCATCGCCAAGAGCATGCAGAAATCAAGCGCAGGCAGCAGAAGGAGTGTGTGGCAAACCAGTCCCATCCACCCTTTCCCTCAACGACTATCTGTCCCACCTGTGACAGAGTCTGTGGCTCTCGTATTGGACTGTACAGTCACCTAAGGACTCATTTTAAGAATGGAAGTAAGTCTTCCTCGGTTCCGAGGGACTGCCTATGATGATGAACCATTCTATCCGCAGTATTTTGCTTTTGTATTAGTGGCCATTATGTTCTGGGATGTGTAAACGTCACATTGGTGTGATAGGAAGTGACTCCGTGAGGGGTAATGTAGAGAAAGCTCTATATAAACATCTAACGGGATTTGAAATTCTTGAGTTTGACACAGCATGTTTTAAAAAAAAGAGTTGAGCAATGTTAACATCTCTCACCCTAAGAAGCTCAAAAATATCCTCCCAAAGAATATAATAAACGATATAAATAAAACAGCAATAGGAACATTGATGCAGAAACTGTGAACAGGTAAAGCAGCAGTTCTGACATTATAAAGTGCGAATTGACTTTTGGTGGCATATCTTATATTAATCTATCTTTGTGTGTGTGTGAAACCTGTAGGGCACAGATATATAACAAGCTCCAGTAGATGTTGGTAAAACTCATCTTAACAAACCATTTTTGACTAGAACTGTACAAATAGAAAAATGTAGTGTACGGACTGAACCGATCTGTTTCCACAAGTATTTTCTTTGAAAGATAAAACTCTTGCATTACCTTACCATGTTTCATAAGCAGCTTCACACAAGTGCCACGAAGAAAGAAAGACTTGCATTTATATAGCTTCAGTCATGGCCACTGGACATCGCAAAGCGCTTCGCAGGCAACCTTTTTGGAGTGTAGTCACTGTTGTAATGTAGGAAACGCAGCAGCCAATTTGTGCACAGCAAGCTCCCGCAAACAGCAATGACATAATGAGCAGATTATTTATTTTAGTGATGTGGGTTGAGGGATAAATATTGGCCCAGGACACCGGGGAGACTACTCATAAATTCTTCAAAATAGCATCATGGGATCCTTTGCATCCACCTGCAAGGGCAGGTTCCGGTTTTGGTTTTGACTTCTCATCTGAAAGACGGCACCTCTGACAGTGCAGCACTCCCTCAGCACTGCACTGGAGAGTCAGCCTAGATTGTGTGCTCCACTTTCTGGAGTGGGACTTGAACCCACAACCTTCCAAGTAGGAGGAGGGAGTGCTATGCCCTGAGCCACAGCTGCCAGTGTTATATCTGCAAATGTGACAGACGAGTTGTACACTGCTGTTCTTCACATCGAGCCGTGGAATCTTCAATACCCACCTCAATAAACAAATGTGACCTTGATTTAACAGGTAGATTAAATTATGTATTCAAATTCCAGACTAGGACTTCAACCTACAAACTTTTGTGCCAGAGACAAGATTGGACCAGCCACATGAATACTATGGCTATTAGAGTAGGTCAGAGGCTGGGTATTCTGTGGTGAGTGTCTCACCTCCTGACTCCCCAAAGCCTTTCCACCGTCTACAAGGCACAAGTCAGGAGTGTGATGGAATACTCTCCACTTGCCTGGATCAGTGCAACTCCAACAACACTTAAGAAGCTCGACACCATCCAGGACAAAGCAGCCCGCGTGATTAGCCCCCCATCCACCACCTTAAACATTTACTCCCTCCACCACCGGCGCCCCCTGGCTGCAGTGTGTACCATCTACAAGATGCACTGCAGCAACTTGCCAAGGCTTTTTCGCCAGCACCTCCCAAACCCATGACCTCCACCTCCTAGAAGGACAAGGGCAGCAGGCATATGGGAACACCATCACCTCCAAATTCCCCTCCAAGTCACACACCATCCTGACTTGGAAATATATCGCCATTCCTTCATCATCATTGGGTCAAAATCCCAATCCAACAGGATGGTGGGAGTACCATCACCACACAGCCTGCAGCGCTTCAAGAAGAACATAAGAATTAGGAGCAGGAGTAGACCATTCGACCCCTCGAGCCTGCTCCGCCATTCAATAAGATCTTAGCAACATTGTGGGCAGCCCCGACCTGTGTGAGAACACCACTGCAGGTCGGGGCTATAAATAGAGCTGGAGCACCGGGCCCTGGAACATTGTGGGTGAAGGTGCGGCGAATGAGGGTACGGGACCCAGAAGAGCCAAGGGCCCAGGTGCAGCACGGGCCAGCCCACACTGCAATATGTGTGCGCACTAGGTCCATGCAGCAGAGCTAGTCTCCAGTCGTCCTGGTTAACCCTTGCCACTGGACCAAGACCAAGCTCTGTCGAGCCCGTGTGGTGGCTGGTGTGCAACGGCCACCCCACGTTAAAAAAATCCACGCACAGGCATTTTCCACCCCCTCAGCTGGAGTTCAGGACTAGAACATCGGGTCCTTCATTAAAACGTCTGTGAACTCTTGTGGAAGCAAGTCATCCTGTTCGAGGGACCGCCTGTGATGATGAGCTGATATTCTACCTCAACTCTGCTTTCCCGCACTATCCCCATATCCCTTGATTCACTTAATATCAATAAGCCCCCCAACACCTTCTCAAGGGCCAACGAGGGGATGGATGGGCCATAAATGCTGACCTTGACAGCAGTGCCCACACCCCGAGGAAGAATCAAAACAAACTGAGACCAGCTGGATAATGGAGTCTCCTCTGTTCCTGATGGCCGCCATTCTTCACGTGTGGACTTTGACTGTGAGCGTTGGCAGGCTACTTCACCACGGAGAGGTCACATGCCGGGACTGACCTCACCCTTACCCTGAAGCCTTTCCAGAGGGAGACACTTGAGGATACTAGGAGTGGAAAACCCTTGCTGATGTTTGCTCTCCCTTGTCCAGGGCTGCTGAGGGCACCCCATAACCTCTGACATTGGCATACCAACTGAGATATCAGGAACTTTCCCCTCGCATATTCCATTAAAAACAACTTTGTATTTATATAGCGCCTTTAATGTAGTAAAATTCCCAAGGTGCTTCACAGGAGCCGTAATCAAACCAAATTAATTGCTCTACGTGAAGCTCCTTCACGGCAAACAAGCCAAAGGTGGGCAGCAGAAACATTACAAGGACACCCTCAAAACCTCCCTGGTGAAGTGCGACATCACCACTGACAACTGGGAGACTCTGACCAAAGACCGCCCTAGGTGGAGAAAGTAGATCCGGGAGGGCGTTGAGCTCCTCAAACCTCAACGCTGCGAGGGTGAAGAGGTCAAGCGCAGGCAGCGAAAGGAGTGTGCGGCAAATCAGTACCATCCCCGCTTCCCCCAACGAATATCTGTCCCACCTGTGACAGAATCTGTGGCTCCCGTATTGGACTGTTCAGCCACCAAAGAACTCACTTTAGGAGTGGAAGCAAGTCTTGCTCGATTTTGAGGGACTGCCTATGATGAATCAAACAAAATTTGACATCGAGCCACATAAGGACATATTAGGGCAGGTAACCATAATCTTGGTCAAAAAGGTAGGTTTTAAGGAGCGTCTTAAAGGAAGAAAGAGAGGTAGAGAGGCGGAGAGATTTAGGGAGGGAGTTCCAGACCTTGGGGCCTAGGCAGCTGAATGCATGGCCGCCAATGGTGGAGCGATTAAAAATTAGGGAGGCCAGAATTGGAGGAGTGCAGCGATCTCGAGGGGTTGTAGGGCGGGAGGAGATTACAGAGATTGGGAGGGTGAGGCCACGGAGGGAATTGAACACAAGGATAAGAATTTTAAATTGGATGTGTTGCTGGACCGGGAGCCAATAGAAAGACTTACATTTATATAACACCTTTCACAACCACCAGACGTCCCAAAGCGCTTTACAGCCAACGAAGTACTTTTGGAGTGTAGTCACTGTTGTAATGTGGGAAACGCAGCAGCAAATTTTGCGCACAGCAAACTCCCACATGATAACGACCAGATAATCTATCTTTTGTTATGTTAATTGAGGAATAAATATTGGCCTCAGGACACAGGGAAGAACTCCCCTGCTCTTCTTTGAAATAGTGCCATGGGATATTTTATATCCACCTGAGAGAGCAGGCGGGGGCCTCGGTTTAACGTCTCATCCGAAAGACGGCACCTCCAACTGCGCTCCCTCAGCACTTCACTGAAGTGTCAGCCGAGATTTATGTGCTCAAGTCCCTGGAGTGGGATTTGAACCCACAACTTTCTGACTCAGAGGCAAGAGTGCTCTCCCCTGAGCCACAGCTGACAAAGTAGGTCAGCAAGTACAGGGGTGATTCTACTTAGCATTTCAGCTGTAAAGATAAGATGGAGTAAGTAATAGATTTTACTCAGAGAAAATCTCATCCAGAATTAGGTTGTCATTTAACAAGTCCCCAGGCTGCATTTACAATATTCAGCATAAAAAAACTGCCAGTTACACGGCTAAAGGTATCGGAGGACATTGGAAATTACCAGGAAAATCACAGGATTAATGGGGCCTCAGTCCCTGTAAAAGCAATAGGCTTATCCCAACAAAATTACTTCACAATCTGTTTCTCCCTGACACCTATATGTTCCTCTGCCCATTAACTGGTGAATAATAGATTTGAGCTTAAAGGAGGAAATTCCCCTTATTATCTACTCTTTCCTCTTCCATATCTCACCTCCGTTTCCACTCATCTCCTGGCCGGCCTTCCACCCTCGGTCAACTTGAGATCATCCAAAGTCGGCTGCCCATGTCCTAACTCGCACCAAGTCCCGCTCACCCATCACCCCCTGTGCTCACTGACACGTGTCCTAACTCGCACCAAGTCCCGCTCACCCATCACCCCCTGTGCTCACTGATCCGTGTCCTAACTCGCACCAAGTCCCGCTCACCCATCACCTCCTGTGCTCACTGACCCGTGTCCTAACTCGCATCAAGTCCCGCTCACCCATCACCCCCTGTGCTCACTGATCCGTGTCCTAACTCGCAACAAGTCCCGCTCACCCATCACCCCTTGTGCTCGCTGACCCGTGTCCTAACTCGCACCGAGTCCCACTCACCCATCACCCCTTGTGCTCGCTGCCCCGTGTCCTAACTCGCACCAAGTCCCACTCACCCATCACCCCCTGTGCTCGCTGCCCCGTGTCCTAACTCGCACCAAGTCCCGTTCACCCATCACCCCTTGTGCTCACTGACCCGTGTCCTAACTCGCACCAAGTCCCGTTCACCCATCACCCCCTGTGCTCACTGACCCGTGTCCTAACTCGCACCGAGTCCCACTCACCCATCACCCCCTGTGCTCACTGACCCGTGTCCTAACTCGCACCGAGTCCCGTTCACCCATCACCCACTGTACTCGCTGACCTGTGTCCTAACTCGCACCGAGTCCCGCTCACCCATCACCCCCTGTGCTCGCTAACCTACATTAGGTCCGGCAACGTCTCGATTTCAAAATTCTCATCCTTGTTTATAGATCACTCTGTGGCCCTCGCCGCCACCAGCACCCCCCCCCCCCCCAACAATCTCTGTAATCTCCTCCACCCCTACAACCCTGCAAGATCTCTGTACTCCTCCAAGTCTGGCTTCTTGCTTATTCACGATTATAATCGCTCCACCTTTGGTGACCGTGCCTTCAGCTGCCTGGGCCCCAAGCTCTGGAATTCTCTCCCTAAACCTCTCCGCCTCTCTACCTCTCTAGCCTCCTTTAAGACACTCCTTAAAGCCTACCTCTTTGATTCAGTTTTTGTTCATTTGTCCAAATATCTCCTTACAAAAGCAAAATACTGCAGATGCTGGAAATCTGAAATAAAAACACAAAATGCTGGAGATGGGGAGGAGAGAACAAAAGGGAAGGTCTGTGATAGGATGGAAGGCAGGAGAGATTAAATGACAAAATGGTGCGAGGCAAAAGGAGCTGGTAATGGGGCAAGTAAAGAAACAAAAGATGGGTCGAGATAGGTTGTACTGCCATTGAATCTCTCCTGCCTCCTACCCTATCACAGACCTTCCTTTCGTTCATTCCGCCCATCCCCCTCTCGCTGCCCCTGCACTTGCTTAAAAACCTGTTACGTCTCTAACGTTTCCAGTTCTGACGAAGAGTCATCGACCTGAAACACTAACTCTCTTTCTCTCTCCACAGATGCTGCCCGACCTGCTGAGTGTTTCCAGTATTTTCTGATTTTATTTCTAATATCTCCCTACGTGGCTCAGTGCCAAATGTTGTACAATAATTCTCCATGGGATATTTTACTCTGTTTAGCAGTATAAAAGCAGGGAAGTCTTGCTACAGCTATACAGGGTATTGGCGAGGCCACAGCTGGAATAATGCGTACAGTTTTGGTTTCCACATTTAAGGAAGGATATACTTGCTTTGGAGACAGTTTAGAGAAGGTTCACTAGGTTGATTCTGGGGATGAGGGGGTTGACGTATGAGGAAAGGTTGAGGAGGTTGGACCTCTACTCATTGGAATTCAGAAGAATGAGAGGTGATCTTATTGAAATTTATAAGATAATGAGGGGGCTTGATAAGGTGGATGCAGAGAGGATATTTCCACTCATAGGGGAAACTAAAACTAGGGAACATAGGACTAGAACCTTCACTTTTTTTGCATGCTTAATGGCCACAATGCCCATTTAACCGCTGAAATGACATATAACGCCCATATATCGCCCATTTTGGCACAAAATGGAAACTGACGGGCATTTTTCGTAAACTTATCATCGAGCGTAACTTTCCCCAGGTGCTTAACGCCAAGAAAAAATATTACCGCACGTCCACTTTTCTTGGGCGGAATCATCAGAATGGGCAAATTCAACGGCCCTAATATCGCCCAGCGTTACTTTCCACACGGATTTAACGCCGAGATTCAATATTAACGCCCGCCCACTTTATTTTGTCGTAAAGAGCATATTTACCCAAACTAGCGGCCATGGAGACCGCCCAGTGTCACTTTCACCACCTCGCACACATATCGCCCACAATATCGCTTGCCCACAAAAAGTGGAACTAACCGGAACTAATCACAGCGTTATCACATGTCACGTCCTTTAAAAGGCTGCTGTGCTTCAACCTCGGCAGAATTCGGATCTACTCTGCAGGTCATTGGAGTTGATGCGAACATCTGCAAAAACATCTTGACCACACTGTGACCGATTGAAATTGAAGAGGTGTCTTCACTGGGACATTCCTTGTTTGTGACCAATCGGTGGAAAACATAGAGCTACTGCAATGGGGCCTGTCATTTCTCACACTCTCTTGGTGACCAAATATATTCAGCAGACTCGACATTGCCGAAGGAACGCTCCACTGCATTATGTGCCCATTGTAAGAAGTGACAGACAGATGAGGAGGACCAGACGTTACACCCGCCGCAAGTACAAGGAGAAGCATTCTTACCTCGTCTTGCCCGACGCCACCTGCCTTCGGAGACTACGCTTCCACAAAGAGGTTCTCACTGAGGTATGCCAGCAGATAAGGGCAGATCGGCAGCCTGCCAGCACCATAGAAACATAGAAAATAGGTGCAGGAGTAGGCCATTCGGCCCTTCGAACCTGCACCACCATTCTATAAGATCATGACTGATCATTTCCTCAGTACCCCTTTCCTGCTTTCTCTCCATACCCCTTGATCCCTTTAGCCGTAAGAGCCATATCTAACTCCCTCTTGAATATATCCAATGAACTGGCATCAACAATTCTCTGCGGTAGGGAATTCCACAGGTTAACAACTCTCTGAGTGAAAAAGTTTCTCCTCATCTCAGTCCTAAATGGCCTACCCCTTATCCTAAGACTGTGTCCCTGGTTCTGGACTTCCCCATCATCGGGAACATTCTTCCCGCATCTAGCCTGTCCAGTCCCGTCAGAATCTTATACGTTTCTATGAGATCCCCTCTCATCCTTCTAAACTCCAGTGTATAAAGGCCCAGTTGATCCAGTCTCTCCTCATATGTCAGTCCCGCCAACCCGGGAATCAGTCTGGTGAACCTTCGCTGCAATAGCAAGAAAGTCCTTCCTCAGATTAGGAGACCAAAACTGAACACAATATTCCAGGTGAGGCCTCACCAAGGCCCTGTACAACTGCAGTAAGACCTCCCTGCTCCTATACTCAAATCCTCTAGCTATGAAGGCCAACATACCATTTGCCTTCTTCACCGCCTGTTATACCTGTATGCCAACTTTCAATGACTGATGAACCCAGGTCTCATTGTACCTCCCCCTTTCCTAATCTGCCGCCATTCAGATAATATTCTGCCTTTGTGTTTTTGCCCCCAAAGTGGATAACCTCACATTTATCCACATTATGCTGCATCTACCATGCATTTGCCCACTCACCTAATCTGTCCAAGTCACCATACAGCCTTTTAGCATCCTTCTCACAGCTCACACCGCCACCCAGATAAGTGTCATCTACAAACTTGGAGATATTACACTCAATTCCTTCATCTAAATCATTAATGTATATTGTAAAGAGCTGGGGTCCCAGCACTGAGCCCTGCGGCACTCCACTAGTCACTGTCTGCCATCAGTACTGCACTGTCCATCGAGGTCAAAGTCACCACGGCACTGTCATTCTATACCTCGGGATCTTTCCAGGCCACAGCTGGCGACATTTGCGGACTTTCTCAGCATGCCACACATCGCTTCATTAGACAGGTCACTGACGGCCTGTATGCACGCAGGTGGGACTTGATCAGTTTCCCTATGACCAGGGAGGCACAGAGTGAGAGTGCGCTAGGATTCTCCAGAATTGCAAACTTCCCCAAGGTGCAGGAAGCAATGGACTGTATGCACACCGCGATGCGGGCACTTTTTCAGGTTGCTGAGGCTTTCAGGAACCGCAAGGGATCCCACTCCCTGAATGTCCAACTGGTTGTCGACCACCAGCAAATTATACTGGCAGTGAATGCTCAATTTCCGGGCAGCATCCATGATGCTCACAACCTGCGTGAAAGCACTGTATCTGACAATGCTGGATGCTTGGTGACAAAGGATATGGCCTCGTCACCTGGCTGATGACCCCCCTGCGTGACACACACACCAAGGCCGAGAGGCGATACAACGAGAGCCACAGAGCAACTCGCAATATCATGGAGAAAACCATTGGAGTGCTTAAGCAGCGCTTTAGATGCCTGACCACTCAGGAGGCGAGCTCCAATACTACCCTGAGCAAGTAGCTCAATTCGTGATGGTCTGCTACACAACTTGGCTTCAGGAGGGGACAAGAATTGGCTGATGAGTCTGACAGGCCACCTCACCAGAGAGAGGAAGAGGAAGATGAGGATGCGGACACTGACATCGGCCCAGACAATCAGTCTGACGCTGAAGCCATGCCCCCGCCCCCCTGTAGATCGCATGAAAGGGCCCATGGTGGCTTGATAGCTGCAAGAGCCTTACGTCAGGAGCTCATCAATGATCGCTTTGCCTGAAAGAACATCTGTGTTATTTACAAGGCTGACACACTGCTGGGTGTGCAGATCATATATCAATGGTGGGCATTACCTTGGTGACATTTAAAGTTTAAGTTGATTAAAGTTAAATGTGATTAGACCCTTTGATGTTAAGGAATCACCAGCGTATAATGGTGCAGCTATCTGAGCCAACGCCTACAAGGTTTTGTTAAATAAAAAACATTTAAACCGAACGTTAGTCTGAAATCATCAGTATTTCTGTACAAACCAACCCTTCCCCCCGCCACCCCCCCACCGCTTCTCCTCCCCACCTCGAACACTTCCCCTCCTGACTCCAAGCCGCCGAGCTGAGGAGGTCCTCAGACGATGCTTCATTGGGGGGTTGAGGGGGGAACGGGGGCAGGATGACGGCCGAAGCGCTGCTTGACGGATACAGGAGACGGCGGTCCCGAGGTGGGAACGTGCTCCGAGCCAGAAGCACGATGTTGCTGCTCGCTCTCGTGTGTGGTTGGCAATGGGGGTGCGGCACCTTGGGGTGCAGTGCCGCGCTCCGGGACCACTGGGAGACCTCTACCACCAGTGTTCCTGGCTACCAGCTCCAGAGCCTCCTCCAACCCTTCCATGTTATATATTATTTGTTGGACTATAGTGAGAGGGGTTTCAATTGTAAGGGGAATAGATAGACGTTTCTGCAGCCGCAACCGAGACTCCAGGATGGTATGTTGCCTCCCTGGTGCAAGGTTCAAGGATGTCTCGGAGCGGGTGCAGGGCATTCTGAAAAGGGAGGGTGAACAGCCAGTTGTCGTGGTGCACATTGGTACTAAAGATATAGGTAAAAAAAGGGATGAGGTCCTACAAGACGAATTTAGGGAGCTAGGAGCTAAATTAAAAAGTAGGACCTCAAAAGTAGTAATCTTAGGATTGCTACCAGTGCCACATGCTAATCAGAGTAGGAATCGCAGGATAGCTCAGATGAATACGTGGCTTGAGGAGTGGTGCAGCAGGGAGGGATTAAAATTCCTGGGACATTGGAACCGGTTCTGGGGGAGGTGGGACCAGTACAAACCGGACGGTCTGTACCTGGGCAGGACCGGAACCAATGTCCTAGGGGGAGTGTTTGCTAGTGCTGTTGGGGAGGAGTTAAACTAATATAGCAGGGGGATGGGAACCTATGCAGGGAGACAGAGGGAAGTAGAATGGGGGCAGAAGCAAAAGATAAAAAGAAGAAAAGTAAAAAGTGAAGGGCAGAGAAACCAAAGGCAAAAATCAAAAAGGGCCACATTACAGCAAAATTCTTAAGGGGCAAAGTGTGTTAGAAAGACAAGCCTGAAGACTCTGTGCCTCAATGTGAGAAGTATTCGGAATAAGGTGGACGAATTAACTGCGCAGATAGCAGTTAACGGGTTTGATGTAATTGGCATTGCGGAGACATGGCTCCAGGGTGACCAAGGCTGGAAACTCAACATCAAGGGGTATTCAACATTTAGGAAGGATAGACAGAAAGGAAAAGGAGGTGGGGTGGTATTGCTGGTTAAAGAGGAAATTAATGCAATAATAAGAAAGGACATTAGCTTGGATGATGTGGAATCGGTATGGGTGGAGCTGCGGAATACCAAGGGGCAGAAAACGCTAGTGGGAGTTGTGTACAGACCACCAAACAATAGTAGTAAGGTTGGGGACAGCATCAAACAAGAAATTAGGGATGCGTGCAATAAAAGTACAGCAGTTATCATGGGTGACTTTAATCTACATATTGATTGGGCGAACCAAACTGGTAGCAATGCGGTGGAGGAGGATTTCCTGGAGTGTATTAGGGATGGTTTTCTAGACCAATATGTCGAGGAACCTACCAGGGAGCTGGCCATCCTAGACTGGGTGGTGTGTAATAAGAAAGGACTAATTAGCAATCTTGTTGTGCGAGACCCCTTGGGGAAGAGTGACCATAACATGGTAGAATTCTTTATTAGGATGGAGAGTAACACAGTTAATTCAGAGACTAGGGTCCTGAACTTAAGGAAAGGTAACTTCAATGCTTTGAGGCATGAATTGGCTAGAATAGACTGGCAAATGATACTTAAAGGGTTGACGGTGGATAGGCAATGGCAAACATTTAAAGACCACATGAATGAACTTCAGCAATTGTACATCCCTGTCTGGAGTAAAAATAAAATGGGGAAGGTGGCTCAACCGTGGCTAACAAGGGAAATTAAGGATAGTGTTAAATCCAAGGAAGAAGCATCTAAATTGGCCAGAAAAAGTAGCAAACCTGAGGACTGGGAGAAATTTAGAATTCAGCAAAGGAGGACTAAGGGTTTAATTACGAGGGGGAATATAGAGTACTAGAAGAAGCTTGCCGGGAACATAAAAACTGACTGCAAAAGCTTCTATAGATATGTGAAGTGAAAAAGATTAGTGAAGACAAACGTAGGTCCCTTGCAGTCAGATTCAGGTGAATTTATAATGGGGAACAAAGAAATGGCAGACCAATTGAACAAATACTTTGGTTCGTCTTCACGAAGGAAGACACAAATAACCTTCCGGAACTGGAGGACCGAGAATCTAGTGAGAAGGAGGAACTGAAGGATATCCTTATTCGGCGGGAAATTATGTTAGGGAAATTGATGGGATTGAAGGCCCATAAATCCCCGGGGCCTGATAGTCTGCATCTCAGAGTACTTAAGGAAGTGGCCCTAGAAATAGTGAATGCATTGGTGATCATTTTCCAGCAGTCTATCGACTCGGGAACAGTTCCTATGCACTGGAGGGTAGCTAATGTAACACCACTTTTTAAAAAGGGAGGGAGAGAGAAAGTGGGTAATTATAGACCAGTTAGCCTGACATCAGTGGTGGGGAAAATGTTGGAATCAATTATTAAGGATGAAATAGCAGCGCATTTGGAAAGCAGTGACAGGATCGGTCCAAGTCAGCATGGATTTATGAAGGGGAAATCATGCTTGACAAATCTTCTGGAATTTTTTGAGGATGTAACTATTAGAGTGGACAAGAGAGAACCAGTGGATGTGGTGTATTTGGACTTTCAGAAGGCTTTTGACAAGATCCCACACAAGAGATTGGTGTGCAAAATCAAAGCACATGGTATTGTTGATGCCAGTTCATTGGATATATTCAAGAGGGAGTTAGATATGGCCCTTACGGCTAAGGGGATCAAGGGGTATGAAGAGAAAGCGGGAAAGGGGTACTGAGGGAATGATCGGCCATGATCTCATCGAATGGTGGTGCAGGCTCGAAGGACCGAAGGGCCTACTCCTGCACCTATTTTCTATGTTTCTAAAACTCGGTACCAACTATGTTCTTGGTGCTTAGTCAGCTTTTTGGTGCTGGTGAATCTCCATCGTTCCTCCCACGACAGCCAAACTAGCACACACCACAGCCACACACACTTTCAGTGCCTCTGAGCTCCCTCTCTCTCTGTCTCCTCTTCTGCGCATGTCATGATGACCCTTGACCTCCTGAATCGCGTGCTGCCATGCCGTTGCTAAGGACAGCCACACTTTACGGCAGAAGGTCAAAAAACCTTAACGCTACCGCCCATTTGATATCGCTTGAGGTAACGCCCATTTTCAAAAATGGAAACTTGGTGTTTTGAGAATGGGTGAGAAGCCAGCAATCTAAAAACCATTTTTTTTAATGCCCTCGCCGGAAATAATGCCCATTTTTGGGCGATAAGTACAAAATTGGAGGTTCTAGCCCATAGTCTTAGAATAAGGGTCTGCCCATTTAAAACTGAGATGAGAAGGAATTTCTTCTCTCAGAGGGTTGTAAATCTGTGGAATTCGCTGCCTCAGAGAGCTGTGGAAGCTGGGTCATTGAATGAATTTAAGACAGAGATAGACAGTTTCTTAACCGATAAGAGGATAATGGGTTATGGGGAGCGGGCAGGGAAGTGGAACTGAGTCCATGATCAGATCAGCCATGGCCGTATTAAATGGCGGAGCAGGCTCGAGGGAACGTATGGCCTACTCCTGCTCCTATTACTTACGTTGTTATGTTTAAGGGTTATAGCAATGCAAGTTGTTATTGCTGTTGATGTTGTACAGTTTTTCATGTTGCCAATGACGTTGCACTACCTCAAGCTCTTGGACCTCACTGGGTGAGCCCAATCCTGCCCTTACCCCATGTCCAGCACAGGTCACCAGAGAGAGCTCCTTGGCTGACTTTCCATCTCTGTCCTCTAGGGGTACCGAAGCCAATGGCAGCACTTCAACAATCACCTCAGCTGCGATGAACTATCTCAGCATGAAGCAAGTGCTGACCCTGGGACCAAAGGGTTGTGAATCTTTAGAATGTTCTACCCTGTGGATGCTCAGTCATTGAGTATATTCAAGGCTGAGATTGAAAGATTTTTTGACATTAAGGGATCGAGGGATATGGGGATAGTGCGGGAAGGCGGAGTTGACGTTAAAGATCAACCATGAATGGCCTACTCCTGCTCTTATTCTGCGCTCCTCTGATTCTGCCCCTTGATTATAATCCTTGATTATAATCGCTCAACCATTGGTGGCCGCGCCTTCTGTTGCCTAGTCCCTAAGCTCTGGAACTCCCTGCCTCAACCTCTCCGCTTCTCTTTCCTCCTGTAAGACATACCTTAAAACCTACCTTTTGACCAAGCTTTTGGTCACCCGCCCTAATTTCTCTTTATGCGGCTCGGTGTCAAAATATTTAGTTTTATAATACTCCTGCGAAGCGCCTTGGGACGTTTTGTTACATTGAAGATGCTATATAAATGCAAGTTGTTGTTGTTGTTGTCGTTTCCTATGTTCTTATAAAAAGTATGTAGGGTCGCCAACTTCGGTTGGGTGTGTTCCCTGGAGGTTTCATCACATGACCTCTCACCGTGAACTGCCCCGCCCCCACACTCCTGTCATTGGTCCATCCTCCAGGCTCCACTGTCTTCTTACGGCCAATTGAAAAGTGAACCGACCCTCAGATACCCGATTGGATTAAGCTTGAGTGTTCGTGAAAAATACTTTTTGACCCATCTACAATACTTTTATAATGAATAAATCATAGAATGATAGGGCACTGGAGGAGCCATTCAGCCCATCGTGCCTGTGCCAGCTCTTTGGCAGAGCGATCCAGTTAGTCCCACTCCCCCTGCTCTTTTCCCACGGCCCTGCACATGTTTTCCCATTAAGTATTTATCCAATTCCCCCTTTTGAAAGTTACTATTGGATCTGCTCCCACCATCCTTTTAGGCAGCGTGTTCCAGGTCACAACATTATCATCATCATCATAGGCAGTCCTTCAAAACGAGGATGACTTGCTTCCATGCCAAAAAATAGGATGAGTTCACAGGTGTTTCGAATGAAGAAGTCGAACTACATCCTGAGGGGTGGAAGATGCCTGTGCGTGGATTTTTTTAACGTGGGGTGGCCGTTGCACACCAGCCACCACACGGGCTTGACAGAGCTAGGTCTTGGTCCAGTGGCAAGGATTACCCAAGACGACTGGAGACCTGCTCTGCTGCACGGACCTAGTGCGCACACATATCGCAGTGTGGGCTGGCCCGTGCTACCCCTGGGCCCTCGGCTCTTCTGGGTCCCGAACTCACGCCTCCCCGGGCCCTGATCACATCCCTCCACAGCTCCTTCGCCCCGATCTCGTCGCTCCTGCTGCACCTGCCCACGCTCCAATCACCAACCTGGACCTTGCTGACATCACTCTTCGCTGCCGTCGCAGCAACTCGCTGCGTAAAAAAAAATGCTTGCTCTTTTGCCAGTGTCCTCTGGTTACCAACCCTTCCGCCACTGGAAACAATTTTTGCTTAGTTACTCGATAAAAACGATTCATAATTTCGAACATCTTTCTCAAATCTCCTCTCTGCTCAATGGAGAACAACCCCAGCTTCTCCAGTCTCTCTACATAACTGAAGTCCCTCATCCCTGGAACCATTCTGGTAAATCTCCTCTGCTCCCTCTCCAAGGCCTCGACATCCTTCCTGGAGTGTGCGGCCCAGAATTGGACACAATACTCCAGCTGAGACTGTAGACTAAAGGTTTAACATAGCGTCCTTGCTTTTGTACCAAATGCCTCTGGTAATAAAACCAAGGATCCCATTTACATTTTTAACAACCTTCTCAACTTGTCCCACCACCTTCAAAGATTTGTGGACATACAAGCCCAGGTCTCTCGCTTTGCACTCCCTTTAAAATTGTCCCATTCAATTCATAAGTAAAATACTGCGGGATCTGGAAATCTGTAATAAAAACAGAAAATGGTGGAGACACTCAACGGGTCAGGCAGCATCTGTGGAGAGAGAAACAGAGTTAATGTTTCAGGTCGATGACCCTTCGTCGGAAAGGTTAGAGATCTAACAGGTTTTAAGCAAGTCAGGGGCAGGCAAAGTGGGGAGCAGGGAGGAAAGAACAAAAGGGAAGGTCTGTGATCGGGTGGAAGCAGGAGAGATTAAACGACAAAAGGGATGATGGTGCGGGGCAAGAGGAGATGGCAATGGGACAAGTTAAGAAACAAAAGATGGGTCTAGGTAAGGTGTAAATGGGAATGGCAGAATCACCAACAGCTGCCGTCTGGAAAAATAGGGCAGTGGTGCTGATCTGAAATTGTTGAACTCGGTGTTGAGTCTGGAAGGCCATTTAGTCGATATGGACAAAAAGCTGGAGAAGCGGGCCTGGGACATCGTGACCCCCCCACCCCCGACCTGTGAGAGAACAGCTCCGCAGGTCGGGCCATAAAAGAGCTGGAGCAGCGTACCACTTCAACCTCCAGCGCGAGCTGCTCCAAGTATGTGACGTTTTTGAGATGGGCGACTGGGTGAAGTCATCAAAACCCTGGTCACCATTTTTGGAGCATGGGCAGGAACATCGACAGGACCCAGGTGCAGAGGAGTGGGAAGGTCGGGGCGAGTGAGCGGCAAGTGTTTGTGGCGAGATGCGGTGAATATTTATGGCAGAGGAGCGGTGAGAGATCGTGGCGGAGGTGCGACAGATAAGGGTACGGGGCCCAGAAGAGCCGAGGGCCCAGGGGCAGCACGGGCCAGCTCACACTGTGATATGTGTGCACACTAGGTCCGTGCAGCAGAGCTGGTCTCCAGTCATCTTGGTTAACCCTTGCCACTGGATAAAGACCTAGCTCTGTCAAGCCCATGTGGTGGTTGGTGTGCAACGGTCACCACACGTTAAAAAAATCCACACACAGGCATCTTCCACCCCCTCAATTGGAGTTCAGGACTGGAACATCGGGCCCTTCATTGAAACAAGTGTGAACTCGTGGAAGCAAGTCACCCTCGAGGGACTGCATAGGATGATGAGTCGATATTGCAGGGAGCAGGGAAGTCTTACTGCAGTTGTACACGGCCTTGGTGAGGCCACACCTTGAATATTGTGTGCAGTTTTGGTCTCCTAACCTGAGGAAGGATATTCTTGCTATTGAGGGAGTGCAGGATGGTTCACCAGACTGATTCCCGGGATGGCTGGACTGTCATATGAAGAACGACTGGATCGACTAGGCTTATATTCACTGCAATTTAGAAGAATGAGAGGGGATCTCATAGAAACATATAAAATTTTGACGGGATTGGACAGTTTAGATGCAGGAAGAATGTTCCTGATGTTGTGGAAGTCCAGAACCAGGGGACACAGTCTGAGGATAAGAGGTAAGCCATTTAGGACCGAGATGAGGAGAAACTTGTTCACTCAGAGAATTATGAACCTGTGGAATTCTCTACCACAGAAAGTTGTTGAGGCCAGGTCGTTAGATATATTCAAAAGGGAGTTAGATGTGGCTCTTACGGCTAAAGGGATCAAGGGGTATGGAGAGAAAGCAGGAATGGGATACTGAAGTTGCATGATTAGCCATGGTGATATTGAACGGTGGTGCAGGCTCGAATGGCCTGCTCGTGCACCTATTTTCTATATTTCTATGTTTCTATGCCTCTCCTCAGTCTTCCGACCGAAATGCATCACTAAATGAAAGTGATGAAACAAAATGAAAAAGACACAGAATTTCATTGAATGGCCCTTGTGAGTTTTCTCCCGGCCGAGTATTGCCGCAGCAGCGTCCCGGAGATTAATCTTCGATTCCTCGACAATCCCGCAAGGTTGGCTGCCTTAAGTGTAGGTTGTTATTTTTTTTTGCTGAGTTTAGCACCTTCAGGAGAGAGGAGAAAATTGGAAAGCTGCAGATTTCACAGAGAGGCACGCCCTCTCCATTCATTGTTCTCGTTCTGACACTAAAATTCCTCTTCATCATTGTCCCTCCACGGCTGTGCTGTGTGAAAAGTACAGCACATAGATAATGGACCAGCTCAGGCACCAACCTTCCCGCACACACCCAGAAAAATACACAAACTCTGTACAAAGCAGAAATTTTACACACACACCGTGCCTTTTGACAAATTGCAACAGATAATCATCGCAACCAGCCCTGACGCGCGAGAGTTTCTGCGCCCAATATTTAATTTTTTTATTTTCCTCAATATTTTCTCCATCTGCAACCTCCCTGCTTCATAGGCCCGAAGGCCTACTCCCTCAGGCAGACTGGTCAAGCCCTCCACCATAGCTCTGGAATCTCCAAGAATTGAAGATTAACCTCAAGGACACTGCAACGAGCAAAGACCCCAGGAGAAAAATCATAAGGCGCATTAAATCGTTTCCTTTGAACATTTTTGTGCTCGACTCCACTCCAGGGACATGAGCACAAAAAAAAATCTAGGCTGACGCAGTGCTGAGGGAGCGCCGCACTGTCGGAGGGGCAGTGCTGAGGGAGCGCCGCACTGTCGAAGGGGCCGTGCTGAGGGAGCGCCGCACTGTCGGAGGTTCTGTCCTTCGGATGAGGCATTAAACCGAGGCTCCGTCTGCCCTCTCAGGTAGATGTAAAAGATCCCATGGCGTTATTTCGAAGAAGAGCAGGGGAGTTATCCCCGGTGTCCTGGGACCAATATTTATCCCTCAATCAACATAATAAAACAACAGATTATCTGGTCATTATCACATTGCTGTTTGTGGGAGCTTGCTGTGCGCAAATTGGCTGCCGCATTTCCCACATTACAACAGCGACTATACCCTAAAAGTACTTCATTGGCTGTAAAGCGTTTTGAGACGTCCAGTGATCATGAAAGGCACTATATAAATGCAAGTCTTTCCTTTATGAGCTACAACAATATCAGAGAGGGGGAAAAAATGGCTTCTTGACTGAGAGTCCTGAATCATTCAAACAGGTAATTGAAGAGTCTTTTCGTGGTCGTGGGGCCACGAGATTGGACATCTCGAGCGACCAATGGCGGGAGCATGGGGGTGGGGCAATTGGATGCGGGCGGTCATGTAATGAAATCTCCAGGGAGACATCCAATCAGAGTTGGTAACTCTACCCCACTCCCAGGGGCCGCTGGGAGATAGAGGGGTCGAAAGGTTGGCTTTGTCTCTGAGTTGTCCTCCCTCAGCTTCAGCTCAGCTTGTCGGCCACGGTTCAGGCTGTGAGATGGCTGCACGGGGACTAATGACACACACCCTTCCATCCTATCATCGGGTGAGGCGGCCGAGCATGGCGCCATTCACCACAGAGTCTTCAACTTCCCCAGTGCAATGTTTGGGTTCAAACAAGGACCCCGCCTGTTCTGACAGAATAGGGGACCCAGAGATCGGGGAGAATGTGGGGCCCAGAGAATGGGGAAAATGTGGAGCCCAGGGAGTGGGGAAAGTGTAGGGACCCAGAGAGTGGGGAGAATGGGGAGCCCAGAGAGTGGGGAGAATAGGGGACCCAGAGATCGGGGAGAATGTGGGGCCCAGAGAGTGGGGAGAATAGGGGACCCAGAGATCGGGGAG
This sequence comes from Pristiophorus japonicus, assembly GCF_044704955.1. Lineage (NCBI taxonomy): Eukaryota > Metazoa > Chordata > Chondrichthyes > Pristiophoridae > Pristiophorus > Pristiophorus japonicus. The sequence goes on from NC_091989.1 coordinate 186,010,515, forward strand.
AATGTGGGGCCCAGAGGGTGGGGCAAATGGGGGACACAGAGATCGGGGAGAATGTGGGGCCCAGAGGGTGGGGCAAATGGGGGACACAGAGAGTGGGGAGAATGTGGGGCCTAGAGATCAGGGAGAATGTGGGGCCCAGAGAGCAGGGAGAATGTGGGGCCCAGAGAGTGGGGAGAATGGGGGGGACAGAGATTTTGGAGAACGGGGGGGCCCAGAGAGTGGGGAGAATGGGGGGGACAGAGATTTGGGAGGATGGGGGGGCAGGGAATGGGGAGAATGGGGAACTCTACCACAGAGAGTGGTAGAGGCGACTAGCATGGATGCATTTAAGGGGAAGTTGGATAAAGACATGACGAAGGAAGGACTGCTAATAAGTTTAGATGACGTTAGGGTGGGAGGAGGCTGGTGTGGAGCACACACACCGGCACGGACCAGTTGGGCCGAATGGCCTGTTTCTGTGCGGTAAATTCTATATCATTGTCCAACCTACTCCCAGGTCCCTTCTAGGTCCTGCATTCTTAGAGGTGCTTAGAGAGTTAAATTATAAGAAAGAAAAACTTGGATTTAAATAGCACCTTTCACGACCACCGGTTATCTCAAAGCGCTTTACAGCCAATGAAGTACATTTGGAGTGTAGTTACTGTTGTAATGTGGGAAACGCAGCAGCCAACTTGTGCACAGCAAGCTCCCACAAACAGTAATGTGATAATGACCAGATAATCTGTTTTAGTGATGTTGATTGAGGGATAAATATTGGCCCAGGATACTGGGGATAACTCCCCTGCTCTTCTTCAAAATAGTGCCCTGGGATCTTACGTTCACTTGAGAGAGCAGAAGGGGCCTCGGTTTAAAGTCTCATCCAAAAGACGGCACCTCCGACAATGCAGCGCTCCCTCAGCACTGCACTGGGAGTGTCAGCCTAGATTTTCTTGTGCTCAAGAACCTACAACATTCTGACTCAGGGCGAGTGTGCTGCCCACTGAGCCACAGCTGACAACTGATGGCCTGTTGCCTAAATTGGTTTGCATTTCCTTGACTATAAGAGATTGAGGGGACGATTGGGTTGAGGCGTTTAAAATATTAAAAGGATTCGATTGGGCAGTGATGGAGGAATTATTTCCTCTGGTGGGGGCGGAGTCCAGAACAAGGGGGCGTAATCTTAAAATTAGTTACGGAGTAAAATCAAGAAGCATTTTTTCATTGGATACGCTCAAGGGGGAGTTAGATATGGCCCTTACGGCTAAAGGGGTCAAGGGGTATGGAGAAAAAGCAGGAAAGGGGTACTGAGGTGAATGATCAGCCATGATCTTATTGAATGGTGGTGCAGGCTCAAAGGGCCGAATGGCCTACTCCTGCATCTATTTTCTATGTTTCTATGTTTTTCACACAAAGGGCAGTAGGAATCTGGGATTCAGTTGAAGCATTGAAGATTGAGATTGATTGATTTTTGTTGGGTAAGAGTGTCGAAGGATATGGAGCAAAGACGTAAATGCAACTGAGGTGCAGAAGAGGCACGATCTAACTGATGGTGGAGCAGGCCCGAGGGACAGAGCGGCCTCCTCCTACTCCTCATCTTCCTGTTTCCATTGTTCCGAATTGATAATAGGATGGAACATGGAGATCACACAATGGTCTGTTTTACCGTGAATATTGGGCCCTCAATTGCGGCCTCTCCGGGTGCGTACAGTGTGTGCTCGCGCCCGAAGAGACCCCGCAAATTCCAGGTTTAGGCCGCACCCCCCGAAGAAGGGCCTTCGCGGGTGGGGATTTGGGCTATTTGCCCAACTCCTGCCCAGAGAATGGCCTCAAAATTCTTATGCCTGGTAAAAGAATTTTAAAAGATAGAAAAATTAAATTTTCGCACTAATTTTTATATTAAAAATGCTGTCCATTAAGGTAAATTTATTTTAACCCTATTAAAATATATTTAATTTAATTCAATTTCAACTAATTTAAATATGTATGGTGTTTTATTGATGTATTGTGTTTCTGTGTTTGGGGGTATTCTCATTGATAGTAATGGGAGCTCGAGCTATCAATGAGAATACTCCACGTTCATTGGTGGTCCAGCCCATGTGACCCCGGGATGCCCGTATGCTCCTGGGATACATGGGCCTCTGCGCTGGGCTGCACAGCGAGGCCTCGGAGCGCAAGTGTTCCTTCCTCCGGAACCACCAGGTACTTTCGTTAAACAACTTTGGTCGAAGGCATCCGCCCGCGGGAAGCCTCCAACCGCAATTTCTGACCCATTGCCATTGCTCTGTTTGCTCAAACAATAAAGGAAAGGCTCTCATGCATCCCCTCCCCACCACTCCCCACCCCTCCCATCCCCTCTCCTCCACCTCCATTCCACATCCCTCCCATCCCCAAACCCTCCCCTCTCCTCTTCTCCACCTACCTCCCCAAACCCTCCACACGACTCCCCTCCCCTCCCCTACCTTCCTAAACCCACCCCTCCACTGTCCTCCCCTCCCCTTCCCAAACCATCCCCTCCCGCTCCCTCCCCTCTCCTTCACCTCCACTCCACACCCTTTTCCTCCCCTCCACCTACCTCCCCAAACCCTCCCCTCCCCTACCCTCCACTTACCTCCCCAAACTGTCCCCTACCCTCCACTTACCTCCCCAAACTGTCCCCTCCTCTCCACCTACCTCCCCAAACCCTCCCCTCCCCGCCCCACCCCTCCACTCCACACCCCTGGACCTCACTGCACACAGCCTGGCTCCCCACGATCACGTTGCAGAATACTGCAGAGTATGGGGGAAGCGCTGTGACATCACGTTCCCGTTCCACGGTCGGTGAAGAAGCGATGAGGATGAAATGAGTCGATGGGAGAAATGGGAAGGTGCCAGATTGATAAGTAACGAGCCACTAAACAATGGGGAGAGTGTCCGCCTTCAGTCCATGAGATTTGCGATCAAACCCCTTCATTAGCCGATCATTAATTGCAGAGGATGAAGCGGCAGTCTCCCATCTTTTTGTCTCTTTCCACAAAACGTGGAATTTCACCTCAATTATGCCTCAGCCGCCCCCGGGGTAAAATACAATGAAGAGAAGGGATGGGAGATCAGTCCATCTGCACCATAATTTTTCTTGAAAGCCACAGCTCATTAGTATGCGTATCTCTGAGTCAGTCTCTGAAAATCTCCTCTGCTTCAAACACCAGGGATAAATTCTACATCCAATTAAACTTAGAACCTTATCAAATTTGACATAGTTTTATAAATCAGAGAAACGCAGGTTCGAGAAGCAAATTGAGATTCTCATTATATTGTAGTCGTGCTTTGATTGTTATAATCATTAAAGGTGAACCTTACCCTTTCTCTTCACACTCAATTGGAAGCATTTGTTTATAAGCTTGCTCTGCGGGGAGATTTAAACCGTGTACGGCTCTGCGTGGTGGAGAGCTCACGCCTCTGATATAAGAACATAAGAAATAGGAGCAGGAGTAGGTCATACGGCCCCTCGAGCCTGCTCCACCATTCAATAAGATCATGGATGATCTGATCATGGACTCAGCTCCACTTCCCCGCCCGCTCCCCATAACCCCTTCTCTTGGGAGCATTTCCTTGTTTTTGGGCTTTGCCGTTTTGCATTCCCTCACTTCTGCAATCTGCAGAGTGTGGTGACATGTGGCGAGTGGACACGGTTAGAACAGTAGAAATAGCAGCAGGAGTAGGCCGTACGGCCCCTTGAGCCTGCTCCATGTTGTGTATATAAATAACAGACTAACTGAACTGAGAGTAAACTAACTTAACTGTGTCCTTTATAGCAACTCCCAAAATGGTGTCCTAAAACCAGCATGAACCAGCATGTTTCCAGCAGTGTGTGAATAGCTCCCGCAGGGTCCTAATGCCTGTCTAGTGTCCTGTAACAAACAAACAGAGTCTGAGCACAACACTCTGCCATTCGACAAGATCACGGCTGATCTTCTACCTCAACTCAACTTTCCGGCCCCGTCCTCAAATCCCTTGATTCCCCTCGAGTCCAAAGGTCAATCAATCTCAGACCATTCTATCCATGGAAGAGCACATCATCAACATCACTTGCAACATGGCCATAGAATCATAGAATGGTTACAGCGCAGAAGGAGGCCAGTCGGCCCATCGAGCCCGTGCCGGCTCTCTGCATGAACACTCCAGCTAGTCCCATTCCCCCGCCCTTTCCCCGTAGCCCTGCAAACTGTTTTCCTTCAGGTACTTATCCAACTCCCTTTGAAAAGCCACAATTGAATCTGCCTCCACCACCCTCTCAAGCCGTGCATTCCAGATCCTAACCGCTCGCTGCGTAAAAAAGTTTTTCCTCATGTCGCCTTTGGTTCTTCTGCCAATCACCTTAAATCTGTGTCCTCTGGATCTCGACCCTTCCGCCAATGGGAACAGTTTCTCTCTATCTACTCTGTCCAGACCCCTCATGATTTTGAACACCTCTATCAAATCTCCTCTCAACCTTCTCTGCTCTAAGGAGAACAACCCCAGCTTCTCCAGTCTATCCACATAACTGAAGTCCCTCATCCCTGGAATCATTCTCGTAAATCTTTTCTGCACCCTCTCTAAGGCCTTCACATCCTTCCTAAAGTGCGGTGCCCAGAATTGGACACAATACTCCAGTTGTGGCTGAGCCAGTGTTTTATACAGGTTCATCATAACTTCCTGCTTTTGTACTCTCTCGGGGCGGGATTGCGTGCAACCCCGCCTTTTGGGGCGGGACTTTCTGTGCCAGGGGAGGAAGTTCCACCCCTCGATCTATATTCAGGTTACCGCCCCCGACAGCAAGTGGAGCAAAATATCACAGTCCACTTGCACAGGGGGAACACGGGCGGGCGGGGCAGAGAGGATGGGGAGGGGAGCAGCGCTACATGGTGGGAGGTCCAAGCTGAGAAACGGGGCCATTCCTGGGACCACTGGGGAGCAGGATACCCTGACAGCAGCCCAGCACAGAAGGGGAGTGTCGAGCTGCAAGGCGGACGTATCAAAAAGGTTAGTGCTCAGTTCCAGTTATTGTTATGACACACATAAATGTCTTTGTTTGCACCACTTTCGGGTCTTGTCTATTTTTGCCTCAAACCTTGGAAGAGGCTTTATCACTTGGAGTGAATGGTGAGCCATTATTTAACCTCAAGCACTGGGTGAGAGGAATGGATTGGTCATTGTAGGGATGCTTTGTAGTGTTGCTGGGGCCGATGTGACACCGATGTGGCTGCATTGGTGCAAGTTAAGTAAGTCTGGCCTTGATGAGGCCGTCCCAGACCTCCCGGGCAACAATGTACACCACTGCTGGTGCCGTCTGCACCACAGGTTCCTCCTCCCCTCCTCCTCCTCCTTGTCTTCCTCTCTCTCCTCCTCCTCCTCCCCTCCTCCTGGTCTTCCTCCTCTCCTCCTCCCCTCCTCCTGGTCTTCCTCCTCCTCCTGGTCTTCCTCCTCCTCCTCCTTGTCTTCCTCTCTCTCCTCCTCCTCCTCCCCTCCTCCTGGTCTTCCTCCTCCTCCTCCTCATCCTTGTCTTCCTCCTCCTCCTCCTGGTCTTCCTCCTCCTCCTCCTCCTCTGAAGAAGAAGCTGTGTGCTGTGCACTATGCTCCTCCTCCAGCTCCAATCCTCACTGCTGCGCTCTGTTGTGCAATGCACAGCAAACGGCGATGATTCTGGAGACCATGGCTGGTGCGTTCTGAAGGACTCCTCCAGATCTGGCAAGGCATGTGAGGCGTAACTTCAGCTTGCCGACTGCTTGTTCTATGCCACATCTGGTGGAGATGTGGCTTTCAATATAGCGCTCTTTGACTTCAGTGTGTGGCCTCCTCAGGGATATCATGAGCCACGTCTTCAGTGGATAGCCCTTGTCTCCAAGCAGCCAGCCGGTAAGTCTGTTAGGAGGAGCAAAGAGCTGAGGGAGGATGGACTGCCGCAGGACAACAGAGTCATGGCAACTGCCAGGGAATCTGGCGCATACCTGCATGATGATTTTTTTATGGTTGCAGACAAGCTGCACGTTGAGGGAGTGGAAGCCCTTGCGGTTCACAAACCCTTGGGTGATGTGGGGGTGTGCCCTGATGGCCACGTGTGTGCAGTCGATGACGCCCAGCACCCCGGGAAGCCAGCTAGAGCTGCAAAGCCCAGCGCTTGCTCAGAAACACTGGCTTCATCAGTGGCAAAGTTTACATAAGTGGCTGACTTGTCAAACATGGCAATCTCTCCTCACAGGGCAATCCCCTCATCTCAGGAATGAATCTAGTGTCAGGTAAGGACAGGATTGGGATGACTCAGGTGACACTCATCGATGAAGAATGACGATGGCGTGCACAGGAACAGGAGGAGGCCATTCAGCCCCTCGAGCCTGCTCCGTCATTCAATCAGTTCACGGCTGATCTGTGTCTTAACTCCATCTGCCCGCCGTGGTCCCGTGACCCTTAATACTCTTGCTCAAACAAAAATCTAGCGATCTCAGTTTTGACATTTACAATTGAGCCCCAGCTCGATAAGCAACTGTCTGTCAGAGATCGGTATCCCAGCGTGATTCAGGATAGGAGACGAGGAAAACGGGCACCAATAAATTTAAAACAAAATTAGAACGTCTAAATAAGTAACAACCGTAAAGATATGAAATGAAAACAGATGTAATTTGATTATTGCTTAAGATAATACACTAAATTAACAACTTGTGCAATTCCTTCTGAGGTATTTGTTGGATTATTGTAATCTGACCGATTGTATGAAGATTGGCCATCTGGGTTACAGTTGTTGCTGGGCGTTTCTGATCTGATTCTTGTGCAGTTGCGATCAAAGGAGGTACTGATTAAATCAGCCTCGCATCACACCCGGTCCCCTTGATCTTTTCGAATTAGTTCAACAGCGCACTCAGTCACTGAGAGCGCTGACAGTTGGCCGTCCGTTAAACAAATGCCAGATAAAAATAAAGAATGAAAAGAAATAATTACATTTCTATAGCACCTTTCACGGCCACCGGACGTCTCAAAGTGCTTTACAGCCAATGAAGTACTTTTTGAAGTGTAGTCACTGTTGTAATGTAGGAAACATGGCGGCCAATTTGTGCACAAGCAAGCTCTCACAAACAGCAATGTGATAATGAGCAGATAATCTGTTTTTGTTAAGTTGATTGAGGGATAAACATTGTGATTTAACTATTTGTACTGCACTTTTTTTGACAGACATGCGACAAGCCCCGCATCCTGTCAAGCTCCGCCCCCTCCCGGCCCGAATCATTCCATCCATGTGGTGCCGAGAAGCAGGACCTGAGGCTCCGAGTCTCTTCCCCCCCGGCCGGCGTGGGGCCGAGAGCGGGGAGCCAGGGGCCGAGAGTGGGGGGTCTTGGGCTGAGAGCGGGGGGCCTGGGGCTGAGAGCGGGGGATATGGGGCCGAGAGAGGAGGGTCTTGGGCTGAGAGCAGGGGGTCTGGGACTGAGAGCAGGGGGTCTGGGACTGAGAGCGGGGTGTCTGGGTCCGAGAGCGGGGGCCTGGGTCCGAGAGCGGGGGGGCCTGGGACCGAGAGCGGGGGGGCCTGGGACCGAGAGCGGGGGGGCCTGGGGCCGAGAGCGGGGGGCCTGGGACCGAGAGCGGGGGTTCTGGGGCCGAGAGCGGGGGGTCTGGGGCTGAGAGCGAGGGGTCTGGGGCCGAGAGCGGGGGGTCTGGGGCCGAGAGCGGGGGGTCTGGGGCCGAGAGTGAGGGGTCTGGGGCCGAGAGCGGGGGGTCTGGGGCCGAGAGCGGGGGGTCTGGGACTGAGAGCGAGGGGTCTGGGGCCGAGACCGGAGGGCCTGGGGCCGAGAGCGGGGGGTCTGGGGCCGAGAGTGAGGGGTCTGGGGCTGAGAGCGAGGGGTCTGGGGCCGAGAGTGAGGGGTCTGGGGCCGAGAGCGGGGGGTCTGGGGCCGAGACCGGAGGGCCTGGGGCCGAGAGCGGGGGGTCTGGGACTGAGAGCGAGGGGTCTGGGGCCGAGAGCGGGGGGCCTGGGGCCGAGATCGGGGGGCCTGGGGCCGAGAGCGGGGGGGGCCTGGGACCGAGATCGGGGGGCCTGGGGCCGAGAGCGGGGGGTCTGGGGCTGAGAGCGGGGGGCCTGGGGCCGAGAGCGGGGGCCTGGGGCCGAGAGCGGGGGGCCTGGGGCCGAGAGCGGGGGGTCTGGGGCCGAGAGCGGGGGGTCTGGGGCCGAGAGCGGAGGGTCTGGGGCCGAGAGCGGGGGGTCTGGGGCCGAGAGCGGGGGGTCTGGGGCCGAGAGCGGAGGGTCTGGGGCCGAGAGCGGGGGGTCTGGGGCCGAGAGCGGGGGGTCTGGGGCCGAGAGCGGGGGGTCTGGGGCCGAGAGCGGAGCGCCTGGGGCCGAGAGCGGGGGGTCTGGGGCCGAGAGCGGGGGGTCTGGGGCCGAGAGCGGGGGGTCTGGGGCCGAGAGCGGAGCGCCTGGGGCCGAGAGCGGGGGGTCTGGGGCCGAGAGCGGGGGGTCTGGGGCCGAGAGCGGGGGGTCTGGGGCCGAGAGCGGGGGGTCTGGGGCTGAGAGCGGGGGGTCTGGGGCTGAGAGCGGGGGGTCTGGGGCTGAGAGCGGAGCGCCTGGGTCCGAGAGCGGGGGGTCTGGAGCCGAGAGCGGGGGGTCTGGGGCCGAGAGCGAGAGAAAGGCTGGGAGAGAGAGAGAGACACGGTGGCAGGGGGGGCGGGGGAGCGCAGGTGGAGAGGAGAGAGGGAACTCAGGAAAGACGGATCACATTCTTCCAACCCCCTACATGGGACATCATTGGAGTGGATGATATCCAGAAGTCACGACACTGTCACTATCCACTTCATACCCAATAAACCCGTTAACAATCCGTACACATGCCACATCTATGGTGGCTGGGGGTAGAGGTGTGCGGGGGGGGGGCGAAGGATGCACTTGCACTGGGGTAAGGCACTTCAGCTGGGGGAGGCATGCACTTGGAATGGGGTACGGGACTTTGGCTGGCTTATGCTGCCTTCTGGGGAGCTTTGTCCTCTGTCGCTTCAGGAAGTCAAAGTGGATCTGAAGTCTTTTATGTCCACTTGAGTCAACAGACAAATGTCTGACTTAACTCCTCATCTGAATGATGGCACCTTCAACAATGCAGCTTTGCCTCACTGCTTTGTAAGAAATCGTGGATGGTGAGAAATAATCTTATACGGGTTCCCTCGTTCAGCAGTTTGCCTAAGTTGATGAAATTAAAGGATTCTAATCACATCAAATAAAAAATTGTAAGTGCAGTTGAGTTACAAGGGCGTAATGCAAAAACAGGCCTTGATAAGAGGTCTAGCAAGGAACCTTGAGACAAACAAACTGTCCATGAGAAGGTGTGATCTCATGGGAAGGGGAGGGTTTTTCGTCTAAGAGTTGAGACAAAGAACTCGACATGCCATTGGGCAACCTGGTTTGGGAAGAGCCTTTACAAGTTAGATGGTCCTGTCCATTATTTTACCACAGGCCCACCCCTAAAAATAGAAAAAAAGACATATCTCGAGATCGTTTCAGGGCAGTTGGTGCAGAGAAGAGCAGTTCGTGCCACCAGCCACCTGTCCGATCGGGACTAGTACCAGCTACTTGTCATGGTCGTATGTTGATTATGTCTATCCTGATTGTGTGTTGTGCTTGACTATATTTGAACTACCGCTCCTTAATAAAATGCCTTATGATTCCGAAGACCCTTTTGGGTAATGTGTGTGTGACCTGAGATCCAAATCTTACAGCTGCACTGGAGAGTCAGCCGAGTTTACGTGCTCAGGTCCTGCAGCGAGGATTGAACCTACGAGCCTCTGACACAGAGGGAGGAGTGCTACCCAGAGAACCAAGGCTGTCCAGAGTTAGAAAACACTCAATGCGCTAATCTCAAATTCCCTTCCATTTCAAACAGTATAAATCCAGGTAATTGTAAATGGGCCAGCATCTCCGTTGAGATGGCATCAAAGAAATATCATATGGAGCATGCATCATCATAGGCAGTCCCTCAGGTCGAGGATGACTTGCTTCCACGGCAAAAAGTTCACAGGTGTTTCAATGAAGGACCTAATATTCCAGGTCCGAACTAAACCTTGAAGGGTGGAAGATGCCAGTGCGGGGATTTTTTTAACGTACTCCAGTGGAGCATTATGACGTTCATGCACCACAATCCTGCAGCATCATCTCACCCCTAACAAAGCCTCTGAAGCAACATTTCTTTATTCATTCACACTGGCAAGGCCAGCATTTATTGCTCATCCCTAGACACCCTCAGGAAAGTGGCGGTGGATAAGCCATCTTCTTGAACCGCTGCAATTCGTGTGCTATAATTTTTCGTAGCAGTTTTTGATATAACTTGAGTGTCATGCTCAGTGAAGAGTCATAGAAACATCGAAAATAGGTGCAGGAGTAGGCCATTCGACCCTTCAAGCCTACACCACTATTCAATATCATGGTTGATCATTCACCTCAGTACCCCTTTCCTGCTTTCTCCTTTAGCCGTAAGGGCCATATCTAACTCTCTCTTGAATATATCCAATGAACTGGCATCACCAACTCTCTGCGGCAGGGAATTCCACAGGTTAACAACTCTCTGAGTGAAGATGTTTCTCCTCATCTCGGTCCTAAATGGCTTACCCCTTATCCTTAGACTATGTCCCCTGGTCCTGGACTTCCTCAACATAAGAATATCAGAACATAAGAATTAGGAACAGGAGTAGGCCATCTAGCCCCTCGAGCCTGCTCCACCATTCAACAAGATCATGGCTGATCTGGCCGTGGACTCAGCTCCACTTACCCGCCCTCTCCCCATAACCCTTAATTCCCTGATTGGTTAAAAATCTATCTTATCTGTGACTTGAATATATTCAATGAGCTAGCCTCAACTGCTTCCTTGGGCAGAGAATTCCACAGATTCACAACCCTCTGGGAGAAGAAATTCCTTCTCAACTCGGTTTTAAATTGGCTCCCCCGTATTTTGAGGCTGTGCCCCCTAGTTCTCGTCTCCCCGACCAGTGGAAACAACCTCTCTGCCTCAACAACATTGCTGTGGGTCTGGAGTCACATATAGGCCAGGCCGGCATTTTCCTTCCTTAAAGGATGTTAGTGATCAAGTTGTTTTTTACGACAACCCAATAGTTCCATGATCACCATGGAATGGATACTAGTTTAATTTAGTCTAAATTTATTTTAACTAACTGAATGGAAATTCCACAACTGCCATGGTGGGATTGAACTCACGTCTAACACATTATTAGCCCAGGCCTCTGATTTGACATCTCATCCAAAAGACAACACCTCCAACAGTACTGAACCCACTCAGCACTGCACTGCGATTGTCAGTCTAGATTTTTGCACTCAAATTTCTGGAGTGGGACTTGAACCCACAACCTTCTGACACACGAGGCTAGAGTGCTGCCCACTGAGCCACGGCTGCCACCTTGGTCTATAAGCTAGACTGGGTAAGGTTGGCAGGTATTCCTTTCCTGAAGGACGTTAGTGAACCAGTTGGGTTTCTGCAACAATCCAGCAATTGTCATGGTCATTGTATCAGGTGCCAGCCCTCAATTCACTGAAATCAATGACCCAACTTAACAGGCTGCAACTTGTAACAGCTGGAGAGGGGGGGGGGGGGGGGGAGAGGGGGAGAGGGGGGGGGAGAGGGGGAGAGAGGTTGGGGACAGGGGGAGGTGGAGGGATGGGGGGATGATGTGGGGGAGGAGTATTTGTGGGGGTGGGGTCGGGGTGGTTGGGGGGAAAGTGAAGGTGGTTGGGAGGGGCAGAGTGGTTGGGGGGGCAGGGTGGTTGGGGGGGGCTGGGTGGTTGGGGGGGGTGCTGGGTGGTTGGGTAGAAGGTGGGGGTGGTTGTCAGGGTTCCCATAAGGAACATGTACCTGTCCCCTTTGTAACCATATTTATCAATTTAACAAAAAGAAAAATGACCCCTTTACCCTTCAGAGAGTTCAGTCCACCATGCTAGCCTGGACCACCAGGCGGGCCTCAGGACCATCTCTTGAAGGATCGGTATGCCTCGTGTTCGACTGCTGCCAATCTTACATTGGATCTCTCTGAGAGCCAGAGGCAAGGAACACCCTGGTGTTTGGGTGGGGGGCGGTGGAGGAGACCCTGCTCCATCTGCACCTTAAAGTGGACCTCCAACAGGGCCTGTGGCAATTTTAATGCTGGTCTCACTGGGCAGCACTCTCGTCTCTGAGTCAGAGGGCAGGCTGCACTGTCGGAGAGGCAGTACTGAGGGAGCACCGCACTGTCGGAGGGGCAGTACTGAGGGAGCACTGCACTGTCGGAGGGGCAGTACTGAGGGAGCGCCGCACTGTCAGAGGGGCAGTACTGAAGGAGTGCTGCACTGTCAGAGGGGCAGGACTGAGGGAGCACTGCACTGTCGGAGGGGCAGTACTGAGGGAGCGCCGCACTGTCGGAGGGGCAGTACTGAGGGAGCGCCGCACTGTCGGAGGGGCAGTACTGAGGGAGCGCCGCACTGTCGGAGGGGCAGTATTGAGGGAGCGCTGCACTGCTGGAGGGGCATTACTGAGGGAGCACTGCACTATCGGAGGGGAGCACTGCACTGCTGGAGGTGCCGTCTTTCGCATGAGACATTAAACCGAGGCTCTCTCTACCCTCTCAGGTGGATGTTAAAGATCCCATGACACTATTTTGAAGAAGAGCAGGGGAGTTATCCCCGGTGTGCTGACCAATATTTATCCTCCAATCAACATCACTAAAACAAATTATCTGGTCACTATCACACTGCTGTTTGTGGGAGCTTGCTGTGCAGAAATTGGCTGCTGCATTTCCCTACATTACAACAAAAGTACTTCATTGGCTGTACTGAGATGGTGAACAGCGCTATACTATACCAGGTATGGGAAGACAGGGTGTCTCGTTCTTCGACCCTAAGTTATCTGGTGAACCAGTTTCAGGAGTGAGGGATGGCGAGAAAGAAATTATTTGCATTTCGATAGCGCTTGTAATGACCTCAGGACATACCAAAGCGCTTTACAGCCAATGAAGCACTTTTTGAAGAGTAGTCACTATTGTAATGTAGGAAAAGCTTCCACAAACAGCAACAAGACAATGTCCAGATAATCTGCTTTTGTTATGCTGATTGAGGGATAAATATTGGCCAGGACACCAGAGAGAACTCCACTGCTCTTCAAGTAGAGCAAGTGCCAAGGCTTCATTTGCATCCAGCTGAGAGGGAAAACTTCGACCTTGCTTTAACGTCTAATCCAAAGGGCAGTACTGCACTCCACCCACCATCAAGTCAATGGAGAAGGAATTGAACCCACAAATGTCTCAAATCAGAAGCAAGGGTGGTACCGACCGAGCCAAGGGTGACACCTCAAGGCCGGTGCTCTACCAGTCGAGGAGGCGGGAGCTCGGAGCAGCGCGAGTCCGGGGTCGGCGAGAGGCCTAGAAAGGCCAGCGGGAGTCGAGCAGTTCGAGCAGTTAGTCGAGGAGGCGGGAGCTCGGAGCAGCGCGAGTCCGGGGTCGGCGAGAGGCCTAGAAAGGCCAGCGGGAGTCGAGCAGTTCGAGCAGTTAGTCGAGGAGGCGGGAGCTCGGAGCAGCGCGAGTCCGGGGTCGGCGAGAGGCCTAGAAAGGCCAGCGGGAGTCGAGCAGTTCGAGCAGTTAGTCGAGGAGGCGGGAGCTCGGAGCAGCGCGAGTCCGGGGTCGGCGAGAGGCGTACTTGCACAGCTACAGGGAGAAGGCAAAAAAGAAGTAGAAAGAAACAGAAAGGTGACGTCACAGCCTAGTGGGTAAGTGATTGGCTGGTGATTGGTGAGAAGTTTTTCTTTTTCTTCTTATATTAGTCAGTAACTTTTAACATTGTTGTTGCCAATTTAAGTGTATCTAAGGGTTAAGTCATGGCAGGAGAGCTCGGTCGGGTGTTATGCTCCTCCTGTACCATGTGGGAACTCAGGGACACTTCCAGTGTCCCTGGCGACTACGTGTGCGGGAAGTGTATCCACCTCGAGCTCCTGACGGTCCGCGTTGTGGAATTGGAGCTGAGGGTGGATTCACTCTGGAGCATCCACGATGCTGAGAATGACGTGAGTAGCACGTGTAGTGAGTTGGTCTTACCGCAGGGAAAGGGTCCACAGCCAGATAGGGAATGGAAGACCAGCAGGAAGAGTAGTGCAAGGAAGGTAGTGCAGGGGTCCCCTGTGGTCATCCCCCTGCAAAACAGATACACCGCTTTGAGTACTGTTGGGGGGAATGATTCATCAGGGGAGGGCAGCAGCAGCCAAGTTCATGGCACCGTGGCTGGCTCTGCTGCACAGGAGGGCAAGAAAAAGAGTGGGAGCACGATAGTGATAGGGGATTCAATGGTGAGGAAAATAGATAGGCGTTTCTGCGGCCGCGACCGAGACTCCAGGATGGTATGTTGCCTCCCTGGTGCAAGGGTCAAGGATGTCTCGGAGCGGGTGCAGGACATTCTGAAATGGGAGGGAGAACAGCCAGTTGTCGTGGTGCACATTGGTACCAACGATATAGGTAAAAAAAGGGATGAGGTCCTATGAAACGAATTTAAGGAGCTAGGAGCTAAATTAAAAAGTAGGACCTCAAAAGTAGTAATCTCAGGATTGCTAACAGTGCCACGTGATAGTCAGAGTAGGAATCGCAGGATAGCACAGATGAATACGTGGCTTGAGCAGTGGTGCAGCAGGGAGGGATTCAAATTCCTGGGGCATTGGGACCGGTTCTGGGGGAGGTGGGACCAGTACAAACCGGACGGTCTGCACCTGAGCAGGACCGGAACCAATGTCCTAGTTTGAGTTTGCTAGTGCTGTTGGGGAGGATTTAAACTAATATGGCAGGGGGATGGGAACCAATGCAGGGAGACAGAGGAAAAACAAAAAGGAGGCAAAAGCAAAAGACAGAAAGGAGATGAGGAAAAGTGGAGGGCAGAGAAACCCAAGGCAAAGAACAAAAAGGGCCACTGTACAGCAAAATTCTAAAAGGACAAAGGGTGTTAAAAAAACAAGCCTGAAGGCTTTGTGTCTTAATGCAAGGAGTATCCGCAATAAGGTGGATGAATTAACTGTGCAAATAGATGTTAACAAATATGATGTGATTGGGATTATGGAGACGTGGCTCCAGGATGATCAGGGCTGGGAACTCAACATTCAGGGGTATTCAACATTCAGGAAGGATAGAATAAAAGGAAAAGGAGGTGGGGTAGCATTGCTGGTTAAAGAGGAGATTAATGTAATAGTTAGGAAAGACATTAGCTTGGATGATGTGGAATCTATATGGGTAGAGCTGCAGAACACCAAAGAACAAAAAAAGTTAGTAGAAGTTGTGTACAGACCTCCAAACAGTAGTAGGGATGTTGAGGAGGGCATCAAACAGGAAATTAGAGGTGCATGCAATAAAGGTGTAGCAGTTATAATGGGTGACTTTAATATGCACATAGATTGGGCTAGCCAATCTGGAAGCAATACGGTGGAGGAGGATTTCCTGGAGTGCATAAGGGATGGTTTTCTAGACCAATATGTCGAGGAACCAACTAGGGGGGAGGCCATCTTAGACTGGGTGTTGTGTAATGAGAGAGGATTAATTAGCAATCTCATTGTGCGAGGCCCCTTGGGGAAGAGTGACCATAATATGGTGGAATTCTGCATTAGGATGGAGAATGAAACAGTTAATTCAGAGACCATGGTCCAGAACTTAAAGGGTAACTTTGAAGGTATGAGGCGTGAATTGGCTAGGATAGATTGGCGAATGATACTTAGGGGGTTAACTGTGGATGGGCAATGGCAGACATTTAGAGACCGCATGGATGAATTACAACAATTGTACATTCCTGTCTGGCGTAAAAATAAAAAAGGGAAGGTGGCTCAACCGTGGCTATCTAGGGAAATCAGGGATAGTATTAAAGCCAAGGAAGTGGCATACAAATTGGCCAGAAATAGCAGCGAACCCGGGGACTGGGAGAAATTTAGAACTCAGCAGAGGAGGACAAAGGGTTTGATTAGGGCAGGGAAAATGAAGTACGAGAAGAGGCTTGCAGGGAACATTAAGGCGGATTGCAAAAGTTTCTATAGGTATGTAAAAAGAAAAAGGTTAGTAAAGACAAACGTAGGTCCCCTGCAGTCAGAATCAGGGGAAGTCATAACGGGGAACAAAGAAATGGCAGACCAATTGAACAAGTACTTTGGTTCGGTATTCACTAAGGAGGACACAAACAACCTTCCGGATATAAAAGGGGTCAGAGGGTCTAGTAAGGAGGGGGAACTGAGGGAAATCTTTATTAGTCGGGAAATTGTGTTGGGGAAATTGATGGGATTGAATGCCGATAAATCCCCAGGGCCTGATGGACTGCATCCCAGAGTACTTAAGGAGGTGGCCTTGGAAATAGCGGATGCATTGACAGTCATTTTCCAACATTCCATTGACTCTGGATCAGTTCCTATCGAGTGGAGGGTAGCCAATGTAACCCCACTTTTTAAAAAAGGAGGGAGAGAGAAAACAGGGAATTATAGACCGGTCAGCCTGACCTCAGTAGTGGGTAAAATGATGGAATCAATTATTAAGGATGTCATAGCAGCGCATTTGGAAAATGGTGACATGATAGGTCCAAGTCAGCATGCATTTGTGAAAGGGAAATCATGCTTGACAAATCTTCTGGAATTTTTTGAGGATGTTTCCAGTAAAGTGGACAAAGGAGAACCAGTTGATGTGGTATATTTGGACTTTCAGAAGGCTTTCGACAAGGTCCCACACAAGAGATTAATGTGCAAAGTTAAAGCACATGGGATTGGGGGTAGTGTGCTGACGTGGATTGAGAACTGGTTGTCAGACAGGAAGCAAAGAGTAAGAGTAAACGGGTACTTTTCAGAATGGCAGGCAGTGACTAGTGGGGTGCCGCAAGGTTCTGTGCTGGGGCCCCAGCTGTTTACATTGTACATTAATGATTTAGACGAGGGGATTAAATGCAGTATCTCCAAATTTGCGGATGACACTAAGTTGGGTGGCAGTGTGAGCTGCGAGGAGGATGCTATTAGGCTGCAGAGTGACTTGGATAGGTTAGGTGAGTGGGCAAATGCATGGCAGATGAAGTATAATGTGGATAAATGTGAGGTTATCCACTTTGGTGGTAAAAACAGAGAGACAGACTATTATCTGAATGGCGACAGATTAGGAAAAGGGAAGGTGCAACGAGACCTGGGTGTCATGGTACATCAGTCATTGAAGGTTGGCATGCAGGTACAGCAGGCGGTTAAGAAAGCAAATGGCATGTTGGCTTTCATAGCGAGGGGATTTGAGTACAGGGGCAGGGAGGTGTTGCTATAGTTGTACAGGGCCTTGGTGAGGCCACACCTGGAGTATTGTGTACAGTTTTGGTCTCCTAACTTGAGGAAGGACATTCTTGCTATTGAGGGAGTGCAGCGAAGATTCACCAGACTGATTCCCGGGATGGTGGGACTGACCTATCAAGAAAGACTGGATCAACTGGGCTTGTATTCACTGGAGTTCAGAAGAATGAGAGGGGACCTCATGGAAACGTTTAAAATTCTGACGCGTTTAGACAGGTTAGATGCAGGAAGAATGTTCCCAATGTTAGGGAAGTCCAGAACCAGGGGTCACAGTCTGAGGATAAGGGGTAAGCCATTTAGGACCGAGATGAGGAGAAACTTCTTCACCCAGAGAGTGGTGAACCTGTGGAATTCTCTACCACAGAAAGTAGTTGAGGCCAGTTCACTAAATATATTCAAAAGGGAGTTAGATGAAGTCCTTACTACTCGGGGGATCAAGGGTTATGGCGAGAAAGCAGGAAGGGGGTACTGAAGTTTCATGTTCAGCCATGAACTCATTGAATGGCGGTGCAGGCTAGAAGGGCTGAATGGCCTGCTCCTGCACCTATTTTCTATGTTTCTATGTATCCTGGTGTGGTGACCCATATTGGCACATCTCGAACCCTCCGACCAGCCCCGCCCCACGCATAGCCAGAGAGCCCCCTGCCGAGGTAACGACGGCTTGTAGAAAAATTATTTTATTGTAAAGTCCGGTTTCTCTGCCCGAAGCACAATAATAAAGCAACAGTACAATGTCCATAATATAGAATAGCGACGCCTTAACACTTTGTTGCGTGTCGTATTATCGAGACTTCATGTTTTTTTTACTAAAATAAGAACCTTTTTAAGATTGTACAAATCGACACATAGAAATGATGTAGAAATTAGCCATTTCTCACTGCGCCTGAAACATATTAAACACAATACTTAAAGCAAACAAAAAATAGGTTTACAAGATTTAAACAGGAATATGGTCTTGTTCATTCTGCGGCCCCCTTGCATCTCTTCATGTCTGTGAGCTGTACCATGGAGGAAACTGTCGCCAATATAACAGGTACAGTCGATGACCATATCCAATACTTTTAAGGCTCAATATTCAAACTGTTACTGTCCCATGTCACCGATGGCACATTCTGCCTCTCGCGCATCACAAAGCTCCGCAGGAAAGACATTCTGTCTCTTGTCGCCCCACACCGACTGACCGAGAATTTAGTTGTTAATTCAATGTTTTTTTCCATACTTTTTTTAAAGCTTTATCTTACAGTTCAGTCACTTCTCTCCCAATGTCTTTGAAACAATTGCGGGAAATTCTAATGAAGGCAAGTCAGCGCGATCGTTACTGTTCTTTTGTGTTTGGGTGGGTGAGCGAGGGCACGGCGGGTGGAAAACTGAAATGACTTCGCGTTGGATCATCATCATAAGCGGTCCCTCGAACGAGGATGACTTGCTTCCACATCAAAAAGCATGAATTCGCCGATATTCCAGCCCTGAACTCCAGTTGAGCGGGTGGAAGATGCCTGTGCGTGGATTTTTTTAACGTGTGGTGGCCGTTGCACTTCAACCACCACACGGGCTTGACAGAGCTAGGCCTTTATACAATGGCAAGGGTTAACCAGGTTAACTGGAGATCTGCTCTGCTGCACGGACCGAGTGCGCGCACAGAGTTATTTTTTAAATGGAGAAAGATTGCAGAGTGCTGCAGTACAGCGGGACCTGGGGGTACTTGTGCATGAAACACAAAAGGGGAGTAAGCAGGTACAGCAAGATATCAGGAAGGCCAATGGTATCTTGGCCTTTATTGCAAAGGGGGATGGAGTATAAAAGCAGGGCAGTCTTGCTACAGCTATATAAGGTATTGGTGAGGCCACACCTGGAATACTGCGTGCAGTTTTGGTTTCCATATTTACGAAAGGATATACTTGCTTTGGAGGCAGTTCAGAGAAGGTTCACTCGGTTGATTCTGGGGATGAGGGGGTTGATTTATGAGGAAAGGTTGAGTAGATTGGACCTTTACTCATTGGAATTCAGAAGATTGAGAGGTGATCTTATCGATACGTATAAGATTATGAGGGGGCTTGACAAGGTGGATGCAGAGAGGATATTTCCACTGATGAGGGAGACTAGAACTAGAGGGCATGATCTTAGAATAAGGGGCCGCCCTTTAAAACTGAGATGAGGAGAAATTTCTTCTCTCAGAGGGTTGCGAATCTGTGGAATTCGCTGCCTCAGAGAGCTGTGGAAGCTGGGGCATTGAATAAATTTAAGACAGAAATAGGCAGTTTCTTAAACGATAAGGGGATAAGGGGTTATGGGGAGCGGGCAGGGAAGTGGAGCTGAGTCCATGATCAGATCAGCCATGATCTTATTCAATGGCAGAGCAGGCTCGAGGGGCCGTATGGCCTACTCCTGCTCCTATTTCTTATGTTCTTATATCGCAGTGTGGGCTGGGCCCGTGCTGACCCTGGGCCCTCGGCTCTTCTGGACCCCGTACCCTCATTTGCCGCACCTCCGCCACGATCACCCGCCGCTCCTCCGCCACAAAACATTCGCCGTACCTTCGCCACGATCACTCGCCGAATCTCAGCCACGATCTCTCACCGCTCCTCTGCCCCAATCAATTGCCGCATTTCTGCTTCAATCTCTCGCCGCTTCTCCGCCCCCACCTTCCTGCTCCTCTGCTGTACCTGGGCCCTGCCGATGTTCTTGCCCTAATCACAGCATCCATCTTTGAAAAACTATCCGTGTCCTTCAATAGTTAAAGGACGGAGTCATTAACATCAGCTCCTGCACTCAATAAAATTGAGCGTGTATATATATATGTATAATAAAAAAAAGAAAAAATGAAAATAAAAAGAGGGATGTAAATCTGCCCAAAGGTTCCAGTCCGTCCTTCCATCCCTCAAAGGGTTGATGTGGAATTTTAAGGCCAGTCTGCTCTGTTGAGCGTTAAGAATCTTCGCAGGTGTCTTTAGAGTCATAGAGGTCGGCCAGCCTCTTGAAGCGGGGTCCCCAGCTGTGGAGGTAATCGTAGTCCTGGTCAGATCCGGTGGTGGCCGACTCCAGCGAGCTGAGGGAGCCGGCCACCGAGCCCCTCCCCTCGTAGCCGTAGATCTGGATGGAGTCGTAGGGGGGTGCGGTGGGGTCACGGTCGGCCTCCTGCAGCCGCACCTTGATGAAGTCGTCGACGCCCACGCTGTTGGGGGCGGTGCGGAGGCCATGCCGGGGCGCGTGCTGAAGCTCGGGCCGGATGTCCTTGCGCGGCAGGAAGCCGTTGAGGCCGTCAGGGTTCTGCAGCGTGGCGATGTCGAAGGCCTCCGTGTCCTCCTCGCCGCCCCCTTCGTCGTCGTAGCTGATGATGTTCTCCCGCACGTCCTCCTCCTCGAACACGATCAGCGGCTCCTTCTTCTGACGCCTCAACGTCACAAACAGGACCACGATCACTAGGGGAGAGAAAAGAGAACAGGCGGGTTAACCTTCCGCACACGGCTTTACATACATGCAACGATTTGCCGAGGAAAAAATGCAAAGGGCTGCACAACTGTTCCAGCTGTCGTCAGCCGTGGCTCATTGGGTCGTCTCTGAGGCAGGAGGTGCTGGGTTCAAGTAGCACTCCAGGAGCTTGAGCACTAAAATCTAGGCAGGCACTCCCTGCAGTGCTGGGGGAGTGCTGCACTGTTGGAGGTGCCGTCTTAGAAACATAGACATAGAAAATAGGTGCAGGAGTAGGCCATTCGGCCCTTCTAGCCTGCACCGCCATTCAATGAGTTCATGGCTGAACATTCAACTTCAGTACCCCATTCCTGCTTTCTCGCCATACCCCTTGATCCCCCTAGCAGTAAGGACCTCATCTAACTCCTTTTTGAATATATTTAGTGAATTGGCCTCAACAACTTTCTGTGGTAGAGAATTCCACAGGTTCACCACTCTCTGGGTGAAGAAGTTCCTCCGCATCTCGGTCCTAAATGGCTTACCCCTTATCCTTAGACTGTGACCCCTGGTTCTGGACTTCCCCAACATTGGGAACATTCTTCCTGCATCTAACCTGTCTAACCCCGTCAGAATTTTATATGTTTCTATGAGGTCCCCTCTCATTCTTCTGAACTCCAGTGAATACAAGCCCAGTTGATCCAGTCTTTCTTGATAGGTCAGTCCCGCCATCCCGGGAATCAGTCTGGTGAACCTTCGCTGCACTCCCTCAATAGCAAGAATGTCCTTCCTCAGGTTAGGAGACCAAAACTGTACACAATACTCCAGGTGTGGCCTCACCAATGCCCTGTACAACTGTAGCAACACCTCCCTGCCCCTGTACTCAAATCCCCTTGCTATGAAGGCCAACATGCCATTTGCTTTCTTAACCGCCTGCTGCACCTGCATGCCAACCTTCAATGACTGATGTACCATGACACCCAGGTCTCTTTGCACCTCCCCTTTTCCTAATCTGTCACCATTCAGATAATAGTCTGTCTCTCTGTTTTTACCACCAAAGTGGATAACCTCACATTTATCCACATTATACTTCATCTGCCATGCATTTGCCCATTCACCTAACCTATCCAAGTCGCTCTGCAGCCTCACAGCATCCTCCTCGCAGCTCACACTGCCACCCAACTTAGTGTCATCCGCAAACTTGGAGATACTACACTCAATCCCCTCATCTAAATCATTAATGTACAGTGTAAACAGCTGGGGCCCCAGCACAGAACCCTGCGGTACCCCACTAGTCACTGCCTGCCATTCTGAAAAGTACCCATTTACTCCTACTCTTTGCTTCCTGTCTGACAACCAGTTCTCAATCCATGTCAGTACACTACCCCCAATCCCATGTGCTCTAACTTTGCACATCAATCTCTTGTGTGGGACCTTGTCGAACGCCTTCTGAAAGTCCAAATATACCACATCAACTGGTTCTCCCTTATCCACTCTACTGGAAACATCCTCAAAAAATTCCAGAAGATTTGTCAAGCATGATTTCCCTTTCACAAATCCATGCTGACTTGGACCTATCATGTCACCTCTTTCCAAATGCACTGCTATGACATCCTTAATAATTGATTCCATCATTTTACCCACTACCGATGTCAGGCTGACCGGTCTATAATTCCCTGTTTTCTCTCTCCCTCCTTTTTTAAAAAGTGGGGTTACATTGGCTACCCTCCACTCCATAGGAACTGATCCAGAGTCAATGGAATGTTGGAAAATGACTGTCAACGCATCCACTATTTCCAAGGCCACCTCCTTAAGTACTCTGGGATGCAGTCCATCAGGCCCTGGGGATTTATCGGCCTTCAATCCCATCAATTTCCCCAACACAATTTCCCGGCTAATAAGGATTTCCCTCAGTTCCTCCTCCTTACTAGACCCCCCGACCCCTTTTATAACCGGAAGGTTGTTCGTGTCCTCCTTCGTGAATACCGAACCAAAGTACTTGTTCAATTGGTCCGCCATTTCTTTGTTCCCCGTTATGACTTCCCCTGATTCTGACTGCAGGGGACCTACGTTTGTCTTTACTAACCTTTTTCTCTTTACATATCTATAGAAACTTTTGCAATCCGTCTTAATGTTCCCTGCAAGCTTCTTCTCATACTCCATTTTCCCTGCCCTAATCAAACCCTTTGTCCTCCTCTGCTGAGTTCTAAATTTCTCCCAGTCCCCAGGTTCGCTGCTATTTCTGGCCAATTTGTATGCCACTTCCTTGGCTTTAATACTATCCCTGATTTCCCTTGATAGCCACGGTTGAGCCACCTTCCCTTTTTTATTTCTATGCCAGACAGGAATGTACAATTGTTGTAGTTCATCCATGCGGTCTCTAAATGTCTGCCATTGCCCATCCACAGTCAACCCCTTAAGTATCATTCGCCAATCCATCTCAGCCAATTCACGCCTCATACCTTCAAAGTTAGCCTTCTTTAAGTTTTGGATGAGTCGTTAAACTGAGACCCCCTGTGCTCTCTCAGGTGAACAAAAAAGATCCCACAGCACTATTCTGAAGAAGAGCAGGGGAGTTATCCCCAGTGTCCTGGCCAATATTTATCCCTCAATCAAAAAAACAGATTATCTGGTCATTATAACATTTGTTAATTTGCTGTCTGTCAAATAGAAATATCTAACTTCAAATATTTCTAAGTATATAAAAATAAATATTTGAAGTTAAGTACAAAGTCTCATACAATTTAGGGATGAAGTGTGCTTCAGTCACTCCAGATGATCCGACTTACATGCAATTAATGTTGGATTTGATATGCTAGATTAAACCAACTATTATTATTTTTCCCACTGTTTGTGGGAGCTTGCTGTGTGTAAATTAGCTGCTGCATTGCCGACATTACAACAGTGACTACACTCCAAAGGTACTTAATTGGTTGTAAAGAGCTTTGAGATGTCCGGTGGTCGTGAAAGGTGCTATATAAATGCAAGTCTTTCTTTCTTTTTCCCTTCCAAGTCACAAACACCATTCTGACTAAAAATATATCATCCGTTCCTTCATCGTCACTGGGTCCAAATCCTGGAACTCCCTCCCTGTGGGAGCACCTTCACCACACGGACTGCAGCGGTTCAAGAAGGCGGCTCACAACCACCTTCTCAAGGGCAACTAGGGACGGGCAATAAATGCCGGCCTTGCCAGCGACGCCCACATCCCAGGAACGAATAAAAGAAAAACCCTCAGAGAGGAGTTAAATGTAGAGTACCCGAGGACATGCTCAGTTGACAGGCCAAAGGGATTCCTTCAGTATTGGGATTGATATGGTCTTGTGACGTAACTAATGGGTTACCAAATTCCCAAAACATTGATGCTGTGTGTCAATCGCTGATATTTTATCAGTTTAACTTCTTGGTTGCTTTCCATTGCACAAGTTCATCCCGGGAGGACAACTGTGGTTCATCTGGGGTTTGTATTTGAAAATAGAAAAGCATTTCAATTCCATCTATCTTCCTGAAGGGAAGAGAAGTCAGTTTAGAGTGACTGATGGCTTGCTCTGCACTGGTTTGCAGTGGAGTCAGCCTGATTGTTTGTCTCAACGTAAATTAATAGCAGAAAGAAAAAGGTACCTGAGGTTTTTCTCATTCGGTACGAGCTTGGACTGTATACGAACACATGAGCAATGAAGCAGGGGAAAAGACCGATAATAACCTCTTGCAATTCAGTATACTGTATCCGCTGCTCACGATGCGGTCTCCTCTACATTGGGGAGACCAAACGCAGATTGGGTGACCGCTTTGCAGAGCACCTCCGTTCAGTCCGTAAGCGTGACCCTGAGCTTCCGGTCGCCTGTCACTTTAATTCCCCGCTCCACTCCCACTCTGACCACTCTGTCCTCGGCCTCCTACACTGTTCCAACGAAGCTCAACGCAAGCTCGAGGAACAGCACCTCATCTTTCGTTTAGGCCCTTTACAGCCTTCTGGACTCAACATCGAGTTCAACAATTTCAGGCCGTAACCGCTATCCTCATCTTTTCGGACGGCAGCTGTTGGTGATTCTGCCATTTCCATTTACACCTTCTCTAAACTTGTCTTTTGTTTCTATACTTGTCCCATTTCCATCTCCGTTTACTTTGTACAATAACCCCTTTTGTCATTTAATCGCTCCTGCCTTGAAGAGAAGACAGTTTTAAGTGATTGACGGCTTGCTCTGCACCAGTTTGCAGTGGAGTCAGCCTGATTATTTGTCTCAATATAACATAATTGCATAAAGAAAAGGTACTTGAGGTTTTACTCATCTGGTACGAGCTTAGACTGTATACGAACACATGAGCAATGATGCTAATTATTCCACCATTCACACCCTATCGAGACTAACTTGTGTTATTACCATCTCAAGTCGGTCCATCATCCCTTTTGTCTCTCTAATCTCACCTGCCTTCCACCCTATCACTGAGCTTCCCTTTTGTTCTTTCCTCCCCTCCCCCTTTCAGTGCTCCTTAAGAATCTGTTACATTTCGAACGTTCGCCAGTTCTGACGAAGGGTCATTGACTTGAAATGTTAACTCTGTTTTTCTCTCCACAAATGCTCCCTGACCCGCTGAGATTTCCAGCATTTTCTGTTTTTGTTATCGCACCAAGTCCCGCTCACCCATCACTCCCTGTGCTCACTGACCAACACTGGTTCCTGCTCCGGCAACACCTCGGGTAAAATTCTCATCCTTGTTTTCAATCCCTCCATGGCCTCACTCCCCTTCCTATCTCTGTGACCTCCTCCAATCCTACAACCCACCACTATCTCTGCGCTCATCCAATTCTGGCCTCTTGAGCACCATTGGTGGCTGTCACTTCAGCTGCCAAGACCCTAAGCTCTGGAATTCCCTTTGTAAACCTCTCCACCTCTCTCCCTCGCTCTCCTCCTTTAAGATGCTACTTAAAACCTACCTCTTTAACTACGCTTTTGGTCACCTGTCCTAATATTGACTTATATGGCTCGGTGTAAATTTTTGTCTCCTGTGAAGGGCCTTGGGACATTTTATTATGTTAACGGCGCTATATACCTTCGTTAGACCACACTTAGAGTACTGAGTAGAGTTCTGGTCGCCATGTTAGAAAAAGAATATAGAGGCACTGGAGAGAAGATTTACAAGGATTGTTGTGTATCTGTAAAGCATGCACTCCCATGTTCCGCCACCAGGGAGCTCATCCCCTGAAGTCCCAAGGGATCCCAGCATCCCTTGGGAGCACTGTATATAAGCCAGCCCCTAAGGACTGTTCCTCACTCTGGAATGTCTTATGAAAGATTGAGGTCACTGTAACTTTACCTCCCTGTGTGCAGCCTCATCTGTGTTAGGAATACAATAACTGGCTATGAGAATACGAATCCAATGCAAAAATGCAGCAAACTGTGGGCATCCTGGAGAAGTTCTCGGAGGGTGAGGACTGGGAAGCCTATGGCTAGACCAGTACTTTGTAGCCAACGAGCTGGACGGAGTAGGAAGCGCTGCAAAAAGGAGAGCGGGTCCTCCTCACAGTCTGCGGGGCACCGACCTATAGCCTCATGAAGAATCTTCTGGCTCCGGTAAAACCCACAGATAAGTCGTATGAGGAGCTGTGTACACTGGTTCAGGAGCATCTTAACCCGAGGGAGAGCGTGCTGATGGCGAGGTATTGGTTCTACACGTGCCAGCGATCTGAAGGTCAGGAAGTGGCAAGCTACGTTGCCGAGCTAAGGTGACTTGCAGGACAATGTGAGTTTGATGGCTACCTGGAGCAGATGCTCAGAGACTTTTTTGTACTGAGCATTGGCCACGAGACCATCCTACGAAAACTTTTGACTGTAGAGACACTGACCCTCAGTAAGGCCATTGCGATAGCACAGGCGTTTATGTTCACCAGTGATAACACCAAATAAATCTCTCAGCACACAAGTGCTAGCAATGTTCATAAATTAACTGGAACTGTATTTGCGAGCAAAAATGTACAGGGCAGAACCCACGAGTCTGCAGCTGCCAGCAGGCCTCAGGTAACCCAGATGACTCAGAGTCCCCAACAAAGGATGAATGCAAGGCAATTCATGCCTTGTTGACATTGTGGAGGCTTCCATTCAGCCTATTCATGCCACTTCAAAGGATATGTTTGCAAGAGCTGTGGAACAAAGGGGCACCTCCAACAAGCTTGCAAATGAGCTGCAAGCTCTGCAAAACCTGCTAACCACCACGTGGCAGAGGAAGATTGGTCCAAGGTGGATCAAAGCAA
Organism: Pristiophorus japonicus; assembly: GCF_044704955.1. Lineage (NCBI taxonomy): Eukaryota > Metazoa > Chordata > Chondrichthyes > Pristiophoridae > Pristiophorus > Pristiophorus japonicus. The sequence goes on from NC_091989.1 coordinate 186,037,437, forward strand.
TTTCGAGCCTCAGAGAGAGGAGGCAGATGCTGAAGTACACGGGGTGCACACATTTTCGACGAAATGTCCACCTATAATGTTAAACGGAAAAATGAATGGCTTACCCGTAGCCATGGAACTGAACACTGGCGCTAGCCAATCCATCATGATTAAAAAGATGTTTGAGAGACTGTGGTGCAACAAGGCATTCAGAACAGCCCTGAACCCCATCCACACGAAACTGAGAACGTACACCAAAGAGCTTATCACTGTCCTGGGCAGCGCCATGTTCAAGGTCACCTACGACGGCACGGTGCATGAACTGCCACTCTGGATTGTCCCGGGCGATGGCCCCACACTGCTTGGAAGGAGCTGGCTGGGCAAAATCCGCTGGAACTGGGATGACATCCAAATGCTGTCACATGTCGATGAGGCCTCATGTACCCATTACAAATTTCCTTTCCTTTTTGAGCCAGGCATTGGGAACTTTTCCGGGGCGAAGATGCGGATCCACTTGGTCTCAGAGGCACGACCCATTCACCACAAGGCACAAGCGGTACCTCACATGATGAGGGAGAGAGTGGAAATCGAGCTGGACAGGCTGCAACGTGAGGGCATCATCTCCCCAGTGGAATTCAGCGAGTGGGCCAGCCCGATTGTTCCAGTACTCAAAAGTGATGGCATGGTCAGGATTTGCGGCGATTATAAAGTAACTATTAATCGTTTCTCGCTACAGGACCAATACCCGCTACCTAAGGCAGATGACCTATTTGCGACACTGGCAGGAGGCAAGACGTTCACCAAGCTCGACCTGACTTCGACCTACATGATGCAGGAGCTGAAGGAGCTGAAGGAGTCTTCGAAGGGCCTCACCTGCATCAACACGCACAAGGGACTGTTCACCTACAGCAGATACCCGTTTGGAATTTGGTCGGCTGCAGCGATCTTCCAGAGAAACATGGAGAACCTACTCAAGTCGGTATCACACACGGTGGTCTTTCAGGACGACATATTGGTCACAGGTCGGGACACCGTCGAGCACCTACAAAACCTGGAGGAGGTCCTGCAGCGACTGGATCACGTAGGGCTGCGGCTGAAGAGGTCGAAATGCGTCTTCATGGCAACAGAAGTGGAGTTTTTGGGGAGAAAGATCGCGGCGGACAGCATTCGGCCCACAGACGCCAAGACAGAGGCTATTAGGAACGCGCCCAGGCCACAGAACGTCATGGAGCTGCGGTTGTTCCTGGGACTCCTCAACTATTTTGGTAGCTTCCTACCGGGGTTAAGCACCCTTTTAGAGCCCCTACGTGTGTTATTGTGCAAAGATGAGAACTGGGTATGGGGAAAAAAAGCAAGTAATTGCTTTTGAGAAAGCCAGAAATATTTTATGCTCCAATAAGCTGCTTGTATTGTATAACCCGTGTAAAAGACTTGTGCTAGCATGTGACGCGTCGTCGTATGGAGTCGGGTGTGTATTACAACAAGCTAACGTTGCGGGGAAGTTGCAACCTGTCGCCTATGCTTCCAGGAGCTTGTTTAAGGCCGAGAGGGCCTACAACATGATTGAGAAAGAGGCATTAGCATGAGTGTTCGGGGTAAAGAAAATGCATCAGTACCTGTTTGGCCTCAAATTTGAGCTGGAAACCGATCACAAGCCCCTCACATCCCTGTTCACTGAAAACAAGAGGATAAATACTAATGCCTCAGCCCACATACAAAGGTGGGCACTCGCGCTATCAGCGTATAACTATACCATCCGCCACAGGCCAGGTACCGAGAACTGTGCGAATGCTCTCAGTCGGCTACCTTTGCCCACCACGGGGGTGGAAAGGCACAGCCTGCAAACTTGATGATGGTGGCGCAGCCCGCAGACTTGTTGATGTTCATGGAAGCGTTTGAAAATGATAAATCACCTGGCACGACCCGCCAGATTAGGACTTGGACCAGCCAAGATCCTCTGCTGTCCCTAGTAAAAAACTGTGTACTGCATGGGAGCTGGGCCAGCATCCCCGTTGAAATGCAAGAGCCAATCAAGCCGTTCCAGCGGCGAAAGGAGGAGTTGTCCATTCAGGCAGACTGCCTGTTGTGGGATAACCGAGTAGTGCTACCCAAAAAGGGCAGGGAGACGTTCACCTCGGATCTCCACAGCACACATCCGGGTATAGTAATGATGAAAGCGATAGCCAGATCCCACATGTGGTGGCCCGGTATCGACTCTGACTTCGAGTCCTGTGTACTGCAATGCAGCGTATGTACTCAGTTGAGCAACGCGCCCAGAGAGGCACCACTAAGTTTGTGGTCCTGGCCCTCCAGACCATGGTCGAGGATCCATGTCAACTATGCGGGCCCGTTTCTCGGTAAAATGTTCCTGGTGGTGGTGGATGCTTTTTCAAAATGGATTGAATGTGAAATAATATCGGGAAGTACTACCACCACCACCATTGAAAGCCTGAGGGCCACGTTTGCCATCCACGGCCTGCCTGACATACTGGTCAGTGACAACGGGCCATGTTTCACCAGTGCCGAATTTAAAGAATTCATGACCCGCAATGGGATCAAACATGTCACCTCGGCCCCGTTTAAACCAGCCTCCAATGGGTAGGCAGAGCGGGCAGTACAAACAATCAAACAGAGCCTTAAAAGAGTCATAGAAGGCTCACTCCAAACCCGCCTGTCCCGAGTACTGCTCAGCCACCGCACGAGACCCCACTCACTCACTGGGGTACCCCGGCTGAGCTACTCATGAAAATGACACTTAAAACCAGACTCTCGCTGGTTCACCCCAACCTGCATGATCAGGTAGAGAGCAGGCGGCAGCAACAAAATGTAAACGATGGTCGCGCCACTGTGTCACGGGAAATTGATCTGAATGACCCTGTGTATGTGCTAAACTATGGACATGGTCTCAAGTGGATCGCGGGCACGCTGATAGCTCAAGAAGGGAATAGGGTGCTTGTAGTCAAATTAGACAATGGACAAATTTGCAGAAAGCACCTGGACCAAACGAGGCTGCGGTTCACAGACTGCTCTGAACAACCCACAGCAGACACCACCTTTTTCGAGCCCAGAACACAAACCCAAAGGATCAACCAACACCACGCCAGACCAGGAAATCGAAACCATCACGCCCAACAGCCCAGCAAGACCAGGCTCACCCAGCAGTCCAGCAAGGGCACAGCCAACACACCAGAACAGACATTTGTACCAAGGCGGTCCACCAGGGAAAGAAAGGCTCCCGACCGCCTCACCTTGTAAATAGTTTTCACTTTGACTTTGGGGAGGGGAGTGATGTTGTGCATCTGTAAAGCATGCACTCCCATGTTCTGCCACCAGGGAGCTCATCCCCTGAAGTCCCAAGGGATCCCAGCATCCCTTGGGAGCACTGCATATAAGCCAGCCCCTAAGGCCTGTTCCTCACTCTGGAGTGTCTTATTAAAAATTGAGGTCACTGTTACTTTAACCTCCCTGTGTGCAGCCTCATCTATGTTAGGAACACAATAAGGATGATACCAGAAGTGCGAGGGTACACACATCAGGAAAGGATGAACAGGCTGGGTCTCTTTGCTCTTGAAAAGAGAAGGCTGAGGGGTGACCTAATAGAAGTCTTTAAAATTATGAAAGTTTTTGATAGAGTGGATAGAGAGAGTGTTTCCACTTATGGGGAAGAGCATAACTAGAGGCCATCAATATAAGATAGTCACCAAGAAATCCAATGGGGAATTCAGAAGAAACTTCTTTACCCAGAGAGTGGTGAGAATATGGAACTCATAGTTTTTTTGAACTATAGGGGAGTCAAGGGTTATGGGAAGAGGAGAGGAAAGTGGAGTTGAGGCCAAGATCGGATCAGCCATGATCTTATTGAATGGCGGAGCAGGCTCGAGGGGCCGTATGGCCTACTTCTGCTCCTATTTCATATGTTCGCTACTACCGGGAGTGGTTGAAGGGAATAGTATTTAATTTAAAGGAATGCATTTAAGGGGAGGCTAGACAAGCAAATGAGGGAGAAGGGAATAGAGGGTTATGCTGATAGATTTAGATGAGGAAAGACGGGAGGAGGCTCGAGTGGAGCATAAACGCCGGCATGGACTGGTTGGGCCGAATGGCCTGTTTCTGTGCCGTATATCCGATGTAATATAAATGCATCATCTTGTTGCTGGTCCCTAAATGCTGGCCTGCCTTGTTTACAGTGCTGACCCCTTCAACTCAAGCCCCCCACAGGAGACCTGCCGATCTGTCCCGTTGGTAAAGGGGGTTACGTCTCCACAATACTTCTTTCATACTGCCTGTCTGGAACCCCAGCTCTGCCGCTCAGAGCTCTGTGCCTGCATGCTTGTACATTCCTGGCAAAACCAAAGGTAAAATTCCGCCATTTATTTCTGGGGGGGGGAGATCTTTTACAACCTTATTCACTTTGTGTTAATCTAACTGGCTGGCTCTGCAGTCCATTAGCCTAATGACACCACTCGGGGAGTAAGTGATGCCTCTGCAATCCGCCCTTCGCAAATGCTAATCCACTTATCGTAAATCCCAAGGGATCACTCCATGGTTATCGTCACTGCACTGATTACCTGCCGTCGCTGAGGAAGGCCAAGTGTCAAAACCACAACTCTTTGCCGCTTCGCGCTGTCCCATTAAATGTACCAAAGCACTTAGTCCAAATGGGGAGATGTTAATGAACAAAAACCAAGACCATCGCTCAGCCCAAGGTTCCCAGCACCTTCGTGCATAATGAATTTTGCTGAAAGATATCTGCGAGGAATTCACCTTAAGTTCGCGGTGAAGACTGCTGTCTCTACAGCTTGTTGTGCGCTCTCTAAGTGTCAGCAAGAAATGTGCCGCATAAAATGAAAGATGAATAAGGAACGAACTTGCATTTTTTATATTGCATTTCGTGACCACAGGACGTCCCAAAGGAAATTGGCAGACTCTCATCATCATCATAGGCAGTCCCTCGACTGCATCCATTCTAAAAATGAGTTTTCAGGTGACTGAACAATCCAATATAGGAATTACAGTCTCTGTCACAGGTGGGACAGACAGTGGTTGAGGGTAAGGGAGGGTGGGACTGGTTTGCCGCATGCTCCTTCCGCTGCCTGCGCTTGATTTCTGCATGCTCTCGGCGATGAGACTCGAGGAGCTCTGCACCCTCCTGGATGCTCTTCCTCCACTTAGGGTGGTCTTTGGCCAGGGACTCCCAGGGACATTACAACAGTGTATTTCATTCGCTGTAAAGCATGTCCTGAGGTCCTGTAAGACGCTGTATAAATGCGAGTTCTTTCTTCTCACTCTGTCTTTCTCTCTCCCTCTGTCTTTCTTTCTTCACTTCCAGAGGTACAGCAGCACGGTGGTCGTGTTACTGGACTAATAATCCAGAAGCCTGGACTAATGATCCGGAGACGTGAGTTCAAATCCCACCACGGCAACTGGGGAATTTAAATTAAATTCAGTGAATTAAATAAATGTGGAATTAAACAGCTAGTGTCAATAATGGTGATAGTGGATTGTGGAAAAACCCATCTGGTTCACTAATGTCCTTTAGGGAAGGAAATCTGCCGCCCTTACCCGGTCTGGGCCTCTATGTGACTCCAGACCCACAGCGATGTGGTTGACTCTGAAATGGCCCAGCGACACACTCGGTTGTACCAAACCGCTGTGACCAAGTCAGCACTGTGGGAGCACCTTCACCACACGGACTGCAGCGGTTCAAGGCAGCGGCTCACCACCACCTTCTCAAGGGCCATTAGGGATGGGCAATAAATGCCGGTCTGGCCAGCGACGCCCACATCCCGAGAATTAATAGATTTTGAAACTTACCGAGAAGTATAATGATGCAGGTGAGGATGGCGATCAAGGCACTGGTGCTGAGCCTGGCCGGCAGCGTTAAAGATTCCGCGTTACACGACTGTACGCTCCCGTCGGCATTGCAGCTGCACACCCGGATGGTGAGGGTGTTGGTGCTGCTCATGACGGGCACCCCTCCATCCGACATCACCACCGGTAAGAGGTAGACCTCCTGCTTCTGCCGGCTCACGGCTCCGCGGCGCACCTTTAGGTCAGCGGTACGGCCTGCGTGGGGAAACAACGGCACAGAGTAAGGCAACGGAAAACATTGCGCAGAATCCCTTCACACATCCGCACCCGAAGGTGGTGCATAATCAACAACATGGGTATCAGAGTCTCGTGGTTAAACTACTCGAATAGTGACAGGAGCTTATGAATTTACAATGCCGCCATGAGTTGTAGCAACGTAGCAACAAAGGAGCTGGTCATCCAGCCCCTCGAGCCTGCTCCGACATTCAGTTAGATCTCGGCTGATCGATGCAGCAGTTTTTATTCACAGACTCGGATGACAGACATTGTGCAGGAACAGCACAGATGTTGGAAGGAGCAAAAGATGGGGTAAAACAAAACGTAGCGAGTAAGTGTGCCCAAGCTCAAAGCCCAGAAATTCAGGGGCGTCCCCTTTATGCCGGTAAGACTCGCGAAGAACGAGATATTGCAACAGGCTCAGATGTCTCGCCCCTCGTCAGAAATTGGGGTGACCGCACCCGAAAGGCAGTGGAGCGCTAAATCAAGCACTCCACTTCCTTTCTGGGTGGGAGCACGGTGCACAGCTCGGGAGCAGTGCATGGCTCGGGAGCGAGGCGTGGCTCAGGAGCGGGCGCATGGCTCGGGAGCGAGGCGTGGCTCGGGAGCAGTGCATGGCTCAGGAGCGGGCGCATGGCTCGGGAGCAGTGCATGGCTCGGGAGCAGTGCATGGCTCAGGAGCGGGCGCATGGCTCGGGAGCAGTGCATGGCTCGGGAGCGAGGCGTGGCTCAGGAGCGGGCGCATGGCTCGGGAGCGAGGCGTGGCTCGGGAGCAGTGCATGGCTCGGGAGCGGGGCGTGGCCCGGGAGCGAGCGCATGGCTCGGGAATGGGCCGTGGCTCGGGAGCGGGGCGTGGATCGGGAGCGGGGCGTGGCTCGGGAGCGTGCCGCATGGCTCGGGAATGGGGCGCATGGCTTGGGAATAGGGCGCATGGCTCGGGAATAGGGCGCATGGCTCGGGAATGGGGCGCATGGCTCGGGAATAGGGCGCATGGCTCGGGAATAGGGCGCATGGCTCGGGAGCGGGGCGTGGCTCGGGAGCGTGCCGCATGGCTCGGGAATGGGGCGCATGGCTTGGGAATAGGGCGCATGGCTCGGGAATAGGGCGCATGGCTCGGGAATGGGGCGCATGGCTCGGGAGCGCGGCGCGGCTCCAGAGCGGGGCCTTGGCTCGGGAGCAGGCGCATGGCTCGGGAGCGGGGCACACGGCTCAGGAGTGGGGCACACGGCTCCAGAGCGGGGCCATGGCTCGGGAGCGGGTCGTGGCTCGGGAGCGTGCCGCATGGCTCGGGAGCGGGGCGTGGCTCGGGAGCGTGCCGCATGGTTCGGGAATGGGGCGCATGGCTTGGGAATAGGGCGCATGGCTCGGGAATAGGGCGCATGGCTCGGGAATAGGGCGCATGGCTCGGGAATAGGGCGCATGGCTCGGGAGCGGGCGCATGGCTCGGGAATGGGGCGCATGGCTCGGGAATGGGGCGCATGGCTTGGGAGCGCGGCGCGGCTCCAGAGCGGGGCCTTGGCTCGGGAGTAGGCGCATGGCTCAGGAGCGTGCCGCATGGCTCGGGAGTGGGGCCTTGGCTCGGGAGTAGGCGCATGGCTCAGGAGCGTGCCGCATGGCTCGGGAGCGGGGCGTGGCTCGGGAGTAGGCGCATGGCTCAGGAGCGTGCCGCATGGCTCGGGAGCGGGGCCTTGGCTCGGGAGTAGGCGCATGGCTCAGGAGCGTGCCGCATGGCTCGGGAGCGGGGCGTGGCTCGGGAGCGTGCCGCAAGGCTCGGGAATGGGGCGCATGGCTTGGGAATGGGGCGCATGGCTTGGGAGCGCGGCGCGGCCCCAAAGCGGGGCCGTGGCTCGGGAGCGGGGCGTGGCTCGGGAGCGGGCGCATGGCTCGGGAGCGCGACGCACTGGGCCACATAGCGCTGCCCCATAGGAGGGGCTATACCCTGCACACTCTGCTGGTTGTGAGCACACCTACCTGGCCTACCGTGGGAGCGGGGGTGCCACGCGATCAGCCCAGCAGAGCGCCGGGCTGAGCAATCACGGCACCGACCCCGCATCTGAAGCTGCAGCAGTGAAGGAAAAACAAACGGACATTTTGTTGCCGAGCAGCCGGTCACCTGCCCTTTAACCTTTGTCCCGGTAGCAGCCGCCCACCCGGTGCGCGCCCGCCGAAGCTGTCACTGTCATCGCCCGGCGCTGCTTCAGGGGGCGCTACCCAATTTCGTGACCAGGGTGCCAACGAGGCGATGCGCACGGCGATTACGTCTCGATCTCCGGGACGCAGGAGATCGGGGCGCAGCGCCATAGTGCCGCCGCTAAACTCCGGCCGAATTTAGCGGGAGTCCTTAGTGGCACCACGCCCGGTCACAAAGATGTTTGCGTCCCGTTAGCACCCCCTGGGGGTTGGGCTAATGGGAGGCGCAAATTACCTCAATTTTTCCCCATAAGTCGGATCATTGTCAGAGCATGGAAAAACTGAGGGAGGTACAATCTCCAAATTTTGGAGGCTTGGGAGTTAAAGAGTAGGAAGTGTAAATACAAATGAGATGCAAGTGTTGTGAGTGGTCTTCATTAGACACCAACTCTGGGAGATCTGCACGGCCCCTCAAGCTAATTGTTCGAGACTGTTATACATTGTTTTTACATTTCATGCCTTCAGGGTGGAGCCCAGCTCTAAGGACACCTCCCTCCACCAGCATCCACAGCTGAGCCCCCCCGCTGGCACTCACTGCCCAGGTTCCCCTGCATGGGGAATGGCCATACATACTGTTATGTCCAGAATAAGGTAATGTGATTGAGTACTGAGACGTGAGTAAGTATGACCTTAGTCTCTTTATTCGAACTCCAGAGTGTTGGTACAGCATGGGAGGCCTGCTTATATACAGTGCTCCCAAGGGATACTGGGATCTCTTAGGACTCCAACAGATACGCCCTCCGGTGGGGGTAGAATGCTGGTTACATTTCCAGCTCTTGGTCTGTAGCCCTGCAGGTTACCGCACTTTGAGTGCACATCCAAGTGCTTTTTAAATGTGGTGAGGGTTTCTGCCTCTACCACCCTTTCAAGCAGTGAGTTCCAGACCCCCACCACCCTCTGGGTGAAGACATTTCCCCTCAAATCTCCTCTAAACCTTCCCCCAATTACTTTAAATCTATGTCCCCTGGTTATTGACCCCTCTGATGAGGGAAACAGGTCCTTCCTATCCACTCTATCTCGGGCCCTCATAAATTTATACACCTCAATCAGGTCTCCCATCAGCCTCCTCTGTTCCAAAGAAAACAAACCCAGCCTATCCAATCTTTTTTCATAGCTAAGGTTCTCCAGTCCAGGCAACATCCTCGTAAATCTCCTCTGTACCCTCTCTATTGCAATCACACATCCCAGAGGAATGTACCCCAGTGATGGGCAGTGCCTTCTCAGCCAGTGGCTCAGTGAGTAGCATCTCCTGCCTCTGAGTCAGAAGATTGTGGGCTCAAGTCCAACTCCAGAGACTTGAGCACAAAAATCTAGTCTGACACTTCAGTGCAGTGCTGAGGGAGTGTGTCACTGTCAGAGGTGCCGTCTTTCGGATGTGACGTTAAATTTAGGCCCCGTCTACTCCCTCAGGTGGACGTAAAAGATCCCGTGACACTCTTTCGAAGAAGAGCAGGGGAGTTCTCCCCGGTGTTCTGACCAATATTTATCCCTCAACCAACATCACTAAAACAGATTATCTGGTCATTATCACATTGCTGGGCACTTATTATGCGCAAAATTAGCTGCTGTGTTTCCTCCATTGAAACACTTCAAAAAGTATTTTATTAGCTTTCAAGTGCTTTGGGACGTCCGGTGGTCATGGAAGGCGCTATATAAATACAAGTCTTTGTTTATTTTTTCTATCAGCTCAGGAACGGAGAATATCGGAGAAAGAAACCAATAATAAATGGTATAGGGAAACGTGTATGTAATGGGCACCTCTGGGACTGAGGCAAGGCAATCCTCGGGAACAGATAAAGGTCTATTACAGGCCAGAGTGTGAATCTTCAGCTCGAGGAGCATTAAACCCGAACGTAGTTGAGGACTTTCTAAGCTGAAATCATGAAACGTTAACCAAAGTCTTCTCTGGCGAGACACCAAGGTTAACAACTGTCTGCCCTAAGTCATTAATCAGACAGCAGGTATAATGAATTGGTGGATGTGTCAGTCAAGTGCCTGAATCCATTGGTTCTGGGTCACAGGGATTGTAAGAGACCATTATATGTAGGTGGTCTCCTTTGATAAACACTCCAGTTGCTCTTGGATTGATGGGTTCTCGCCTTCCCCCATCCCCACGTCGCTGCGATATTGGAATTCCAGCTTTAGAGAGGGACATACCACTTGAATGTCACAGAAACCACATTCATAAAGGAGCAATTTAGAATGGTAGACATTTACAGCACAGAATGAGGCCATTTGGCCCACTGTGTCCGCGCCAGCCGACAAAGAGCTACCCAGCCTAATCCCACTTTCCAACTCTTGGTCCATAGCCCTGCAGGTTACGGCACTTCAAGTGCACATCCAAGTACTTTTTAAATGCGATGAGGGTTTCTGCCTCTACCACCCTTTCAGGCAGTGAGTTCCAGACCCCCACCAACCTCTGGGTGAAAGAAGTTCTCCTCAACTACCCTCTGAACCTTCTACCAATTACTGTAAATCTATGCCCCCTGGTTATTGACGTCTATGCTAAGGGAAATAAGTCCTTCCTGTCCACTCTATCTAGGCACTCATTAGGTCTTTCAGGTACTCTGAAACAGCCGCTAAGTGAAACAAACGCGCTCAAAAGAGAATTGGGAGAATACTTACAAAGGAGAAAATAGATAGGCGATGGGGAAAGAGCGGGGGGAGTGGGACTAATTGGATCGCTCGTTTAAAGAGCCAGCACAGGCACGATGGACCGAATGGCCTCCTTCTGTGCTGTATCGGTCTATGATTCTTTTTCACTGATCTCAACTCAACCCAACTGCCTTCTGTGCAATGTTCCCCAATCTCCTCTCTCTCCAGAAACACTTCTAATAGCCTCTGAACACATTTGTGCTGTGCACCACAACGGAACATCCCCGATACCTTTGCGCACACCAGCCTGGAACGCGAGCCAAAGCATCAAGCAAGCTAGCAGCTGATAAAAACATCAAGGCTACGACGTGGGAAGACAAATGGTTGCACTGTAAGAACATGGGGTTATTCTGACTTTGGCCGAGGAGCTTATGTACACGAGGGCGCGTACAACAGTGGTGGATGTCGAACTTTCTGACTTGGGAGGGATGCAGTAGCACCGTGGTGATGTTACTGGACCAGCAATCCAGAGGCCTGGGCTAATGATCCAGAGATAAGCGTTCAAATCCCACCACGGTGGCTGGGGAATTTAAATTCAATTAAACAAATCTGGAATTAAAAAGCTAGTATCAGTAATGGTGACCATGGAAATATCGGATTGTCGTAAAAACCCATTTGGTTCACTAATGTCTTTAGGGAAGAAAATCTGCCGTCCTTACCCGGTCTGGGCCTATAAGTGACTCCAGACTCACAGCAATGTGGTTGACACTGAACTTCCCTCTGAAATGGCCCAGCAAACCACCAAATCACTACAAAGAACAGCGGTTCAAGAAGGCGGCTCACCACCACCTTCTCACCGGCAATTAGGGATGGGCAATAAATGCCTGCCGAGAATGAATAATTTTTGAAAAGCTGATGACATGAGATTGGTTTCCTGGGGGGAGTGGGGTCATTGGGGGCAGGCCAGGGTGGGGGGGGGGGGATCATTGGGGGCAGGCAGGCCGGGGGGGGTGGGATATTGGGGGCAGGCAGGCCAGGTGTGAGTGGGGATATTGGGAGCAGGCCGGGGAGGAGTGGGGATATTGGGGGAAGGCAGGCCGGGGGGGGAGTGGGGATATTGGGAGCAGGCCGAGGGGAGGGAGGTGGGGAACATTGGGGGCAGGCCGGGGGGGGGGAACATTGGGGGAAGGCAGGCCGGGGGGGGGGGTAGTGGGGACATTGGGGGAAGACCGGGGAGGGCTGAGGTGGGGGACATTGGGGGAAGGCCGGGGGAGGATATTGGGACAGGCAGGGAGGTTGGTGTTGGGACCCAGCGATTGTGCACATTACAGACTGGATCTCGGGGGGTTGCTGGAGCAATCTAATGGGGCATGTGGAGTCTGAAGAATGTTGGCTGCGTGCTGATCTTCGAGAGATGGCGGGCTAGTGAGAGGAGCTGCAACAAGGTGATTGGCAGCAAGTGTGGTAGGTGTGAAGGAAAGATCATGCCTTTGTACCTGCAGAAGATAAAGGTACACAGAGTCAGAGGAAATGTATTAGCATGGATCGAGAATTGGCTGGCGAACAGAAAGCAGAGAGTCGGGATAAATGGGTCCTTTTCGGGTTGGAAATCGGTGGTTAGTGGTGTGCCACAGGGATCGGTGCTGGGACCACAACTGTTTACAATATACATAGATGACCTGGAAGAGGGGACAGAGTGTAGTGTAACAAAATTTGCAGATGACACAAAGATTAGTGGGAAAGCGGGTTGTGTAGAGGACACAGAGAGGCTGCAAAGAGATTTGGATAGGTTAAGCGAATGGGCTAAGGTTTGGCAGATGGAATATAATGTCGGAAAGTGTGAGGTCATCCACCTTGGGAAAAAAAACAGTAAAAGGGAATATTATTTGAATGGGGAGAAATTACAACATGTAGCAGTGCAGAGGGACCTGGGGGTCGTTGTCCCAAAAAGTTAGTTTGCAGGTGCAGCAGATAATCTGGAAGGCGAATGGAATGTTGGCCTTCATTGCGAGAGGGATGGAATACAAAAGCAGGGAAGTGCTGCTGCAACTGTACAGGGTATTGGTGAGGCCGCACCTGGAGTACTGCGTGCAGTTTTGGTCACCTTACTTAAGGAAGGATATACTAGCTTTGGAGGGGGTACAGAGACGATTCACTAGGCTGATTCCGGAGATGAGGGGGTTACCTTATGATGATAGATTGAGTAGACTGGGTCTTTACTCGTTGGAGTTCATAAGGATGAGGGGTGATCTTATAGAAACATTTAAAATAATGAAAGGGATAGACAGGATAGAGGCAGAGAGGTTGTTTCCACTGGTCGGGGAGACTAGAACTAGGGGGCACAGCCTCAAAATATGGGGGAGCCAATTTAAAACCGAGTTGAGAAGGAATTTCTTCTCCCAGAGGGTTGTGAATCTGTGGAATTCTCTGCCCAAGGAAGCAGTTGAGGCTAGCTCATTGAAAGTATTCAAATTACAGATAGATAGATTTTTAACCAATAAGGGAATTAAGGGTTATGGGGAGCAGGCGGGTAAGTGGAGCTGAGTCCACGGCCAGATCAGCCATGATCTTGTTGAATGGCGGAGCAGGCTCGAGGGGCTAGATGGCCTACTCCTGATCCTAATTCTTGTGTTCTTATGTTCTTATGTTCTTATTAATGTTGGGGAAGTCCAGAACCAGGGGTCACAGTCTAAGGATAAGGGGTAAGCCATTTAGGACCGAGATGAGGAGGAACTTCTTCACCCAGAGACTGGTGAACATGTGGAATTCTCTGCCACAGAAAGTTGTTGAGGCCAATTCACTCAATATATTCAAAAAGGAGTTAGATGTAGTCCTTACTACTAGAGGGATCAAGGGGTATGGCGAAAAAGCAGGAATGGGGTACTGAAGTTGCATGTTCAGCCATGAACTCATTGAATGGCGGTGCAGGCTCAAAGGGCCGAATGGCCTGAGGCAGCCCAAAATCCTGAAGCGCAGCCACTGTTGTTACGTGGGACAAAATGGCCTATTTGTACACAGCAAGATCCCATAAGCAGCAAACGAGATAAATAACATTTGGTGGTGTTGGTTGAGGGGCAAGGTGCTCGGAGAGCTCCCTCCTTCACTTCTGTGAGTAGAGTCATGGGATTTTGTACGTCTACCTGAACAGACAGACGGGGCCTCGGTTTATTTTGTCTGATAAGACGACGCCTTCGACTGTGTTTCCCCCCGCCCCACCTTGCCCCGCCATTCCCTCCACGCTCCCCCCTCCCCACCGCCCTGGTGTGTCAGATTGCATTAGCAACTCAAATCGTGGGCCGAGGCTGGAAATCACAAGGCGAGAGAGTCCTACTGGATTACAGGCCGGCGCAGTGTGACTGACAGGTAGTCAGTCCAATACCGCCGGACACAAGATCAACCCTACAGTCCACGATCATGGCAGCCATGTTGTACTGCAGCAGGCCACCACCAATACCGGATCCACGGTGCTGAGGGGTTGCTCAGTAACGCTCCATGGGGATCGGGCGGGAAAAGGCAGTTGAGCTCAAAGATCAGCCATGACCTTATTGAATGGCGGAGCAGGCTCAAGGGGCTGAATGGCTGACTCCTGCTCCTATGTCTTATGTTCTTATTAAAGTGAGTCACAAGATCCGATGTGGAGTAGAACGCTGGGGATTTTGAGCCGCGTTGGTTCCGCATAGATTTGCTACCACAAACGCAGACAAAATGAACATTGTCTCTAAACACATCCCAACCATCGTCATCTTTTGGAGGCAATGTTCATTTGTTCTGTGTTCATTGGGGTGCGTCTAGTTTATTCCACGATTCTGTTAGCCTTTAGGTAAAAGGTTCCCCCAACCCCCCACAACCGAAATTTCCCCCTTACTAAAGGGGAAGCTAGCTGAGAAAGGAATAGAAGGATATGGTGATGGGGTGAGATGAAGGGGGGTGGGAGGAGGCTGGTGTGGAGCATAAACACCGGCACGGACCAGTTGGGGTGAATGGCCCATTTTTTTGCTGTAAATTCCATGTGATATTCGATGTAATCATTTTTTAATTTGTGTCGCCCTGGTATTCGAACCCTTCAAAGCTCCAGTTTTAACTCCAGGCGGAGTCCCCGATCAGGCCCGAGTTAAAATTACAGTCGGGTCTCAATGATGTCATCGGGCTGCACCATGCCTATGAAGGACCCTGTTGACTCGGGGCGCCTGTCCGTGTTGCCTGCTCAGGAGAGCGGGTTAAAATCGCAGATGTTGCGATCATGGCGGCTTTCAGACAGGTCAGAGCCAGGGCGATTTTAACCGCCCACCCGCCAGGTTTCTGTTGAGCGAGCACCTCTTGAATCTTAGCGAATAATTTGCCCAGATCAGCTTCAGCATAATCTCTAACAACCTTAACTAGGTCACATCAAAGTCTTTTCCTTGCCAGAGAGAACATGTTCACCTTCATTAACCTTCCATAAAAATTCCTGAGGCCAAGATTCATCTTTGTAGCTTGTCCCTGTTATGGGCAAACTCCACTGTCCCCTAAAATCCCTGTCATAACCCTCATCTCCTCCTGTTCCTCCAGCACGGTCAGCCCATCACAGTTTCAGAAGAATTGATTCTCCAAGTTTAAATGTACTTACACAGCTATTTTTTTTCACAATTATAGTAATTTGTTAAAAAAGCATGTACATAAATATTCAGGAGGAGGAGGAGGTGAATGAACCTCACATGGTGTGAAGGCATCTCATTAACTCTCAGCTTCCATGTCCAATGTGATCTCCAGTCGCACAACATGTATAATGCAATAAGCTCTTTAATAAAGGCAGAAAATGCCATCATTCTTACATACTAGGATGTCATCTCCTTGTGTAGCTATTAATATGGAGGGCTCAGAATGGGGATTGTTAGAACTGCAGGTTTGTCAGAGTTTAGTGATGGCTTGGGAGATTAAAGCTTTGCAAAGGCCCTGGGGCATTGTACACTGGTGCAATACTGAGGGAGCGCTGCACTGTCAGAGGGGCAGTACTGAGGGAGCGCCGCACTGTCGGAGGGGCAGTACTGAGAGAGCGCTGCACTGTCGGAGGGGCAGTACTGAGGGAGCGCCGCACTGTTGGAGGGGCAGTACTGAGGGAGCGCCGCACTGTCGGAGGGGCAGTACTGATGGGAGTGCTGCACTGTCAGAGGGGCAGTACTGATGGAGCGCTGCACTGTTGGAGGGGCAGTACTGAGAGAGCGCTGCACTGTCGGAGGGGCAGTACTGAGGGAGCGCTGCACTGTTAGAGGGGCAATACTGAGGGCGTGTGCGGAGTGAGAGGGTAGAGGGGCCTGGACAGGGCAGGGGATATGGGATAGGCAGAGGGTAAAGAAAGGGAGTGGGAGACACAGGGTAGAGGGAGGGGGTGGGTTAGACACAGGGTAGAGGATATGGGATAGGTGGTAGGGGGAGTAGGTGGGATAGGATAGGATCACGGGACACAAGGGATTGTATAGTTACAGAATAGAGATAGGTTCATGCAACAGGGGGATAGTGCAGGAACAGGGTAGGGATATGATCATGGAAATATAGTATATAGGCAGTTCATACACAAAGAGTATGGTGATCAAAACTGTACACAGTGCTCTCAGTGTGGTCTAACCAAGGTTTGATACAGGTTTAGCATAACTTCACTATTTTTCAATTTTGTGCCTGTAGAAATAAACCTTAGTGCTTGGCTTGCTTTTTTTTTTAGCTTTTTTAAATCGCTGTCGATACTTTTATCAACGGACTCAACACATTTCTGGGATTGATCCTGGAACCTTCCACGTGTGGACAGCTCAGTTGCTGTTTTTGTATCCTTCCCCTGGAGAGAATAGTGCGAGGTTCTACAGGCTGCTTAACATTCTCACAACATGAACCTTCCTTTCTTGGGGTGTAGCCATCTCTATACCAGCCGGGGGGGCGGGGGGAGGGGTGGGAAGGAGGGTTTGATGGGCTCCCACAGCCCATACGATAAGGGAGGAGGTCACCCAGTCCCACCGGACACGAGTCCGGAGCAGGTCTCCTCTCCCAGTGACGGTGCCCGCTCCCCGGGACATTCCCCACTCCCCGGGACAGTCCGGAGCCACTCCCCACTCCCCGGGACATTCCCCACTCCCCAGGACTGTCCGGAGCCACTCCCCACTCCCCGGGACATTCCCCACTCCCCGGGACAGTCCGGAGCCACTCCTCACTCCCCGGGACATTCCCCACTCCCCGGGACATTCCGGAGCCACTCCCCACTCCCCGGGACATTCCCCACTCCCCGGGATATTTCCCACTCCCCGGGACGGTCCGGAGCCACTCCCCACTCCCCGGGACATTCCCCACAACCCGGGATATTCCCCACTCCCCGGAGCGGGATGTGAACCCTCCACCTTCTAACCCGGATGCAGGAACGCTGCCACTGAGCCAAAGTCACACTCTGTGGAGCTCAGCGAGTCTCTGCTTTAACCAACCTAATTATTGCCGTTTACAACGCCCATCGATCGGCCAATGTCTGGGGAAAGCAGCACCTTCTCGAAGGCAGGCGTCTCGTTGTAAGATAGGCTTGGGTTTAGATTGGGCTGGTGAATGAACGAATGGGGCTGCCAGTTTTAAAAGAAAAGATAGATTTGTATTTCTAAAGCGCCTGTCGTGACCACTGGACGTCTCAAAGCGCTTTACAGCTATTGAAGTACTTTTGGAGTGTAGTCACTGTTGTAATGTGGGAAACACAGTGGCCAATTTGGCACAGCAAGCTCCCACAAACAGCAATGTGATAATGACCAGATAATCTGTTTCAGTGATGTTGGTTGATGGATAGATATTGCCCCAGGACACTGGGGATAACTCCCCTGCTCTTCTTCAAAATAGTGCCTTGGGATCTTTTATGTCCACCTGAGAGAGCAGACAGGACCTCGGTTTAATGTCTCATTCAAACGACGGCATCTCCGACAGTGCAGCGCTCCCTCAGCACTGCACTGGAGTGCCAGCCTAGATTTATGTGCTCAACTTCCTGGTGTGGGATTTGTACCCACAATCTTCGTGACTCAGAGGCGAGTGAGCTGCCCACTGAGCCACAGCGACTTTTAAGCTGAAGTTGATCAAATTGACGCGTCTGGTGACTGCCTATTTATATCAGGCTTCTCTGCAGGCACCTCCATTCTGACATCCCGACTTCCCATCATGCTGATAATTACCTCGCAAAAAATTACCTCGCCATCTAGAAGGTCCTATTGTCATGATTGCTTCATACTGAATCGATTCATCATCATCATAGGCAGTCCCTTGAAATTGAGGAAGACTTGCTTCCACTCCAAAAGTGAGTTCTCAGGTGACTGAACTGTCCAATACGGGAATTATAGTCCCTGTCTCAGGTGGGGCAGATAGTCATTGAGGGAAGGGGTGGGTGGGACAGGTTTTCCGCATGCTCCTTCCGCTGCCTGCGCTTGGTTTCTGCATGCTCTCGGCGATGAGACTCGAGGTGCTCAGCGCTCTCCCGATGCTCTTCCTCCACTGAGGGTGGTCTTTGGCCAGGGACTCCCAGGTGTCGGTGGGGATGTCGCACTTTATCAGGGAGGCTTTGAGGGTGTCCTTGAAACGTTTCCTCTGCCCACCTGGGGCTCGCTTGCCGTGGAGGAGTTCTGAGTAGAGCGCTTGCTTTGGGAGTCTCGTGTTAGGCATGCAGACAATGTGGCCCGTCCAATGGAGCTGATCGAGTGTGGTCAGTGTTTCGATGCTGACGATATTTAGATTAACGTGATGCTAACGAGTCCAAATGAGCGTCATTACAATCTTGTTCGCTCCCAATCACTTATGGTGATAGAGACGAGCACCGATTGGAATGTCTCCTGTCTAATGAATCCCTGTAATACGACTGATTAGAGGCAGGGCCACAGAGGTCACTGGGAAATGAAATAAAGGGAAGAGTGGCAGCAGACTCCCTGGGAGTGAGGTGAGAAATGCTTGTCTTCCAACCAGCCTGAGGGGGTCGATGGTGAAGCTATTGATCTGTGTGCGATTGAGTCCTACAGACCGGGAAGCCCCACCCACCCCAGTCTGTACTGAGATAGATGATCCCATCCAGGGCAATATTTACAGTCTCTCACATTGTTCCTGAGGGTGTAACTTTCAGCAAAGACCGAACAGGCTGGGGCTCTTTGATCAAGGGAAGGGAAGACTGAGGAGATGAGCTAATTATAAAGGGGTTCAATAGTGTAGACGTACATAAGATGTTTCTGCTTGTGAGAGACCACAACTAGGGGCCATAAATAGAGGATAGCCACTTATAAATCCAACAGAGAATTCAGGATAAACTTCTTTACCCAGAGAGTGGTGAGAATGTGGAACTCGCTACTACAGGGAGTGGTTGAGGCCAATCACTGAGATGTATTTAAGGGAAAACTGGATCGTACATGAGAGAATGGAATATGTTGATGGGGCAAGATGAAGTTTGTGTGGAACATAGGCACCGACATGGACCTGTTGGGCTAAGTAGCCTGTTACTAGAGCGATGGAGGAGGTAGATTTTTTTATTTATTCGTTCACGGGACGTGAGCGTTGGTTGCCCATCAATAATTGCCCCTGAGAAGGTGGTGGTGAGCCAGCTTACAACTGAGTGTCTCGCTGGGCCATTTCAGAGGGCAGTTAAGAGTCAACCACATTGCTGTGGGTCTGGAGTCACATATAGGGCAAACCGGGTAAGGACGGCAGAGTTCCCTCCCTAAAGGACATTAGTGATCCAGTTGGGTTTTTACGACAATCCGATAGTTTCACGGTCACCATTACTGATACGAACTTTTTATTCCAGATTTATTTAATAAAGTGAACTGTAAATTCCCCAGGGATTTTGAACTGGGTGCTCATTATTCCAGGCCTCTGGATTACTAGTCCAGTAACAAAACCACCATGCTCCCGTAACCCTGGTCCAGATTGGCCAAGGTTGCCCTCTCTGATTGCTGTCATATGGTCCCTAGTGGACCATGGGTGTGGGGATGATGGGTAAAAATGGGATTAGTCCCAGATATAATATCCCCATGCTTAGATACGGCACCCACACTCATTGTCCAGCCTCACATGCAAAACAACAGAACAAACTGACATTCATAGAGGCTTTATCGTTTGTTCAGGCCGTGCCGAAGGGCCTCACATCCCATTCATTATTGTTATTTTGAAGTGCTGTTATGTTGTTAAGGCACGAAACAAAGCAGCCAATTTTCGCAGAGTTGCCTGGGCCCCAAGCTCTGGAACTCCCTCCCTAAACCTCTGCCTCTCTGCCTCTCTCTCCTCCTTGAAGGTGCTCCTTAAGAGGTGCTCCTCTGTGACCAAGCTTTTCGTCAACTGTCCAAATATCTCCTTTTGTGGCTCGGTGTCAAATTGTGTTTGATATCGCTCCTGTATGTTGGGACGTTTCACTACGTTAAGGACGCTGTATAAGTACAAACACACTGTCAGAAAGTTCAGCACCTCACCTGTGTTCTGTATTATTGTGAAATTTGGATTCGGAGCTATGCTGAAAGTCATCCTGGGACCATTCGCGCTTCCATCCTTGTCCACAGCCTTAATCGTCTGGATGAGCTGAAGTAACGGAAACAAAGAGTTACGGTCTAATCAACATTCAGAAATAGAGATCAAGAAATACCAGCTATTCCCATTCTGAAGGAAATGTATGTGTGACCTTTAATCTTGGCTTGTAGATTGGATAGTCACGATAACAACCAACACAATATAGACACGCTGCGAGCAGTTCCATAGGGGTTAGTTTAGAAACCGTTAAGCCTTCATTACCCCACTCCTCCTGTCTACACATCTTCCAAACTTTCTGAATCACTGAATGATCCTGTGAAATCCAACCCAAATACAAGGCACAAGTCAGGAGTGTGATGGAACACTCTCCATTTGCCTGGATGAGTGCAGATCCAACAAACTCAAGAAGCTCAACAAAGCAGGACAAAGCAGCCCGCTTGATTGGCCCCCCCATCCACCACCTTCAACATTCACTCCCTCCACCACCGGCGCACCATAGCTGCAGTGTGTACCATCTACAAGATGCATTGTAGCATCGGGCCAAGGGTTCTTTGGCAGCACCTCCTAAACCCGTGACCTCTACCACCTTGAAGGACAAGGACAGCAGGCGCATGGGAACACCACCACCTCCACGTTCCCCTTCAAGTTAAACACACCATCCTGACTTGGAAATATATCGGCCGTTCCTTCATCATCGCTGGGTCACAATCTTGGAACTCCCTCCCTAACAGCACTGTGGGAGCACCTTCACCACACGGACTGCAGCGGCTCAAGAAAGCGGCTCACCACCACCTTCTCAAGGGGCAATTAGGGATGGGCAATAAATGCCGGCCTTGCCAACGACGCCCACATCCCGCGAACAAATTTTTAAAAAATGTACTCAATGGCACCCACCTTTCCCGTATTTGCATTTTCGCACATATCTACTTCGTAGGGTTCTGCAAACTCTGGTGCGTTGTCATTGATGTCCTGGATTTTGATGGCCACTTGAGCACGGGAAGTGTGAATTAGGTTATCTGTGGAGAGTATAGGTTAAATTTAATACTGAGTAAACAGTGCGCTCGGGCAGGAAAGAGCTGACTTCAAACCATGGTTAATCCACTGAGCCAAACCTGGGCAACTGGAGCGGGACTTGAACCCACTACCTGCACGATTCAGAGGCTGACACGAACGTCAGTACCAACTGGCAATGCCAGTCTGGCAAGCGAAGGATGGTCGGTGGGGGAAGTGGCTCTGGCAAGATGCTGAGATTCAGTCAATGCACATCGACCTGTCCCCTGGCAGGAATGGTGCTGCAAGTGAGTTTTAGCAATGGACTTCCAAACGACCAAGAGCTGCTTCCAATAGTCCAAAATTAAGCTTCAAACTTATACACAGCAGCTTGAACCATATACAGTAGCTGCCCTACAACACCATTCTTAATGAGATTTGGACACAACTTTTCCAGCGATGAGCTTGGCAGTCTTGTGACAACCACAACAAGTGCAGCAACTGATAAATGGGATGAATTAAGTCAAATTTTATTTAAAATTGGATGAGGAGCTGGACGCTCAACAAGAACAGTCCTTGGCTGGTCTTGTGAAGAGCGACTTCAACTTGGCAAAGTTACCCTGCAATCGGAATGAAATGCTTGCAAGCTAGACTATGCTGGAATAAATCTGTAGGGCACAGCACAATAAAATTTTTTTAATTCATTCACAGGATGTGGGTGTCGCTGGCAAGGCCAGCATTTATTGGCCATGCCTAATTGCCGTAGACTGAGTGTCTCGCTGGGCCATTTCAGAGGGCAGTTAAAAGTCAAGCACATTGCTGTGGGTCCAGAGTCACATCGAGGCCCAGACCGGGTAAGGGCGGCAGATTTCCTTCCCTAATGGACATTAGTGAACCAGATGGGTTTTTACGACAACCAGGTAGTTTCATAGGGCCCAAGTTTTCACATGATTTGCGCCTGATTTTTAGGAGCAACTGGTGGAGAACGGACTATCTTAGAAATCGCAATTCTCCACATTTTTTTTTCTGCAGTTCTTGTCAGGTAGAACAGTTCTACTTTGGAACAGAATTTTTTCTTCAAAAGGGGGCGTGTCCGGCCACTGACGCCTGATTTCAAAGTTTCCACAGTGAAAACGTACTCCAAACTAAAGTAGAATGGAGCAAGTGAAGATTTTTGTAGAACTGAAAAAAACCTGTTCTACACATTAAAAAATCAGGCGCAGGTTACAAATTAGGCGTCCGGAACGAGGGGGGGGGGGGGGGGGGAAGGGAAGTCATTAAATTCTACAATAAATCCTTATTTATACTTCTACAAATATTATACAAATAAATCCAACCTGAATAAATATTTATAAGCCAAGAAAAGATTAAATAAACCATCTTCCTACCTGTGTGAAAGTGCTTCAGCCAGCCTCACAAGTTCGTTCGTTCGTTCCCGACGGCAGGGGGGGAGGAGGAAGCCGTTCCCGACGGCGGGCGGGAGGGAGGGAGGGAGTGTGGGACCGACCGACCGACCGAACGCAGCGGGGGGAGGAGGAAGACGTTCCCGCCAGCGGGCGGGCCCAACCACAGCGGGGGGGGGGGGGGGGGGGGGGGGCGGGAGGAAGCCGTTCCCGCGGGGGATGGGGGGAAGGAGACAGTGAGAAGGCTGCAGGAAGCCTCAGTGCTGATGTGCTGATGGCAATGTGCTTTTATTAAAAAATGTTCAAAAATTAAACAGCTACAAAGAAGTACAAAAATGGCCGAGTGCCAATGTTTCCTTCACACTGCGCGTGCGCGAATGCTCCAATGCGCACGCGCAGGGTTGCCGGCAGGAAAAAAACTAATTTAAATAGTACCCGCCCCCTCCCACTTACAAAATCGGCGAGAGTGTAGGCTCCACGCCAAACAGACAAGGAGCTGCAGGGCTCTCCAGAATCGCGAGTTTTTTTTCCGGCGCCGTTTTAGGCGCGAAAAACGGGCGCCCAGCTCGGAGGGGCGCCCGTTTTTTATCGTGTGGAAACTTGGGCCCATAGTCACTCAAAACAGTATATCCAGTCATTATCACATTACTGTTTGTCATCCTCCACTCCGAGGGACTGCCTCATAAGAAGGTGGTTTGTGGGAGCTTGCTGTGCGCACATTGGCTGCTGCGTTTCCCACGTTACAACAGTGACTGTACTTCATTGGCTGCAAAGCGCTTTGGGACGTCCTGAAGTCTTTCTTCATTACTCATACCACGTGAAAAATAAATCCCAAGAATCTTTCGGTAATTCAATCACCTTTGTTTTTTATGTTAAGAAAAAAGTTCCAACAGTGAGTTTCCCCAGGTGAACAGCTGAAGCAATGAACCTGGAATCTCCTGGGGTGTACTCTCAGTCTATGCTGAGTCTGCTGGTCGCAGCAGGAGCACCAGTATAGTGTGCTGCATCTGGCCGTAGCAAACATCGGAGAGGCTAAGACTGGCCACGACTCCTAGGGTTTCTAACGCCTCGATTTTAAAATTCTCATCCTTGTTTTCAAATCCCTCCATGACCTCACCCTTCCCTATCTCTGTAATCTCCTCCAGCCCCACAACCCCGCAATATATCTGCGCTCCTCTAATTCTGCCCTCCTGACCATCCCTGATTATAATCGCTCAACCATTGATGGCTGTGCCTTCAGCTAACTGGGCCCCAAGCTCTGGAACTCCCTGCCTAAACCTCTCCACCTCTCTAACTCTCTTTCCTCCTGGATTGGTCTGTAGTCTCCAGGAAAACCCAGGGAGAAAAATCATCGGGTCATTCAAAATAATTGTGCATAGTTTTCATTTTCTTTCAGCACTTTCGTTGATTAGTTGTAAAACTATTGGAGATGCAAAAATTGTTCTGACAACAACAACAACTTGTATTTATATAGCGTAGTGAAACGTCCCAAGGCGCTTCACAGGAGTATTATGAGATAAAACTATTTGACACCGAGCCGCATAAGTAGAAATTAGCGCAGGTGACCAAAAGCTTGGTCAAAGAGGTAGGTTTTAAGAAGAGTGTAGAAGGAGGAAAGGGAGGTAGAGAGGCGGAGAGGTTGAGGCAGGGAGTTCCAGAGCTTGGGGCCTAGGCAACAGAAGGCATGGCCACCAATGGTTGAGCAATGGAAATCAGGGATGCTCAAGAGGGCAGAATTTGAGGAGATCTCGGGGGGTTGGGGGGGCTGGAGGAGATTACAGAGATAGGGAGGGGCGAGGACATGGAGGAATTTGAAAATAGGGATGAGAATTTTGAAATCGAGGCATTGCTTAATCGGAAGCCAATGAAGGTCAGCGAGCACATGGGGTGATGGTTGAGTGGGACTTGGTCCGAGGTAGGACAGTGAGCACAGGGGTGATGGGTGAGTGGGACTTGGTGTGAGTTAGGTCAGCGAGCACAGGGGTGATGGGTGAGTGGGACTTGGTGCGAGGTAAGTTAGCGACCACAGTGGGTGATGGGTGAGCGGGACTTGGTCCGAGGTAAGACAGTGAGCACTGGGGTGATGGGTGAGCGGGACTTGGTGGGAGCTAGGTCACAGGCCGTCAAGAATCATCCCATCAAGTAACGAGTCTGTTCGCTGTACCCTTGTTGTGGGAAGGCGGTACGTTTCGAGAATTGGCATGTCGGACGACCAATGGCGGGGCTGTTGGAGGCGAGCGATCATGTGATGAAACCTCCAGGAATACGTCCAACCAGCGTTGGCAACCCTAACCCAAACCCCTGATCACAGTCCAGTGACCCCCTTCTAGAGAGTCCATGTGGGGGGAATATAGCAATACAGAAATAGGCCATTCGGCCCAACTGCTCTATGCTGGTGTTTATACTCCACACGCGTTTCCCCCATTCCATCCACCTTATCTCAGCCTTTCCGCATATCTTTCTATTCCCTTTGCTCTCATGTACTTGTCTTGTTTCCTTTGGAAAGCATCTAAGCTATTTGCCTCAACCACACCCTGTGGTAGTGAGTTCCACATTCTCACCATCCTTTGGGTAAAGAAATATCTCCTCATTTCCCTATTGTATTTATTAGTAACTATCTTGTATTTATGTCCCCTAGTTTTAGATCCTCCCACAGTGGAAACCTTCTCTCCACAGCCACCCTGTCCAACACATTCATCATTTTAAAAACCTCTATCAGGTCTCTAAGTCCTCACCTGTCCATCTTTCCAGTACAGGGTAGCTGTAATCTCTTGTTTCTGGTCCCATCCGTTCTGCACCTCCTCCAGTGCTTCTGTGTTCTGAAGCAGGGGAGCTCTCCCCGGTGTCCTCGGGACAATATTTATCCCTCAACTATGCCCACATCCCATGAACGAATAAAAAAATGAATCACCGCCTGGCCATCTGATTTCCACTCACTTAACACCAACAACAGAAGAACATAAGAACATAAGAAATAGGAGCAGGAGTAGGCCATATGGCCCCTCAAGCCTGCTCCACCATTTTATACGATCTTGGCTGATCCGATTATGGACTCAGCTCCACTTCCCTGCCCACTCCCCATAACCCCATATTCCCTTCTCAGTTAAGAAACTGCCTAACTCTGTCTTAAATTTATTCGATATCCCAGCTTCCACAGCTCTCTGAGGCAACGAATTCCACAGATTTACAACCCTCTGAGAAAAGACATTTCTCCTCATCTCAATTTTAAATGGGCGGCCCCTTATTCTAAGATTATGCCCCCTAGTTCTAGTCTCCCCTATCAGTGGAAACATCCTCTCTGCATCCACCTTGTCAAGCACCCTCATAATCTTATATGTTTCGATAAGATATCGTCTCAATCTTCTGAATTCCAATGAGTAGAGGCCCAACCTACTCAACCTTTCCTCATGGGTCAACCCCCTCACCTCTGGAATCAACCTACTGAACCTTCTCTGAACTTCCTCCAAAGCAAGTATATCCTTTCGTAAATATGGAAACCAAAACTGCACGCAGTATTCCAGGTGTGGCCTCACCAATACCCTGTACAACTGTAGCAAGACTTCGCTGCTTTTATACTCCATCCCCTTTTCAATAAAGGCCAATGGCTGATCACTTGCTGTACCTGCATACTATCCTTTTGTGTTTCATGCACAAGTATCCCCAGGTCCCACTATACTGCAGCACTTTGCAATCTTTCTCCATTTAAATAATAATTTGCTCTTTGAATTTTTTTCTGCCAAAGTGCATGACCTCACACTTTCCAACATTATACACATCTGCCAAATTTTTGCCCACTCACTTAGCCTGTATATCTCTTTTTGCAGATTTTCTGTGTCCTCCTCACACATTGCTTTTCCTCCCATCTTTGTATCATCAGCAAACTTGGCTACGTTACACTCGGTCCCTTCCTCCAAGTCATTAATATAGATTATAAATAGTTGGGGTCCCAGCACTGATCCCTGCAGCACCCCACTAGTCACTGATTGCCAACCTGAGAATGAACTATTTATAACTCTCTGTTTTCTGTTAGTTAGCCAATCCTCTATCCATGCTAATATATTACCCCCAACCCCGTGAACTTTTATTTTGTGCATTAACCTTTTATGTGGCACCTTGTCAAATGCCTTCTGGAAGACCAAATACACTTTTTCCACTTTATCCACCCTGTTCCACTTTATCCACCCTGTTCATTGCATCCTCAAAGAATTCCAGCAAATTTGTCAAACATAACTTCCCCTTCATAAATCCATGCTGACTCTGACTGACCGAATCATGCTTTTCCAAATATCCTGCTACTACTTCTTTAATAATGGACTCCAACATTTTCCCAACCACAGATGTTAGGCTAACTGGTCTATAGTTTCCTGCTTTTGCTGTCTACAAAAAAGGTAGACAGCAAAGAAAACAAGAAAAGAAAGTTGCGAGGTTCAAAGCTTTTATGCAATCTAACATCACTTCCAGGGTGCAAACCAGAGACATGGAGGAAACGGCTTTGCAAGTTTCGATTTAACTAAAAGCTTTTGTTGTTGCAATGGACTGTAAATGCCTCCACCAGCCCCACATACAACACATGGGTCATTCTGAGAGGGCATCGTGTTCATTCATAACAGCACAGGCTTGGCAGCAAGGATGGGAACAAGCACATCGTGAAGTGAATGATTCCTGTACGCTTGGCAGAGATAGAGTTTACATAATCGGAGGGTGATGAATCATCAGATCGACTCCAGCCTGTAACTCACCCCCGGGTATGTGTTATTCTATATATAAACTCCCCCCCACCCCACCCGAACCCCTCGGTTAGATTCCAGCCTGTAATTCACCCCCGGGTATGTGTTATTCTATATATAAACCACCTCACCCCCCCGAACCCCTCGGTTAGATTCCAGCCTGTAATTCACCCCCGGGTATGTGTTATTCTATATATAAACCACCCCCCCCGCCCCCCGAACCCCTCGGTTAGATTCCAGCCTGTAACTCACCCCCGGGTATGTGTTATTCTATATATAAACCCCCTCCCTCCCCCCCCCCACCAGAACCCCTCGATTAGATTCCAGCCTGTAACTCACCCCCGGGTATGTGTTATTCTATATATAAACCCCCCCCCCTCCCCCCCCACCAGAACCCCTCGATTAGATTCCAGCCTGTAACTCACCCCCGGGTATGTGTTATTCTATATATAAACCCTCCCCCCCGAACCCCTCGGTTAGATTCCAGCCTGTAACTCACCCCCAGGTATCTGTTATTCTATATATAAACCCCCCCCCCGAACCCCTCGGTTAGATTCCAGCCTGTAACTCACCCCCGGGTATCTGTTATTCTATATATAACCCCCCCCCCCCCCAAACCCCTCGGTTAGATTCCTGCCTGTAACTCACTCCCGGGTATCTGTTATTCTATATATAAACCACCCCCACCCCCCGAACCCCTCGGTTAGACTCCAGCCTGTAACTCACCTCCGGGTATCTGTTATTCTATATATAAACCCCCCGAACCCCTCAATTAGATTCCAGCCTGTAACTCACTCCCAGGTATCTGTTATTCTATATATAAACATCCCGAACCTCATGATTACATTCCAGCCTGTAACTCACTCCCAGGTATCTGTTATTCTATATATAAACCCCCTGAACCCCTCGATTAGATTCCAGTCTGTAACTCACCCCCGGGTATCTGTTATTCTATATATGAACCTTCTGAGCCCCTCGATTAGATTCCTGCCTGTAACTCACTCCTGGGTATCTGTTATTCTATATATAAACCCCCCAAACCCCTCGATTAGATTCCTGCCTGTAACTCACTCCCGGGTATCTGTTATTCTTTATATAAACCCCCCAAACCCCTCAATTAGATTCCTGCCTGTAACTCACTCCCGGGTATCTGTTATTCTTTATATAAACCCCCCGGACCCCTCGATTAGATTCCTGCCTGTAACTCACTCCCGGGTATCTGTTATTCTATATATAAACCCCCGAACCCCTCGATTAGATTCCTGCCTGTAACTCACTCTCCGGTATCCTATTATTCTCGGTGCAGTACAACCTCTCTATTACAATCACCCAAGGGACCAGTCCGACTGGCCGTGATTCACAGGAGCTCTTGTGCAGTCTCAAAGGGTTAGCAATCTCCAGCTGACAGTGTTGCAGAGTTGGCCGAATGCGATACAGATCCAGCCATACATCTCCTGACATGGGCCTCATTGTTTGCTGCTGCGCTGGGAGCTTCATTCATCAATTCAAACAGCTCACACTCGTCATCTGTGACCTTGGGGCATTAACAACGGTGTCGGAAGGTCCTGCTGGTAGTTTACTCTGCTGTACTAGTTGGAATTACTAAAGAAAATCCATAAATATCTGCATGAAGTGATTGTAGCACCGAGTACAAGCCTGCTCGCTGTGTAGGTGGCAATTACATTGCAATCCACTTGTTCCTGTTCTGGCACTAAATGTACATCCACAATAGAGAAGCAAAGATTGAAAACACAATCAGGGAATTCATCGACTGCGAGTCGTAGCTGTTCACAAGATAGTTCTGCTCAACGTCCTTGAACTCTAACATTATGAAGAGTTTTGATACGAGTAGATACGAGAAACTTAGTCCACTGGCGGTAGGGTCGGTAACCAGAGGACACAGATTGAAGATAATCGGCAAAAGTCCCACAGTGGAGATAACATCAACAACTATATAGCGCCTTTAAAACAGTAAAACGACCCAAGGCACTTCACAGGAGCGATTATCAGACAAGATGAGGGCTACAGACCAAGAGCTGAAAAGTGGGATTAGGCTGGATAGCTCTTTGTTGGCCGGTGCAGACACAATGGGCCGAAATGGCCTCCTTCCGTGCTGTAAATTTCTATGATTCTATGATTCTATGAAGGCACTCCTTAAAGTTTATCTCTTTGACCAAGCTTCCAGAGGGGAGAATTTCTTTACTCAGCGACTTGTTATGCCTGAAATGTGCTGCCTGAAAGGGCGGTGAAAGTAGATTTAATGGTAACTTTCAAAAGGGAATTGGATAAATACTTGAAAAGGAAACTTTTGCAGGGCTGTGGGGCAAGAGCGGGGGATGTGGGACTAACTGGATCGCTCTTTCAAAGAGCCAGCACAGGCATGATGGGCCGAATGGCCTCCTTCTGTAAGATTCTATGTCAAAAATGCTCCACACAAATACAGCAGTGGCTATTATATAAACAAAAACAGAAGTCGGAGGAGAGAGGTGGAGAGGTTTAGGGAGGGAATTCCAGAGCTTGGGGCCCAGGCAGCTGAAGGCACGGCCACCGATTGTGGAACAAAGGAAATCAGGGATGCCCACGAGGCCAGAATTTGAGGAGCGCAGACATCTCGGGGGATTGTGGGGCTGGCAAAGATTATAGAGATAGGGGGGGGGGGGGCAAGGCCATGGAGAGATTTGAAAACAAGTTTGAGTCGTTCTAAAATTGAGGCGTTGCCAGTCCTGTTAACGGAAAGAACGATGGGAATGGGGTGAGGGAATATGCGGGTAACTCTCACGCAGCAGAAAGGCAGGATCTCCACCTCAAAGCGAAATGGGGAGGCCGAGGGGAGATTGAATCATTGCACAACTTAAAATGGTTTATAAATCATCTCAGTACTGAAGTGCGATCAAAAAACTGTCTGGCAAGAATGTATACATAATACACAGTCTGATCTCTGTGTTAACCCTGCAACAGCTCAGTCTATGACCTCATACTGAGCGTTCCATCGTCTCTGAAACATACAAACTATCTTGTGTGGTTTTCAGAGAAAGAAGTTGTTTGAATTATAACATCTTGAATCTCGTCCTTTTTTTCTCACTCATGTTGGTGAAAAATAAAGGCTCATTTATTCCCAGATAAAGGATCGCGATGATCTCCCCAGTCTGTCTGTCTGCCTCGGTAGTTCTACATAAGAACATAAGAACATAAGAATTAGGAACAGGAGTAGGCCATCTAGCCCCTCGAGCCTGTTCCGCCATTTAACAAGATCATGGCTGATCTGGCCGTGGACTCAGCTCCACTTACCCGCCCGCTCCCCGTAACCCTTAATTCCCTTATTGGTTAAAAATCTATCTATCTGTGACTTGAATACATTCAATGAGCTAGCCTCAACTGCTTCCTTGGGCAGAGAATTCCACAGATTCACAACCCTCTGGGAGAAGAAATTCCTTCTCAACTCGGTTTTAAATTGGCTCCCCCATATTTTGAGGCTGTGCCCCCTAGTTCTAGTCTCCCCGACCAGTGGAAACAACCTCTCTGCCTCTATCTTGTCTATCCCTTTCATTATTTTAAATATTTCTATAAGATCACCTTCATCCTTCTAAACTCCAATGAGTAAAGACCCAGTCTACTCAATCTATCATCATAAGGTAACCCCCTCATCTCCGGAATCAGCCTAGTGAATCGTCTCTGTACCCCCTCCAAAGCTAGTATATCCTTCCTTAAGTAAGGTGACCAAAACTGCACGCAGTACTCCAGGTGCGGCCTCACCAATACCCTATACAGTTGCAGCAGGACCTCCCTGCTTTTGTACTCCATCCCTCTCGCAATGAAGGCCAACATTCCATTCGCCTTCCTGATTACCTGCTGCACCTGCAAACTAACTTTTTGGGATTCATGCACAAGGACCCCCAGGTCCCTCTGCACCACAGCATGTTGTAATTTCTCCCCATTCAAATAATATTCCCTTTTACTGTTTTTTTTCCCCAAGGTGGATAACCTCACACTTTCCAACATTATATTCCATCTGCCAAACCTTAGCCCATTCGCTTAACCTATCTAAATCTCTCTGCAGCCTCTCTGTATCCTCTACACAACCCGTTTTCCCATTAATCTTTGTGTCATGTGCAAATTTTGTTACACTACACTCTGTCCCCTCTTCCAGGTCATCTATGTATATTATAAACAGTTGTGGTCCCAGCACCGATCCCTGTGGCACACCACTAACCACTGATTTCCAACCAGAAAAGGACCCATTTATCCCGACTCTCTGCTTTCTGTTAGCCAACCAATTCTCTATCCATGCTAATACATTTCGTCTGACTCCGCATACCTTTATCTTCTGCAGTAACCTTTTGTGTGGCACCTTATCGAATGCCTTTTGAAAATCTAAATACACCACATCCATCGGTACACCTCTATCCACCATGCTCGTTATATCCTCAAAGAATTCCAGTAAATTAATTAAACATGATTTCCCCTTCATGAATCCATGCTGCGTCTGCTTGATTGCACTATTCCTATCTAGATATCCCGCTATTTCTTCCTTAATGATAGTTTCAAGCATTTTCCCCACTACAGATGTTAAACCATCCGGCCTATAGTTACCTGCCTTTTGTCTGCCTCCTTTTTTTAAACAGAGGCGTTACATTAGCTGCTTTCCAATCCGCTGGTACCTCCCCAGAGTCCAGAGAATTTTGGTAGATTATAACGAATGCATCTGCTATAACTTCCGCCATCTCTTTTAATACCCTGGGATGCATTTCATCAGGACCAGGGGACTTGTCTACCTTGAGTCCCATTAGCCTGTCCAGCACTATCTCCCTAGTGATAGTGATTGTCTCAAGGTCCTCCCTTCCCACATTCCTGTGACCAGCAATTTTTGGCATGGTTTTTGTGTCTTCCACTGTAAAGACCGAAGCAAAATAATTGTTTATTTCCATTTCCACATTTCCCATTATTAAATCCCCCTTCTCATCTTCTAAGGGACCAACATTTACTTTAGTCACTCTTTTCCGTTTTATATATCTGTAAAAGCTTTTACTCTCCGTTTTTATGTTTTGCGCAAGTTTACCTTCGTAATCTATCTTTCCTTTCTTTATTGCTTTCTTAGTCATTTTTTGCTGTCGTTTAAAATTTTCCCAATCTTCTAGTTTCCCACTAACCTTGGCCACCTTATACGCATTGGTTTTTAATTTGATACTCTCCTTTATTTCCTTGGTTATCCACAGCAATTATCCCTTCTCTTACCGCCCTTCTTTGTAAGATATAAGGTCACCGACCTGAAGCGTTGACTCTATCTCTCGCACCATCAGATACTGCCTGACCTGCTGAGTGTGTTACAGCATTTTATATTTCAGTTTACCAGCATCCGCATTATTTTGTTTTTATCTATCTATCCATCTATCTCTCTCTCTATCTCGATCTCTCCATCTAACTATCCATCTCTCTCCGTCTATCTATCGATCTCTCCATCTATCACTCCATCTAACTATCTATCTATTCATCGATCTCTCTCTCTATCTATCTATCCATCTCTCTCTCTCTATCTCTCCATCTAACAATCCATCCAACTATCTATCTCTCTCTCCATCTATCTATCGATCTCTCCATCTTTCACTCCGTCTAACTATCTATCTATTCATCGATCTCTCTCTCTATCTCTCCATCTATCTATCTCGCCATCTAACTAATCATCTAACTATCTATCTATCTCTCCATCTATCTGTTTATCTCTATCTATTTCTGCCTATATCTCCAACTATCTATCTATCTAGCTCCATCTGTCCTCCCTTCCAATCTATACTATAAAAACTGTGCATATGAGTACATTTCAATTTTGGTTCCCATCACACTTCAAACATCACACACTTTCTGAGGCAAATGTCTGCCACTCTTGAAAAATATAAAGAAATGTACAGCCATACTCTGAAGTTACAGAACATTCCAGAGCCATAATATCTGGAACCTCTTAATTGACCGCCCCACAAATAAAGCCAGGTTCTGAGCTCCAGTCTGACTAGCAATGAACCTTTGCATGAACTAAACCTGTGTTCACTTAACATCTTAAAAGGACAGAGTGCGACATGTTAGCAGCTGGCTGGTGTTTTACAGGGTCCAACATCCCGGCCTTGTGAAGGAGCACAGGCTCTGACATTTCCTGCACTGCGACAGTGACTTCACTTCACAAAGTACTTCAATGGCGGTAAAGCACTTTGAGATGTCCTGAGGTCGTAAAAGGCATGGTATAAAAGCAAGACTTTCTTTCCTCTTACCATGATGAGATATTCAGCCTATCACGCGCCAGACGTCACGCGCCAGACATCACGCGCCAGACATCACGCGCCAGACATCACGCGTCAGACATTGCAGGCCAGACATCACAGTATATGGTGCAGAACAATCTTTAAAAATAATTGGCTTCTATGAAGTTCTTTTTAATTTAAGATGATGCGAGGTGAAGTGGTGAAAGTCTGTGAAACAGTGTCGCTTTAATAAAGTTAGCTTTTAACATACTGAGGATTGGATAAGGGCCAAGACAAAAAGTAAGTTTCTCATAATAGGATTGAAAATGTTATTTCATTCCCCTTTCCAGGCTTTGTTAGTTACCTGCTGGCATCAAGGGACAGTATCATTCTTCCCGTGTTCAGGATACTCAGTCCTTTGGTATGTCAGTACTCCAATAACAATATTTTAATTTAAAAGTTAAATAGGTGGGCAGAGTCCATGATACAATACATTATACATGACTATGGAAGGAGAGTAAATGGGTCCTTGATAGGGCAGGAGAACATTAGAAATAGGAGCAGGAGTAGGCCATTCGGTCCTTCGAGCCTGCTCCACAATTCAATAAGATCATGGCTGATCTTCTACGATCTCTGCTTTGAATATACTCAACAACTGAGCCTCCACAGCCATCTGGGGTAGAGATTTCTAAAGATTCACCACCCTCTGAGTGAAGAAGTTTCTCCTCATCTCAGTCCTAAATGGACAACCCCTTATTCTGAGACTGTGATCCCTGGTTCTAGACACCCCAACCAAAGGAAACATATTGAGAAAGGGCTGTGGAAGGAGATTAAATGGGTGGGGAGAGCCCATGATGGGGTAGCGGTCCATGATAGAATAGGGTATATATGGTGCGCAGAATAAACATGTGTGATAAACCGAATTAGATTTTCCCATTTCATGCTTTCTTTTAGAAAGAAGAACTTGCATCCATAAATTGCCTTTCATATCCTCAGGCTATCTGAAAATGCTTCAAAACCAATAAATTACTTTTGAAGTGCTGTGCCAGTTTGTGCACAGCAAGATCCAAATACAGCAAATGCGATAAATGACCATTTAATCGATTTCTAACGGCTGTATTTTTGAGTCTCTGTGTTTGTCTTCTTGCTTATTTCACATTTTCATTATTTAAAAAGAAAAGAAAAACTTGGATTTATATAGCGCCTTTCATGACCACCGAACGTCTCAAAGCTCTCTCACTATTATTCAACTGTCCTCAATACACTAATCATTTACATAGGATTAATAGGATATACGGCACAGAAACAGGCCATTCGGCCCAACCAGGCCATGCCGGCGTTTATGCTCCACTCAAGCCTCCTCCAGTCTTTCCTCTTCTAAATCTATCAGCATAACCCTCTATTCCTTTCTCCCTCATATGCTTGTCCAGCCTCCCCTTAAATGCATCGATACTATTCGCCTCAACCACGCCCTGTGGCAGCGAGTTCCACATTCTCACCACTCTCTGGGTAAAGAATTTTCTTCTGAATTCCCTATTGGATTTCTTGGTGACTATCTTATATTGATGGCCTCTAGTTGTGCTCTTCCCCACAAGTGGAAACACTCTGTATCTACTCTAGCAAAACCTTTCATAAATTTAAAGACTTCTATTAGGTCTCCCCTCAGCCTTCTTTTTTTAAAAGAGAAAAAGAGACCCAACCTAGAGCATGTTTTCTTGAGACATGTCAACCATCACTTTGGTCGCTAGTCTGGCGGGTGAGGATTCACAGATCTGAGGGAAAATGTTGGCGGGATGCAGCATGTGAGAGGCCCCCTCACCACCACTGTTCCGTTTTCAGCTCAATGAACTCAGTGTCAGTCAGGGTGCACAGTTACATCTCCCATCGAAGATCCTCTGTCTCAAAATAGGAGGGGGGGATCGCAGTATTGATTAAAGAAACAATTATAGCTGTGAGAAGGGATGATATGTTAGACGGGTCATCAAACAAGGCCATATGGGTTGAATTGAAGAACACAAAAGGGGCGCACATCATTGGGAGTGTACTGCAAGCGCTCTACTCGGAACTCCTACATGG